>NC_133978.1:5740277-6052222 GCF_047716275.1 Strix uralensis | reverse complement strand
GAATTCAGAATCTGACACAAAAAACCTATTTACAGTATGTGAACCAGTTTCCGATACCTCTTTAAACAATATTGAAGTGGAGGACATTGAACAACTTGTTAAATGTATCGATGCAGAGACATTAAGTTTGAATTCAGGTTATGTCCCCACTTTATCTCCAGATTTAGAAAAAAGCACAGTCAATAAAATCTCTGGTGAAAGCTCTGGACAATTCTCTGAAGGTTTTGTTTCAGAGTTGCCTTCAAGCATGGAAATCTCTGCTCTTGCCTCAGAAAAAGCCATAAATGCAGATTTGCCAGCTGACTCAAGACTGCAGCATAGTGATTATTCATCACAGCTGGGAAGTGTCGGAGTAAGCTTGAATTTGGTTCAGGACAACGTGAGCGACAGCATTGAAGCAGTTGAGGCCTCAGGGCCATCCTCTCTTAAAAATCCAGCTGGTGATTACCCTGTTCCATATTCATCTCTGCTCCCTATGCTAGAGAAAAAGAAACGAAGGCGTTGTGGCGTCTGTGAGCCCTGTCTGCGGAAAACAAATTGTGAAGAATGCAGCTGTTGCAGGAAACGCAAAACTAGTCACCGGATATGTAAAAAGAGAAAATGTGAAGAACTGAAAAAGCCACCACCACCAATCATGCTACCTTTTGAGGTAAGCCAAAGAAGTTGCAAATCAAGTCACTCTTTTGAGGCTTGAGGTGCATCTTAAAATTCTGCAGAGGGAAATGCTGGTCACTGTACAGCTTTAGAGAGCTTAGGGTTACTGTTGGAGCTAACAGGTTGTATAGTAACTTTCTATTGTCATCTATAGAGGTGTAGGTTACACTGAGCTGGGGTTATTCTTGTTCCTGCTATGTAAATGCATAAAATTGGAGGTAAGTATGGCTTTAACTCTGTGTTCCAGATATTGGCCAAAACAATGAATTGACTGAGGGCATGAAGAGATGAGAAAGAATTAAGTGCAAAATGTGGGGAGGGGGGAGAAAATGAGGGTAGTCTTGGGAGACTGTGAACTGTTAGGGAGCGTGTCTGTATTCCAAAATACTTAAGGTTAAAAAGCAAAGGAAGGCAGGCTGCTTGCTCTTTAATTCAGTTAAAGTAATTTGCTTGTGATGACAGATTTAGTGGAAATAAATTTATAAACTTCAGGACCAAATTGTAGCTGCATTTTCCCCTCTCACATCTCTCTGCCTTTCTAATTGTCTATTCTTCTGTTTCTCTCATTTCACTTCTCCTGCCTGTCTCCCTTCGTCTTTTACCACATCCCCCATACATACTTTCTTTTTCTGTGTTTCCTACTCATTTTTCTGATCCATCAGCCTTTTATAACCCAGGTCATTACTTTTGGAACAAAGAGAAGGGGAAAAGACAGTCTGTATGCCCCTGTGATAACAGCACTGACCTTCTGAGAGATTTCAGTTCCAGATCAGGCTTTAAATCAGGTAAGTAGGGAGTTGAACATAGATTTCCCACATCCCAACTGAATTCCCTGACCTCTGAGCTGCAGAGTTAGCCTCTGCACTGCCACGTCCTGCTAGAAGTGTTCTGCTTCGTGTGATCCAACAGTACCTGAGCCACAGAGGGGGAGATGCTGTCTCGGTAGTTAAGTCACTGGGACATTTGCCTTGGGATGTGGGAAACTGAAGTTCAAGTCTCTGCACCAGTGTGTCCTCCGAGTGGAGCAGTTCACGCTGGGGAGAATGCACCTGCAAAACCTTTCTGGATAGCAGTTTCATTAAAATGGTGTGTTCTTACAGCAGGTAGAAATTCTCGTCAGCTGCGGAGATCTCAGGAGACCTCCTGTTTTCGCTGCTCTGTCCTGTGCTTACCAGGGTTTGCAGAAAAGTCTGTTCTGTTTTTAAGGTAGGCGAGCAGAAAGAAAAGTCCTGTAGCAGTGAGGGGGTATGATATATTCCCCTTTGTGGGGGAAGTATATTTTAAGTTACAATGTTTAGGGAAGTAGGTTTAAACAGCTTGGCTCAGAGTTCATTCAAAAACCTCTTTGTGTCTCAACTGCTCTTAAATGCTCTTTAAAAAAAAAAAAAAAAGTGAGGGGAGGGACAGATATAATGTAGCATATATATTAAAACAGTAAAGGGGATAGAGACAGATCCTGACTTTTTACAGCAAAAGAGTAGCGATATTACATCCTTTTGTGTATTTAGTTAGGAGGATTGGAGAAGCTCATGGGAGAGAACTGGTGGAGTTGAGGTAGGAAGTGATCTAAAAGCCATGTTTTAAAAAGGGTTTTGGCAGGGTCGGTGAAAGGAAGCACTCCAGCTTTTCTGTCAACCTTTGTTTTCCAGGCTAAACATACTTCTTTTCTTGTTGCTCAGGCTGACCTTCTCCTTGCAGATTAGCTTTGCCCCTTCACCTTTGTCCTCTCTGGGTGCTCCTTTTGCTTTCTTTATGAGAGATTCCTTGTTTTTATTCTTTTCTTTGGCAGCTTTTTTTTTTTTTTGTGTGCTTTTATTTTATTAAACTGGTCGCATTTTGTACAATGCATTTAGAGCTGCACCAGAGGCTGCCTTCATTTCTCGTTAAATGTTGTCTGAAGTTTCAGAGTGCTGCACGGAGGAAATGAAGTATTCCTGACATTTAAGAACATGTCAGGTATTTTCTTATAAAATTGTATTTGAATGAAACCTGGTGCCTTTTCAGGTATTCCTAGAACCAAGCCTTGCCTCATTTGTAATCTCTAGAAACCGTGCTCTGAGAAAATGAAAGAGAAAAGTATTTCTACAATGTGGATATGTTACGAGAGCTCTTTAAAGTTTCTGAGATTACAGGGGGAGGTGTTGGGGAATGGGAAACACTCTATCACTCTGTTCAGCAGCTATCCTTTAGATAAGATTGTAGCACTCCGGAAGGGAATCCCATTGTGTTTTCCCAAACTGGTAGGACTTGGACTGTAACAGCTGGGATTTCTATGACAGTAATGTGTTTCAAATAGAGGGCAGCTGGGGAAAAACCAAAACTGTAGGTCTCTGTCCATGGTATAGAAAGTGAACATAGTAATTAAGAGAAATGAGGTTGGCTTCAGTGCATTCCTTGTTTGGGTGCATCTCTCTCTCATGTTGGTGGAATGTAAGCATTTTTTGGAGGTGATTCACTGGGAGGAGGGTGTAGGGGATAGCCATGCTCTGCATGAGCATAGTTTAAACATTGGTGTTTTGCCTTAAAGGGAATTATCTCTTCTCATTCGAACTAAACAGTGCAAAAGTCACAATAAAGTCAAGTGAGAGCTCTGTACATTAAATGGTTGTAGGATAATGGCTGTGGGATAAATAATGTAGGATAAATGGCTGTGCGGGGGTTGGCAGTCCATGCATGCTGTTTAAAATAGAAAAAGTGGTGGTTTTCCTTAAGAACTTATGTGGATTTGCAGTTATAGGGAGTGACGCCTGGCTGGTAGAAGTGGTGAACATAGACTGAAGTGCATATTCCAGCACACGTGCCCATGTGTGCACAAGCATTCAACCCTCAGAGAGTATCGGTTGCATGTTTGGAGCTGGTATTAGTTACATTACTGTTATTTTCATTAATTCACACATAATCCAGATAAAGATTTGAAAACTATATTGGACTTGAAAAATATCACTTAAAAATAACATCCACATAAACCTTCAGTGATACTTTACCTTGCTGAATGTGTAATGGGTTTTGCAGGGACGTGACATCATGAAAGTCTGGATAAAGCATTGTGGGCTCTAGTTCACAGACCCTGTGTGTAGCAATAATGTTATATGTAATGCCCCTCTTCCTGAGGGATTCACGCCGTGGCTGCTTGATTAGGAGCTAGTGAAGAAAAAATTCTAAAATACATAGGGGAAAAAGCTTTTTTGCTTACTGAATTTTTTGAAAGAGCAGCCCAGTAAATAAAAAATGTAAGCAAGCTTTGTAAAGAAAAGGAAAAAGGCTTTATCTTGGGTTACTGTCCCTCTCGGAATGAAGAGTGCAGGAACGCTCCACAGTGAAGAGAGGGTTTGACAAGTTTACATACACAAGAGTGTGGTGCTTCCACGTTTTTGTCTTGTCTTTCCAAGACTGCTGTTTTCTCAAATAGTATAGCAGTCACTGAAGGCTATTTCACAGCAATTTTCTACCAAAAAGCATATTTCATTCCAAGAAGTGGTCTGCTTTGCTGCCATTGCATCATCACGCACGTCGAGGCTGTCTGGATACGTTGCAGTGTGGGACAAGGATTTCGTAGGCTTCAAAACCAGCGTGTACCTAGGGAAGGTGGTCCATGATTTATTTTATTGTCTCCTTGGAAAACAGATTCTCATTCTGCACAGGCGGGTGTTGCAGATGTAGCAGCACATGCTTGGGATGAAAATGCTGCCTTCTGGGCACTTGCAGTCATCGGTCGTGCTGACTGTGGTGCATGGTGTGCTGGGCTCTGGCTGGCCGGGCGGACTCGGCTCTTGTCTGGCTCCCAGCTGGCCAGCGCTCTCCTGGGCGTAGTCATCACCCCGGCCCTGGCCCGGGAGGGTGCCAAGCTGAGCAGCTCCAGTTACCGAGGTGAACTTGCAGGCTTTCATAACATGCCACCGGAGCTCCTTTCGCCCAAAAGGCCATAAGCATACAGGGCTGCTGTAGAGCTGCTGCAAAACTGGTGGCTGCGGGAGACCTCATCTCCAAACGCTCCTTTCTGCAAAGCTTGCCAAGGGACCTACATTTTAGGGTCCTACCTGGGCAGGGAGCCCTCTTGGACTGAAAGCATCTGCCGGGGAGAGCTTTACTTTGTGTTGACTAACAGACTAATGTTGGATTTAGTGGGACCTGGAGTCAAAAAACTGGAAAAAAAAAAAAAAATCCGGTCACTGGGTTGACCAAGGTGTCTTGAGACATCTTATTTAACAGCTGTAATCTGAGTAACATGGAAATATTAAATAACAATAAGGGTCTGCTTGCTTGTGGGTTTTTAACGTGCTGCCGAAAACCCAGACATATTTAAAAAGGATGCTGCAATTAGAGTTGGTTGGGAACTTTCCAGTAAGCCATTCCTTGAATGGAAAATGCTGATTTAACAGGAAGCTTTCACAGCTACTATCTGTCTCCGTGCAACTATTTTGGGTGGAAAGCTGCTTCTCAAGGTTCCAAATGAAAGTTCTACTTAAAACTTAAACGGGGGAAGAGAATTATTAGAACAGCTTGGTGGTTAGGGCTTTTTGCCTGATGCAGACCAGGGGCTTGAACTTTGGTCTCCCACATCCCATCTGTCTCCTCTTGAATTTTTGAAAGGTTTGTTCTGCTTTGGAACACAACCAAGTGTCAAAATATCAAAAAAATAAAAGCAAGATGGAATTCTTGTTTTCTAGCCAGACCTAGTTATAATCAAGAAATTTAGGCTTTGTGGTATTTATTTTACAATAGGCTCCAGAAATATTTAAGCCAGTTAAATTTTCAAATGAGTGCACATAAAAGCACTCCTCTTGAATACGATACTTGAGAGTTTTGTAAGGGGATAGCACGTGGGCTAGAGGAGTTTGCTAACGCGTGTGGCAAAGATGAGTAAAGCTGTGTACAGCCTACCCTGCGGATGGATGCAAGGCAGGGAGTTGGAGTAGTGCAGTTTACTCTTATTTTACACATGCATGCTCTGTGGGTGTGTAAAATAATTGCAACTCGAACTTTGTCACTGCCTGTGATCCTGGGTGTGGATTATAATGCATCCTAAATTAGGGGGTAATGGGTTAGTTTGGGGTCTAGTTATTTTCAGAGGATGCATTTAAAAAGTTGCTGCTTCACTGCTCCTTAGTTTCTGTGCCAGTTCTTACAGCTCTGACAGAGAAATTTTTGTTTGAAGAGGTTTCTTTTCTTCCTTGTGTATGAGGACCCATCCTAACGGGAGGGGAAACTGCCTGAATAACAAGGAAACCTGAAACTACCACCTAAGTGCTGTCCAGTGCACGCAACAAATCGGGGGCTAAATCAGAATACTGGGTCTTAGGTTTCTAAGCTAACAAAATAAATACTTTTTTAATATTTTTTTTTTCCTGGATGGTAAAGCACCTTAAGTAGCCAAAACTTCAGAGAAGAATCACATCACCGAGTGTATGTACCTCTCTTGGTTTTATTATGCTTAAAGACCCTTGCAGACTTGCAGTATTTGGGGAAAACAATACAAATCAGTACTTTCATTTTACCTGATGGTAAATCCTAATCAATACAGTAGTCTGGTGCAACAAATGAGGAGCTTAAATACAAGGTAGCATCAGACCACAAAAATGGGCAACAGCTTTCTCTGACTTAATTGACAGTCTGCAGAATGAGTTGTGTGTCCACATCTGAGCTTTTGCACTGCTTAACTGATTTGCACCAATAACCGGACGGGAATTACACTTGTAATTTAGCAGTAAAGAAGAGAACAGTTTTGAACTGCAGTCTGTAGCTGCTGAAAAGATGTTCTTACTTTTTTTTTTCCATGTGTAGTGCATAAATCCATGGCCAACTTTCCGGTTTAGAGGTCAACTGCAGATTGTTTCCGTGAATGCTTCAGTGACTAGCGGTGTGTTAGATACGTTGTTATTCGTTTGTCCACCTTAGCAGGTGTCTGAGGGATACATCGGGGCTTGGTGTGAAAACTTGTGGTAGAGCTCCGACCCCTCCATCCTTCTTCCATCTGGATGAACGTTTTAAGCAGGTGGCGATGTGGGAAAATAATTGCATTTTACGCTTATATGGTGGCGTACTCACACGGTAATCTGTTTGCAGCAGATACTTTCTGTTTGGTGCTGTAGGAATAGATGAAGACGGCGCCTTATCTTGGAGTGGGGTCGTGGAGGGTGGATGCAGCGGGCACCGGCGGGCAGGCAGGGTCTGTGCGAGCCTCCTGGTTGTTGAGTCCGGTGGGTGCTGGGCTCCGGGTCCCAGGCAGAGTTTTTGGAGGGGGCTGGAGGTGCGCAGCGGCGGTTCCCTGGGCTGGGGGGCAGCTGGTGAAGGCAGGCCCTCGGCTGCGGCGCCCTCCGGGGGAGTGGCTCTTCCCAGGCCGAGCCGGGGTGCGTGGGGCAGCCTTACGGGGGACCCCCCCCCAGGCACTCGGCCTCCCCCCCGCTCTGCCCCCGCCGCTGGCTCCGGCCGTGCCGCCGCTTCGCCGGTCTGTGCCCACAGGCCCGTGTGCGGGCGCGCTCGCACGTGCGTGCCGGCGCGCGCGTCTCTGCCTGTGCGTGGAGGCGCGCGGGCGGGCGCGCGGGGGGCCGTGTCCTCGCCTGACCCCGCACGCAGCGGCCCTGGCGGAGCCGAAGGACCCCCGGGACCGCCGCCGCCGCCGCCCGGGTGGGTGCCCCGCGCGCCGCCCCCCGCTGCCCGGGGCCGTGCACGCGCCTGGGCGCGCGGCGGCGCCGGCTCCGCATCCGCACGCGCGGCGAGTCCGTGCCGCCTCTTGCGGGCCGCCGCTGCGGCGCCCGCACAGGAGACCCTTTGTTTGGGCAGGGCCGGCGCGAGCGCGGGAGGAGGCCGAGGCGGGCGGGGGGGGGGGGGCGCTGCGGGCCGCGGCCGCCCCATTGGCTGGGGCCGGCCCGCCGCTCCTCGCGCCCGCGGCGCGGGCGGGCGCGCGCGGGGAGGCGGGGGCGGGGCGCGCGCGCGCCGCGGAGCCGCACGAGGCTCGCGCCCGCGACGCCGCCTGGAGGAGGGCGCCGCTGCGGCAGGAAGCAAGATGGCCGCCTCGTGGGCGCCGCTGTGAGGAATGCGGGGCACCAGCGAGGCCGGGTCCAGGGGGGCGGCGGCGGGGCCTCTCCCCTCGGCCCTCTCCGGCGTCGCCGTGTGTCGGGGTGGCGGTGGAGGGGCCGCGTAGAGCCTCCGTCAGCCCTCTAAAGTGCCGCATGTAAAGCATTCTGGGTATTTAAGAAATATTGCAGTTTGATAATAAAATCGGAGGTGTCTGCCTTTGTGACCACAACTTATTCTGCAATTTGATGTTTTTTTAGGTTCTAACTGAAAACAAAAGACCTCAGAGGAGGAAGCAAAGAGTTTTAAAGGTAACTGATGATTGCTTTGATATTTATCCCCTCCCGTTTTAAGCAGCGTTTTCTTGTCATATAGATTAGGAAACCGAAGGGTTAACCTCTGGGAAGCGGCGCTTTCCAGCTATTCAGGAGATTAGCTAATTTTAAAAGCACAGAACATGTTCTTTTTTTTTTTTTTCCCTCCCTCTCTCCAGCATGTTGTATACCTATTTGAATCTTTCTGCACAAGTCTGCAGACCAAAAGTTTGCTTTCCATTGCATCGAAGATTCACTTTAATTTCCTCTATTCCTAGTTTCGTACTTCCAAAGGTAACAGTTGAATGTTGGTGGGGCTTTTAGTGTACGGATTTTATAGCATCTGAAATTTAATGCGAGAAGTCAATGTTATAATGCAAACCAAATGAACAAAAGTCAAAATTCTATGCTTACGTTACTATAGTTTTGATTTCCTTTTTTCTTTAAACACCTCAAGTGAAACTGAAGATTCTGTAAACTTACAGCAGCCTTCAGTTTCACGTGGTAACACTGTTTCTTCAACATTTTTAAGATGGCTATCTTTCATGATAACAAAAGATTGGTGTTTCAAATGGAAATGTTTTAGTCTTTGTAACAAAATACAGACTCACTACAATCACAGTTAATGTGTTTTTAAAAAGGTAATAAGTAGCACATTGATATTGCATCTTTGAGTTAGTCTTTAGAACATTTTGAATAGAAATAAGTTATTAAGTCTCTTGTTGCAAGCTAACATGTTGGAGGATGGATGCAAGCAAGATGGGTGGTATATGTGAGGTGAAGTTAAGGAAAATGACAAAAAATATATGTTGTTAAGACTTTTATTCTCTTATAAATGTAATATAAGATAGTTCAGTATTGTTTCAATACATGAAAATTTCAGAAGTTATTGGACATAGTGGATTTGATAAATGCTGAATGTCTGTAGCCTAATTCTATTTGAAAACATCCCAACTTACTAGCAGTTTCGTCTTCACTGTTACACGTTACAGAAATTTGTTTAAAGGAGTTAAAATTTTGTAAGACAAAGCAAAGTTAAAAGTTAAGATTAAGCGAGGAGCCAGTAACCTTCTTTGACTTGCAAGTATGTTCAGCCTCAAGGTGTGTCTTTTCATGTGGGAGTAGTTGTGCAGACCACCCCCCTGTATGCTAACAGTAATTGCGATTGTACAACACTAGCAAGTGCTTTTTTTTCTTGCATTAAATAAATTAATCCATTAAAACCCCAGCATTTTTCATTGTTGTGGATATGCTTTTAATCGTTTTAATTACCGCTGCTCTTGTACCATAGCGCGTAGGTGTAGTTAAAACTTTAGCATTTGTTCATTTTATGTTTTGTGCGGCTGATAGTAGCGTGCAAAATAAGGACTGTTTATAAATGAGTCATTCAGCTTTGTAACGTGTAATTGGTATGACACCTGTTCTGTCAAAGTGTGAAAAATCTTATTTTTTTGGTGATAGGCAGATATGTTGTCTTAGGCGACTGTCTACAGTAGAGGTTCATAGTGGGTCTTCAGATTTTTCGCCTTGAGTTCATTTTGCCACTGTTTCTAATTTGATGGCAGAGCAGGTTGCTATGTAATATGATGCTGTCATTCCTCTCCTTTCCAAAAACCTTTCTGAAAAGTTTTTTTCCCTTGGCTCTTAAATGGAAAGGCTTGTCTGTTTTTGTGTGTGTGCGTAGTATCGTACGTTAGTCATTGGACTTGTGTTTATTTCTGCTTCGACTTTTCCTTTGCTGAATTGATTCCGCGGTTGTTTCCACTTTGGTTTTAGGTACTGTTCTTTGTGTTTTCTAGTGTTTGGTTTTGGTTGTGGTGCTGAAGTGTATTTCGTAAGAGTTTATTCACTTGCATTCACCAAGTAAGGCATGGTACTGCTGAAGGCATCTCATGAAAGTCTAGGTTGGGGTTGGTGGGGTTTTCCTTTGGTTTTGGAGGGAAGAAGGGAGGTTGGTCATCTTAAGTTATGTTGCAGCTCTCTGTCAGCTGCAGTAAAGTTAGAAAAAGCTATGTAAGACTTCTTTACAAGGGCATTTTTAGAAATATGACATTCTGGTGTATGATTCTCTAACCTGGCTTCTGTTATTGGTGGGACTGCCATGTAAAGTGGTATTGTTGTATCTGTTGAATTGTAAATTCAGCATTTGATTTAATGATCAGTAGTGTTTGAGGGCATCTGAGCAGTGACACTTTCAAAATTTTAACAGAATACTTTGTTTTTCTTTGTATTTTGCTTCAAATAGTATTGAAACTTTCTTAAAGGAGGATCTGTAGTACTTTCTTCTAATCATACATGGAGTCAGTATTTTTCTAATCCTCCTAAGTTTTTATAGAGGCACGTTTTTTTACGTGGCGGGCTAGTGCTCTTTCTAATTGTTCTTCCTAGGACCGACATACTTACAAATTCTTCTGTACAGGGTGAAAATAAGCAGTGCTTTCCTGTTGAAAACAGGTTGCACAGATATAAACATTAAAACTAAAAGCAATACGTACTATTATACTGTAGCTTTTATTTACTATTTAGCATTTTCCACACTTGTGTGTTAATGCTCCTTTCTGCTTATTGGAGGAGTCATTTAGGAAATTCTTGTGTGCCATAAATACTGTATTAGGTTCTCCATGTTTATTTTGAAAGAACATCTGAAATATTCATCACGTCTAGCAAGCAAATACTTATTGAAGAAAGAGTCTTTGTGAGTTCATGGTAATGGATACTAAGGAAGGAATATACTCATGGTTTTTCTTACCATTTGTATTGTCTGTTTTCCCCAGTTAAGCAGATACTTCTTTAATTTTATTCCTGATAATGGAAAGTCTATATAGAAGGGTTTCATACTTAAAAATTAGTTTGCCTGCATTTCAAAAGGCATATTATACACCCTGCTTCACTTACTATAATTTTCCTTTTAGCCACTTAGCAGTGTTCTCACTCAGTTTGGGCAGTGCAGTGCACCTCTCCTCAACAGTGGGGGAATGTTTGCAGTCATGTGCAAGTTTATTAACACAGAGCTCAGAAGAATGGAACAGTCGAACGTGGCATCATATTGTCAGGGAAACCTACACTTTTTGAGTATAGGCAGCAGTGGCACGAGTAAGGAAACCTCACACAGATCAAGATACAACGGATGAAGAGCAGTCCGTGGTCTTTCTACTATGTTCTGTGGAGCCAAGGCTACCATTTGGATGGCTGCAGGTGTTTGCTGTGTTGATGGAGATTAAAAAAAAAAAAAAAAAAAGAACACAAAAAAAAGACCAAAAAAAAGGGAAGAGACTGTGGGAGAGATCCAGAATAATATATGCAGTGCTAAGTGAGTATTATAACTGCATGCACATTCTTTGTTCTCTGACTGATTCTGTTTGTGTGTTTATGCATAAACACTATAATGGTAATCGTGTGCGCCAGGAAAGTGTGAATGATGCCTGCTAAACTCTGTAAAATCCGTTCAGTTTAAGCCAAGCCAAAAGCCAGAGATGACTCAGTATCTAGAACTTTTGGTTTGTTTATAAACATCATATTAGGAACCAGTAAAAGTTTCATTTCCATCAAAGCTAGAAATATATACTTGAGCACTCTTAATTTTTCTCCTTCACGCATACAAAGCATAGTCTTTTTTATCAAAAACAACTTTAAAATGGAAAGTTGGTTTGGCAGACCTGCTGTTGCCCCTTTTACAATACAGTTTTATTTTTGCTGCTGAAAGAAATTAAAAGTACATTTTTTTGGTCAAGCTCATATATGTGCTAATAAGAGTTAAGGAAAGTAATAGGAAAGGCTAATATTCATGATAATGCTTTGAGTGAGCATGGATTGAACTGATTTTGAAGATTTATTCTAAATTCGGGTGTATGTTTTTAGTGCAAAATATCTGCCAGAATATTTACCTGGAAGAAATTAGATTTTACTGCTTTTTTTCACCTTTAAAATAAGATATGAGCAAGTCAATGGATGGAATTGCACTGCAGTGGAATTTTACAGAGGAGGAAGACAGAATGGTGTAATACAAGTTGGAAAGGATGTTGTCCAGAAAATACTTATCTTACTCTTTGTGGTTTTTAAAGGGATGTTATCACCTTGGAACGTATTCCTTCAGTAAATACCAATTAAAATTGCTTTGAGTACTGGTTGAAAGTGTCTGCCTATTTCTTATGTGCCTTTTTGCTCCCTTTTTTTGATAGGGAGAGCTTACTTTTGTTATGTGAGTGGCCTACACAGATTAGTTTTAAAACTTTTGTTTTAAAAAAATAAGATAAATAAGTCATTTGGCTATTAGTTTAAAAAAAATCTAGGTGTAATGTTTTGAAAGAAGTGTTCTTCTAATTTTGGCCTTTTTTCAAGCTGGATGTGTATCTGTCTAAATGGGGGTTAAATTTTTTTTTGCTCTTGATAGGCTCATGCACCTCACTTGATGTGAGCAGGCGTGGTGATGGTTGTAATTTAGTACCACGCTTCCACGTGCAGCCTTTCTAGCACTTCCACATGATTGCACTCATGCACACATATGAAGCACGCCCATATTTTGTTTGTACAGTACTGCTAAGACTACTCATGTATGTAGACATTTTTTGAATGGAGTCCTGACAAAGAAGGCCTTTGTAAATGGTCTGTAAATTATTAATCTTACTCTAGTAATTTTCTAATCCTTAGTTTTTTCAGCCAGTTTCTGGGGGAGTTGATGCCTGTCCCTTGTGGACTTTTTCCTGTGGTGCAGAGCGAGCTGGATAGGATGCAGAGACGCTCTCCTTCCCTTGCCCCCGCTGTTCCTGCAGAGCTCCCTTACTTCAGTGCTGCTCCCTCTCCACACCACCTCCTTCTCAGGACCCCCGTGCTGCTTCCTCAGCAGCACCATCATGCTACTCTTTTCCCCCACAACCCAGCTCCCCAAAATGTTGAGGGAAGAAAGGGACACTGTCCTTTGGGAGGAGGACAGCGGAGGAGTAGGGTTTTCTGGTTTGACTCATTTGTTGCTGTATTAGAGCAGTTGTGAGGATAGCACCACTCCTCCTCTTCTCGGGGAATGGTGGAGGCAGGGGTACAATGAGGCTGGGAAGTGTTGAGCAAGGCCAGGCTGAGTGAACCTGGTGATTACAGTGGTTTGGGGAGGGTTTTTGCATGTTTTGAATCACTATTTATTTGTAGATCTTCACTGTCACTGTTTGCTTTAGTGCAGTGTTGAGTCTTCCACTTTAGTGGATTTAGAGGTGGAGCTTCTTAAAAAGGTGGAAAATGTGTTTGTGATCAAAAATCTCATAAGATAACCAGCAAAAGTAACATAGCTTGTGGGAAGGAAGGAAAATGTACATGTGTAGATGAAGATCAGTTGCACAGGTATATTTATACTTGTTTAGGTGCTCATAATGACCGTTGAGCATTACAAAACAAACCACTGTTTTCCTATTCCAGGTATGTTGTTTTGTTGATATCATTTGTATTCGCTACTGAATTATGAGCTTTACTGAATACTTGTACTTGCTGTATGTAATGTAGGCATTGAAATAATTGAGATGGCTTTGCAAATTCCAGAAATCTGTTGTCAGTTTGCTGTTTGTCCATACGTTTATAGACAGTAGTATCTAGGAAGATGCTTTGAAAATGGGCACTCCTTGTTTAGAATCTGATACCACGTTGCTAAGCAAGTTTGTTTATTGCTTTTAGTAACTGATGTGGGAGAAAACCAGTGAGAAACCCCAGACTTATTTCAGTGGCAGCAGATTTTCACTTCTGTGATTTATTTTCTTTCTGTGATGTTATACTAAGGTTTTTATATTTAGTGTTACTGAGTATGAGAAAGTTAATTTCACAGATACTACTGCAACAAACTTTCCCATTGACATTAGTAGGAGCTTTGCCTATGTAGAGATGGAAAGATTTAATTCCTACTAAAATAAATTCCTAATTACAGGGTTTTGTTTGGGAGGTAAGAAGAATCCATGCATTCTTATAAAGGTGTTTTCTTTTTAAATGTCAGTACGTGAAACTTAACCAATATCAACAAAAGATATTTAAGGACATATAAGAAACTAACAATAATCACTTTTCATTAACTTACATAAAATTAGTATATAGAATATATTTGACTGCCCTTGTTGTCCTAACGGCTTTAATATTAAGCCTTTTAGAATATTAGGATTTTTCAAGGCTAACTTAAAATTGAGTGGTTTGTGGACTGAAAATCGAGTGGTTTGTGTCTTGACACTTGACTGTGAATTCCTCAGTCGGTGTTTTGTTGGTGTTGTCTGGATTGTGTTATAATTTAATTGATGCTCTGTAGTAAAATTTGGCTCTACGTTTAATCTTCCTAAAGTAAAGGTTATGCTGAACTTGTGAATAAGAAGAAAAATTTCTGTGTATTTGAAAATGTAAAGCATTTACTTTTGTGACAGATAATAACTGTCTGAATTCTGCAGTGCAAGCACTAGTATTGCAATGCTGCTCCAGAAAAACATTGCTGCTGTTAGGTATGTGAATGAAAGTTGGTACTTCTGTAAAGAGAAAGTGGAAGTTACATACAGTGTAAATTTCGTTTTGAGCTTTACTTAAAACCATGGGTGTGCTAGCTCTGATTGAGACAGAAGAGAAACATTATTTGCCATTTTTTAGGCTTTTTTCCTCATGAGAATAAGTAAAATGTTAGATGGAAAATCCTGAATAGTGCTACATCCTTGTAGCTTGGTGGCTTAAGTGATCATCATGATTATTTTTCTTTCTTTTATGAGTTAGCTGTTCCTCTGACATACCTGTCACTGACTTTTCTATTGCTAAAGAGTATCAGTTATTCCTTTTAGTCTTGTGGCCCCTCATCAGCTTTAAAACCAGGCTAGAGCATACCTATAACATGGATGTTTAAATTTGAAGAAGACTTGTGTGAGACTTGCTGCAGTGTGTATTTGGGACCAGTGCTGATACTTCAGAGTGGGGGGAAAACAGGGTATTTGTGTGTGAGAGCTGGTTAGCATTGTTAACTTATGGTGGTGTATGTCCTGAGCAGATCTGGTCTGAGAGCAGCTACCGGCATGTAGCAACTTGTGAATAATATAATTGCTTGTACAACAGATGGTTAGGCACTTAAACTGAGCCCTCAATTAAGGAGCTGAGTATCTTCCTGGTTAGATTATAGGAACTGGAAGGTTATGTTGTTACCTTAGCGGTTCAGATCTTTACTGAACAGAAATTGAAGGAAAATTACTAACTTATATCGGTTTGGTTCACATATGGTAAACCCAGGCAACATCATTGTGATCACTTCTTGTGCTGAGAGGTCGTAAGACTGTATCAATTTATTTGGATTAAGCATCGTGTTTTTAAAATAGCTCAGAGAACTTGAATTTGAAAATTCCCATGGATGAAAAGTGCATCAAAACACCTAACATGATGCTTAAAAGATTCTTTACGCTTTCTCTGCAAAACTGTGCACCATAGTTCAAGGCCAGACTTTTCTGGCCTTAACTTAAAGTCATTGAGTCTTGTTATACTTTTGTCTGCTAGAACAAGGACCCTTCTGTTATCAGCTTTCTTTTCCACATAGACTTAGCTGCAGTTTGTGGCTTTTCAATTTTCTTTTTCTTTGGTAAATTGCAGAGAGTGAGTAGAGAGTGAACTTGAGGCTTTCACTTCAAGATGTTTCAATCCTTTGTGATTCCTGTGGTCCTCCAAGCCCTCTCCAGCATATCAATGTCTAGCTTGAATTGAGTATGTCAGAACTGGACGCTTTATTCCACTAGCAGGTGCAAAAGTGCCAAGTACAGGATAGAAAGTAACCCGTCTTTCCTTAATTATATTGTTATTTATGCACCCAAGAATCTCACTAACCCTTTTGGCCATAAAGTTGCAACAGGAGTTTCTATAGTTACTGGACAGTTGATTATTGACCATGTTAATGTCCTTCTTAAAGGCATCGCTTTCTAAGATAGAAACCTGCAGTTTGTCAATATAGTTCCATGTCTCTGTTGCTAGACACACAACTTCACCTTTAGCTGTATTGAAATGTGTGCTTGCAGCTGGCTTGCCAGTTAGCTTAGGAAGCATCATGTCTGATCTTTTAATTATCTGTTATTTTTCTACTAGTATTAATTTCACTGTTCTTTCAGATCATTGCTAAAAATGTTATATGTAGCTGTGATCTGTTCCCTGAAGACCCTGTTATGAATGCTGGGCTGATTCTCCACTTAAAGTTAAGGGCCGGGCAGTACTTAGTGCTATGGTGATGGTTTCGAAGATGGGTAGACCACAAGAGACATTAGCTAGGATGGAGAAATTCAAAGACTGAATGTCTTTTATCTCTGCATTTGAGTTAAAGCACATTAGGGGAAAGTTGTATTAGGGAATACATATTGCTGCTGATTGTATCATTTTTCTTTTGTGGCTTAATTGAGTGCTATATTTTCCAGAGCTGCCAGTGGCTCTTTGAGTGCTCAGTTTCAATATTGAAGACAAATGATTGAGTAATTCAAAACACCAGTAAAAAACCAAACCAAACCAAACAAAAACCACCAAGCAAGATGCCTGTTTATGTTTGCTTCTGTGGCAGAAAAAGTGCTGTAATGTTTGGGGTTTTTTATTTCTTAACACATCCAATTCTTGGGTGCCTGTGGAGGAGAATGGGGTGTCCTCACTCTGGTTTTTTTAAGCTCCTGTTTGTAGCTTTCACAACCTAGAGCTCAGGGTTGACAGAAACGGTGATTTGAGTTTGTGGCAGAGAGTGCCTATTTCCGAGTAATAATCCAATAAATATACTTCTCTGGGGATCACCATTTGAAGCCTTTAGAGCCAGAATTAGTATCCTGTAGTTTTTGATTTTGTTAGTAAGTGCATCCTTTAGGGTCTGATACTGTAGATCATCTTGTAAGTGGTCTCGCTGAAGTTGTTACACGAGGTGGGCAGGAGGACTGTAGTAATAGTGTAGGAGAGAGAATGAAGAGAACAAAGATGTAAAGGATAATTCCTCATGGAAAGACAAGATAAGGAACTTTCCTGTTGGGAAAGCTGCCTGGTGTTTGAAGCACATAGCAAAGAGGATATAAATGTAGATAAATCAGAGATGAAGCTGAGAAGGTGAGAGCTAAGCTGTAGCTTGGAGAATGTTCTTCGCCATTGTGGCTATGGATATGAAAAAAAAAAATACACCATCATCTAGAGCAGGCTTTCCAGCTGTTGTAAGATTCGGTGTGAAATGATACCTCCTGTGATACTCAAGTTGGTGGTTTTAGGTGGATTTGATACTCGGGGATGGGGGGAGCTGGGAGTGAGGGAGATCCCTCCAGGGAAGTCCGGGTGTCCTGAGCGATCTCTTACCTCATGTCCCAGCTTGGGTCCCTGTCTCCGGATTTGCAGAACCATTTGTTCCCCTGAGTTTCGGTATAAACCAGCCTCTCTGCTAAAACTTGGCTACATCATTTTGCCAGGAGTAGAGATTATTTGCTTTGATTGGAGTAGCTTCTAAAATGCAGAATTATTACCTGTCCTGTCCCTTAGTGCCACCTGCGAATGTTGTTCTCTTGAGGACCAAACCATCTTGTATATGCAGACTGTGTTACATCAATAAAAATCTGTCTCTCTGCACGGAGACTATAGAAAATGTGCCTTACCTGAGCTGCTCTAGAAGCGCGGTACACCAAGAGACTGTTTCACATCCCTGGTTGTTAACGCAACTGTGGTGGTTATTGCTTTACACCTCTGGTCAGGTTCATGGGAATAGACGCCAGCTTGCAGCTTGGCCCCTGCTCAGCTGTTCTCCTGCCGTTGCTGGGAGCCTGCTCGGAAACCCTGCTCAGACTGCAGCCTTGGGCAGCAACTTAGAGCACGTTGCTGTTGTCTGTTACGGTAGTCAAACGTGAAGTAGTGTGGTCTTAAATAGAAGTTTATCCTTAAATATATTATTGTATCTGCATTTATTTTGGAATGCAAAAAAAACCTGGCAGTACTTAGAAGGTGGCCGATACTTTCCACAACATCCCACCTTATGTTCATCTCTTCTAAGCAGTGCACAGCTACATAAATAACATAAGCAACTGTTTCTCCACACCTGTGCTCTTTGTCTCCCTGTCCCTTGTCCTGTACCTCCTTATCCCTGTACGTTGGTCCTGTACAGTGCAGGTCCTGGATTTCACCGAATTCCTGCATGTCCTGGGGAGCAGATGCTAGAGAGCAGGAGTAAATTGCTGCTGGTCAGCTGGCTGGTGCTTTCTTACCCCTTGGTGAAGCAGTGACATCCAACAGTTGGTACATGAATAAACCACCGTGTTCAAGTGTTAGATGAAGTACGTTTGGGTTTTTTTCCAAACAGTTTTTCTGAAAGAAATCTTCTGTTGTGGTATTTGAGCTCTGCAGAGCTGCCAGCTCTGTGCCAACGTGGAAGGGCATGTGGGACTGGCTACGTGGCTGCAGCAGGATCCAAACTTATCCATTGCACTGCAGTGGAAAAAAGATGCAAAGTGCAAGTGCTTCTTACCCGCTCATCCTTTTATGTTGATAAATGTTGTGACCTTGAAAGAACTGCCTTTTGGGTCATCCTCATTATTAGCACAAGCTAGGAGGTGCAAATATTTTTTGATCTGTTTGGTGTACTGTATTCTTGTGGGGATCTGGGCAGAATCCTCTGGGGAGGGCTAGTAAGGGGGACTTGGCATTGCTTACCGTGTAACTTGTCACGACTTGCTAGTAGAGCCATTTTATCAGTAGTTGATCTGGGCATCATCTGTTATTTCTGGTTTATGGGAGTAATGATTTCTGGTACTGTCCTTTAGTACAGTGTTTTGTTACCACCTGTAGAGGTATGAAACAAGACATAAACCTATAGCCTGCTCTCTTGTACAGAAGATGTGGAAATGTCTTTAGGATAGCTTTAGCATTGTATTTTGATTGTGAATTGGTGAACTCTTTGCATTTCCTCAGAGGCATCTTGTGTTAAAAGAAAAGTTAATATTAAAGTCTGACCCTTTTCAGAATGGTGAAATGATTTGCTGTAACTGGCTTTTCACGTCTGCTGGAAGCATTAGCTCACACAGTGAATTATTTTGGGGTGGGGGGTGGATTTGTATATAAGAGATAGTGTCTGGTTAAAGTTGAAGTAATACAGCAATGGCTACAGCAGACACCCTGTGGTTCCTTTCCTAATAGCACCAACTACTCCAGAGTCTAGGCTGGAGCATGATTTGTTAGTGGTTTATGGCTCCAGATAGAGTAGTGCTCTCCTTAATGAGGAAGAGAGGAAATTACTTCTATTGATCCAGTTTATTCTTCAGCTTTTCATTACGCTTGTGTAAAAGATGTAGAAATCAATCAGATCAGACTTGTGTGCCTAACTTCCATGAATTTTAAGACCATTGCTTGGAATTGTGGTATCCTTGTCTGTAGTCTTCACTACATTTATTTTTTTTTTTTCCTTAGTCCTGATTCAGGACGTGAAGATAGATTGCTCCTAGGTTGTTCAGCTGCAGAAGGTTTTTGCTGAGCTATTACTTTTGATCTGCCAGACTTACATTGAGGAGAAGAATCAAATGAACTCTGCCCCTCCTAGTATGTCTGCATTTCTTTTTATGTTGGGAAACAATAACTTCACATATTAAACTGAAAAGGCCATTGGAAAGTCTGGTTAAGAGAGGAAAGAAAAAGGTATTTTTTAGGATTCATTGCAGTTCAGTAACAAAAGAGAAAAAGCAACATAGTGCTCAAAAGGAAGAGAGTTTGATTTAAAAAAATATATCCAATTTTATAATAATATTTATTCTTTGTGTGGAAAAATAAAATATGAACCAAATCATGCCAATGATATGATTCATCTGATTCTTTTTTCTTCCTTGTTGCATGTGGGCAGCTTCCAGTAATGTTAGTGGAAATTACGATGTATGAGGAATAATTTTATTTTAAAAGTAATCCCACTTTACTGCTGGGATCACTGAGGTCTTACAGGGACACAGCACTGCATCTGTGCACTACTAGCAGATCAGGGAATATCCTGAGTATTTTTGAGCGTAGCAGTGCTTTTTGTTCACATGAAAGTATTTCATTGAGGAGCAACATAGTTCGGAGGGAAGTGTGATTTTTGCACTTTTGCACTTTGAGTGCTGTCAGTGGACTCCGTGTCATCTCTCATTCTCATCTCTGCTGGTCATGGGTGAATCCTCCTCTTTCCCCCCACCTCTAAAAAATAGATTTTTTTTTTTTTTTTTTTTTGGTAGTGAGTGACACCCTCTAAAAATGAAGAGAATACAAAATTGTGTTGTTGTGTTGAAAATGTACAAATGCTGGGGAATTATTTTAATCTATTTGTTTCTATCTCCTCAGCCTCCTAATTGTCTAATTAAATAATTTTAATAAGAATTTTACATGGTTGGGACAACTTTTGGACTGATAGAGATCTTAGATATACTTTTGCTGAAGAAAAAACTGCAATGTCATATCCTAGTTCTTTCTGAAGTTAAAGTAATTGAAATTCAGCTTTTGCACAGTTATAAAATTGTGGGGTTTTACTTTTCCATGGTGAACCCTTAAAATATTTTCTGGTAGGGTTGTGGAGGCCTGTGTAATGTGTTTACTCCTGCTAACAATAGAGCTGCTTAACTGCTTTTGTGGATCCCTTAGAAATTGCTCAGTGATCCCCTGGGTCTGTGGATCATTGATTGAAAATCACCAGGATCTAGAGGAGCTCAGGCTCATAGACCATTAGTCAGCGTCTGTGTGTAATAAAAAAACATTAAATAAGGTATCTTTCTTTCTTAATGTAATTTCTATAGGTCTCACTTAGCTGCATAGGTGCTGGACATGTTTTTACATAACATTTCCATGAGAATTTATGATGCCTCTCATAATATCTAGGGCATGCTATGGATTCCTGCTTTTGTTTTTTATCAATCGGGAATCAGTTGTGAGGTGAACAGTAGGCTCCAGATGGAGCTGGGTCCGTATGCCTTGTTTTGCTTGGGGGATTCTGGCATTTCCATCTTGATGGTTATGATTAATCATTAATCTATTTTGCATTTGTTCTTCTGAGTTATTTTCTCAGAGAAGTCCATGCACTTTATTTGGCATGACCATAAAACCATGTCTGATTTCACTGAATGTTTTATATTAAATTGGGTGCTGTTTCCTAGGAACTGCTAAGATGTACTCTGCCAGCATATGGTTAATTAACCAGTTATATTGCTTATATCTGATTGGAAAAGCAGGACTGGTTTTCTTGTTAAGTAGGGCTTAAGGCTACAGATTATTTAAATAAATCTTAGATGTTACAATGCGATTAAGTACCATCAGTGTCTATTGTGACTTAAAATTATTTTTTAAAATAAAATTTAATATAAATAGAAATAAAATTTGATTAACGTAATAAAAATTGGATTCTTGCCTTTATTGCTGCTTCTGCCTGAGTTCATGCCTTCATTTTTTTTAAACTTAAATTGCGTAATTCCTTACTTCATCTCTCAAGGCCCATATATGTATTCTTTCCAGGACACAGCATTCTGACTCTGTCTAGATTTTGACATTGCCTCAACCACATGAATTGTGTAATATCAGTGAAGATGAAGAACATGTTTAACCAAATACTGAAGTTTACTAAAAAACTGTTGAGTAGCTTACATGAAAGACTGTTCAGAAACCTGGAAGTTACCATCTAAATACAGAAGCTAAACACAGTGTTTAGAGGGTAACTTTCAGGTGAGCTAACGTTAATTGTCTTACTATTCATTTCAGCTTAGGTTTCGTCATTTTTTTTAAGGACTTTAAACTAAGACTGAAAACCAGCCACTCTTGCTAGAGTGTCCAATCAAGTGTCAGTTTATTGCTCTAGCCAAATCGGTATAATTATACCAAATTGCTACTAAACTTTCTGTGGTACAAGCCTTTAGGTTTCAGTCCTGCTTTGAACTCAAGGGAGACTTTTATCTGCTTATGCAAATTCATTAAAAATTGAATCCTTAGATCTGATTCTAAATGCTAACGTCCTTTATCTGTTCATTCATTTCTTTAGTTTCCCACCACCGCCACATGCACACACTTTCTTCCTCTGCCCCCACCAACAGTGGGAAAAAATAGCTATAAATATGGATAGGGTCTTTAGGCTTCAGGGTTTTTCGTGACTTCCCAGGTTTTTTTCCAATCTCTGTGCCTGTGCTTAATTAGGATATTCCTCATATCTGTCAAAGTAGGGTTTAATTTCTGTAAATCTTATGCTTCTTCTTTTTAATGTTTTTGAACTGCCGTTAAAACATTTTTTTTATTATTATTTTATAGGCAAATTTAGAAAACAAACCAGTAAATGGCCGCAGACCAGAACTCATGGAATGCAGTATATGTGGTCATGGTGAAAAATACAGGGTGAAAACAAACCAAGCAGTACCCATTGAAAATGTGCAGTCTAAGGAGAAGGAAAGAATGACAGGCTTAGAAGCAGAGAAGTGGGCACATAATGAGAAGCCATCTTTTGGTGTCCATGTTAACGGAGATATCCATGGAACTGTGACAGGCAACGAACACTTGAAAAACGCTGAAGACAGTGAAAGAGCAGTCTCTCCCAGTCAGTTAGCTGAGCCAAAAAAATCATTTGCACAGACCATCAAAAATGGCATAAAAACCCTACATTATTCACCACCGGAAGCAGTTGCTTCGCTGAAAAAAGTATCCATAGAGGAAAGGACGGATTTGACAAACAACTCCCATATGCAATGGACGAAGGGTACCAATCTGAATAACATAGTACACACTCTGACAACTGGCGTTGGCTGCGTTCACCCAGAAAAGCAAGGAAATGTTTTAATGAAAGCGGAAAACTGCACTTGCAGCATCTTTGAGGGTTCTGATAAGTCAGTTTTGCTGACGGGTTCCATTTCGGATCTGCAAGAAAGCTTGTGTTGTCCTCCACTGCCTGAAGAGGAAGTGCATGTAGGGAAGGATGGTTTTAAAGTACCTAAGGTAGAGACACAGCATGAGGATTCTTCACTCCAGCCGACTTTCTTGTCCCTGATTAAAACCAGAAATTTAACTGTAGAGCAGGTTGTAGCTATTGAAGCTTTAACGCAGTTATCCGAAGCCCCTTTAGAAACAACTTCACCAGCTAAAACTGAAAGTACTGAATGTACAGAAGAAAGAACTTCCAACTCGCTCCATAGTTATAAAAGGGACATTTCATCCTCTTTCACATCTTCTGCATTAAAAGAAATCAAAGACACTTACTTACAGAATGAGCAGCAGCTCCTGGCTCACTGCGCTCACTCACAGAAGCAGCTCCCTAATAAAGCAGTGTTATACAATGGCCAAAGTTCAGTTTCTGAATTGCATGATAAACCTGCCAATCTGGCGGGTGAGATGTATAAACTACAGTTATCCTCAAGAGATACCAAAACTTTATCTGACTTAACATCTAACGCAAAATCGTTTTCAGGATATGCTACCAAGAAGAGTTACACTCATGATCCAGTCACCCTTGCACGGTATTGCAATGCTTCATGTAATGTCCAGCAAACGAGTAACAGCTTGGAAACTCTTGGCCAGTTAGAGCAAAAGCCAACGTGTAATGATTTGAACTTGGAAGCTAGTTCTTTGATTAAAGAAGGAGGAATTCACAGCCAGGATGAAGAGGATGTAGCTACACAACTAACTCAACTTGCAGCGCTAATTGAATCAAACCAGACAAATCCAAAGCAGAAGAATGACATAAAGGCATCACTGCTTAATCTAATATCACACGAGAGGCAGCCAAAATATAACCAAGATGTGTTGCAGAAAAAAGAATCTGTATTTTTTAGGCATAATTATAGTTCCTTACTGTTAAAGCAAAAACAACCAACAAATAAAAAAGGAAATGCTGTACCATGGAAACCAAGGCACAAAAAGAAGCCTCAAGAAGCACGCTATCAACAAAATAATCAAAACCAGCTAGAGCTGTTGTCATGCCAGCATAGCGAGTTACAGGACATTTGGATATCATCAAAACTGCACAAGCTTGGTCAAACCATGCCACAGGACTCCAGAATAGCTCCGTCTGAAAAAAAATCTCCAAGAACCAAAGTACAGAGAGCCGTGAATCAAAATACTTTAGCGTCACAAGAAAAAACTAGATTATTTCTCCCGCAAACGCAGATAAAATTCCATAGGTGTTTACCTGAGGTACCACAAGAGAAAAAAAAAGACAGGTTATTTGGCTGTGAAGTGGTGAATGAGCAAATGAAAACTGCAGGCTTCGGTGACCCACTAGGCATTGATCCACTGAAAAATGAAGTTGTTGCACGTAACCAGTATAGCAACCTGTCCTCCCGTAATCCTCTGGCTGTTTCACAGTTGAAAACAGCATCCTTATTGAACAGACCAAGTGAAAACCTACAGATGTTTACAGAAAAACGTAATTCTCAGGTACAGCAAACAGCAAATGTCAGTCAAACGCATCCTTTGCCTCAAACTTTTAATCAGTCTAACCTGAGAGCTAACGAAATGCATGGCGAAGACAAAGCCTGTATTCAGCAGGGTGCTGTCGAGCAACAAGTTGATCCGAAGTCGCAGGTGCTGCCTGTTGCCTGTGGTGGGGCCCAGGTACCAGGTTCTGTTGAAGCTCTCAGGAATATGGAGTGTGCGGGCGAAGTGACTGTTCTGACATCAACCAGTTTGGGTACTGACCACCCACAGAGCACAGGCGACTCAGGGTGTTCTCCAGCAAAAAACACGCTCAGCAGTTTCCTTGAATCACCAATGAAGTTTCTTGATACCCCTACAAAAAATTTAATAGATACACCTACAAAAAAAGGACAATCTGAATTGCCAACTTGTGACTGTGTCGGTAAGTCTTTTTGCTAACTTTTGCCTGTACCTTTCACATGGAGCTGTGTTAGCGTTGCTTCCTTTAATGTGAGGAAGTGTACCAGGCGCTTCCTTAGCTGCTGCACAATGATCAGTGCTTTGCCATTAGGAAACGGGAGGAAATTTTGCCTGGTGTTCTTGGGCCTGCAAAGCACAGCAGAATTGAGCATTTTTGGTATTGCAACTGACAGGTTTAAATTCTCTACTTAAATTCAAACCCAGGAGGAAAAGTTTTTCTGTTTGTTGTTTTTTTTCTGTTTGTTGTTTTTTTTCTGTTTGTTGGTTTTTTTTCTGTTTGTTGGTTTTTTTTCTGTTTGTTGGTTTTTTTTCTGTTTGTTGGTTTTTTTTCTGTTTGTTGTTTTTTTTCTGTTTGTTGTTTTTTTTCTGTTTGTTGTTTTTTTTCTGTTTGTTGGTTTTTTTCTGTTTGTTGGTTTTTTCTGTTTGTTGGTTTTTTCTGTTTGTTGGTTTTTTCTGTTTGTTGGTTTTTTCTGTTTGTTGTCTTGTCATTGTGCTCTATGTGAATTTATCTGAAGTATATCAGATTATGATTTTTATGGTCTAGAACTAGTTTTTGCCTGAGATGGTCTGGGCAGAAATTTCCCAGTATATTGTCATTGTTGCCATAACGCTGTTAGATAAGCATCAGGGCGTAGTTGTGGGCGGTCCTGTTACTGTCACTGTTAGTCCTGATGACCGATGTCAGTTTGCCTTGAAGAGCCTGTGTCGAAGGCGACTAGACGCCTCTCATCGCAGAGAGGAGAGGTGGAGTTCAGGTCAGGCCACATACGTCATAATTTGCGTTGCAGGATGAGATGTCAGACCAAACTCAGTATTGAGGATTTTGCAAATATAGCTGGATTTGATGGTGGTAGACATGCTGTGTTTTGAGACTATCAGAGTGCACAGATGGAAAAACAAGTTGGAGACTTAACAACAGATTGTACACAAGCAGATTGTATCATCTTTGCTTTAATGTTCTGAATCAAGAGAGTGCTAGTTAAGAGGCCTGGATTATGTTTTCTGTTCTGTAGTATATGAATATCGGTTAGATTTTTTTTTTTTCCCCTTAATTCTTCTTTGTCTACAATTAACTAATAATGTTTTCCTACCGACAAGGATATTGGGAAGCTTCTTAGTCAATACAGGTCAGCTTCCATAATGAAAATTTGTAAAGAACGTAAAATATTACTATAATTAGGATTACTTTATAACATAAAGGAAAAATACTAGCACATTAATAGGAGGAAACAAGTATAAAATAATTTTGATGCCTCTGAGGAGAAAAATCTGTCATACTCTGTATTCATTACATTTCAGGGACAAATTTTACGTAATGTAATTTGGAAGATGTTTTTCTAAACCATTTCTAAGCTTACTTGTAATGGTGTAAATAAATTTTGTACATGCCAACTTAGTTTTCTCTACCTGCTTACAGAGCAAATTATAGAGAAAGATGAAGGCCCATATTACACACACCTCGGGACAGGACCAAGTGTTGCTGCTGTGAGAGAAATAATGGAGAACAGGTGAGGAAAATTTAGCATTTAATGCTCACAGTATTTTTAGCTGTCTAAACAGGAAAGAAGAAGAGCTATGAGAAATCGGGTGATATGTTTAGCTTTGTTTTTCTAAAATTTTGCAGTACTCATTTGTGAAGTGTTTTCTTCTTCAGATGTGCATGAGGTGAGCATTAGCATTTCAGTTCCAAACTTGTGTGTCTTTACTGAGGTCTTGCAGCTTTGGGGTTGAATTTCAAGTGCAGTGTGCTCTTAGGTGCCATTGAAGTTAATAGGAATAACAGAGACAAGCAGCCGGCAAAATCAGTTTTCTAGTGTCCTACATGTGAAGAAGCTGTGGTACACTGAACAGAAAGGTCACATTAGTGACTGAATGCACTAGGATTTACAGACAGATAATGTTTTCTTCCTCAAATAATGTTACTTTAGCAGCCGAAACTTGTTACCAGAAGAGAGATGTCAAAAATCACTCTTGCGAGTAGGACTTTAAAATTAAAAGGTATTTTTTGACATTATAAATATTTTGGTTTTCTTCTGTTTTCAGTAAAGTAAATATAAATTTGTTATTCTTGTTTTATTGAAAATGTTTCCTGTTTTAAAATGGTCCACAGCAGTTTGTTTTACTCCTGAACTTTTTTTAATGCAGGTATGGAGCAAAAGGAAGCGCTGTGAGAATAGAGGTAGTGGTTTATACAGGAAAGGAAGGAAAAAGCTCTCAGGGGTGTCCAATTGCCAAGTGGGTAAGTTTTTATATTACAGCAGTAAAATTGTTTTGTGTGGCTTTTAAATATGAAATTATGTGTAGTCCTTGAGCTTAAGTATAATCTGATCTTTAACAAAGATCTGGTAATTCATTTAATTGATCTACAAGTCTGCCTTGAATGATGAGGCTAAGGAAAACTTTTTATTTTATTTAAGATGTGGTGCTATATGTTAAGCTGTGGTTTGAATGAGTGCGAAAGAGAGGTTCTTAACAGAATTAGCAGAGATGACCAAATCAAGGGTAAGAAGACCCTGACAGTGTCCAAAAATTGGAGCGTCTAGTGAAATATGTTATTGGGAAGTGTGAAAAAGAGAAGAGAAGGGATGGTTGCTTGGGAGAGTTGGGAAACTATCCAGTAACTTTTTTTACAACCTTTCTCAGTTGTATGAACACATGAAGAAAAGAGTGTGATGGAAGTGATGAGGAAGTTCAATCTTGTATGCCATAGACTTCATTACTGGTTTTGAGGAACTGAACTCAGTATTTGGAAATGGAAATGTTATAGTGATAGTTTTCACCAAAGTCTTGTCTCACATTGCTTCATAGGAGCCAGGAAATGAGGTAACAGACACAAGCTCCAGGAGAGAGCTTGGAAAGAATTGATTGTCCTTAATCTTTGATGAAACCACCAAGGGAGGTAAAAAGTAGGCTAGAAATCTTGTAAACTGAGTTTTGGAAAATAATAAAATAACTTGGTTGTTAAAAGAAAAAAAAATTATTGCTGTATTTAGGAATTTCAGACTTGATTGAACAAAGAAAGATAACGGTACAGTTGGTAGACTAGCATTTGTAACTACATGACAAAAATAAGTTTATTACATGTTGTGCGTGAATAGTATTGCATGCTAAACATTCACTGCTTATGTTTGGAACAGTCAAAATGTGTTTTCTGTACTCAATACATAAACTATTTTTCAGAAAGGAATCCCATATGTGCATGTTGCTTCAGATAATATTTAATAACAAATCAGCATCCACGAAAAAAAGGATGGTAAAACTAATTTCATAAACAACTGACCCAAAAAGAATCAAATTATTTTTCAAGTAAATAAAACAGTTTTAACAGAGGAGAGGAGTTAAAAATCTTATCTTAGAAATAGTTGTGGGCAGTTGAAAGGAGGAAGGCATTTAAAACTAACTCTTAATCCTTGATTTTTCTGTTGCCAGTATCGGCATACTGTCTTTTATGTAAACCAGAAATGATAGATTTTATTGTATATCTGCATGGCTGTAGGTGTCCCGACATGTGTGTACAATATGAGTCAGAAAGCACTCGGATGCATACAGAAAAGGCTGTTTTAAACTATAGGGACCTGCTCTCCAGCTAGATTTTCACATTTCTGTATGTAAAGCGTTGGTGAGAGTAAGCTTTAATGTTCATTTCACCTAAGTTCCAATCTTGTTTTATGCAGCAGTGACTTTTTTTGTGTACGAGTTCAGACCCAAAGAGGATGAATGCTTTTCCAAGTCTGCTTACTGTTACTGTGTGACTGTTCAATACAAGAGAGGGAAGGAAATCACTGAAATCTCTTCTGTAGAACTGTTTCATCCTGTGTAAAATCCACATTTTGGGGTTGGTATTCTTAATGTGCTGCATGAATTTTTCATTGGCAATGCTAATTTTAATCCTTATAACAGAGCATATTTGGGTTTTGGCTATGGCCAAAGAAACATAATTGTGAAATTTGTTTGAAAGCATATGGAAAAAGTTTGCTGTGCTCTCTGATACTTGCAGTCACAAGGTTCTGTCAGCTGCACAGAGACTTTCACTTACTCTTTTACAGTGTACTTTGGGACGGACTCGTTTCTGCTTTGCAGATGGACAAGCTATTGCCCTTAGGGCTCCTGAGAGACTTGGTGGTGAGAGCACCAGAGTGGAGCTCTGCTGAAGCAAATATAAGAAAAAATTGAATGTATCTGTTGATCATACTGAACTATTTTTCCCAATTAATCTTCCCTATTTCCACTAGATAATTTTGTCTTAGTGGTTCATTAGAAACATTTTAAGATTAAAGTAGACTCTAAAATACCTGTGTCCATAAATTCTTCTGTTAGTGATTGCATTTCATAATACTGATTCCTTCCTAAATAGTTTTTGCTTGAGTGGCTCCAAACATGTGCCTGGTGTGTTAAACATTTACTGAGAGGGACTCCTTTCCCCAAAAGGAGTTAAGGTTTTCTTCCTCAGATTTCAGGTTACCATAAACTTGCAGAATCTTTTATCTTTCAGTCTTTTTTTGAGAAGAAATAAACATCTGTCTCTTCTGTATTTCTTTGATGTATTGCATTTTAGGGTGATACTTTGTCCTCCTGGACGTGGACAAGAATGCTCCTATTAGTTGAACCTAAATATGATCAGTAAATGCTACCTAGGGTTTGAAACCTTATGATGGCTGTATGTGTAAGTATTAGACTGACACCCACATGAGCTGAACTGTGCGAAGATGAACTTGCTATTGTTTTCACCATGTGTGGCACCAAGGAGGCTGCTTGACCTCTGATTTTTTCGCATCAGAAATTGTATTGTCTCATTTTTATGTCAAAATAGAATTCATAGAGTTTTGCTGAGATTTCAAACGTGTGGATATCTGTTTAGGTGATAACCGTATGATTAGAAAATAAATTCCCGTTCTCTGATATAGGCCCAGGTAAATGTACTCTCTTTTCTGTTTGGATTTCTTTTGCTTTTTTGCTTTGTCCAAGTTCATCATACTTCATAATAAGTTAAAGAAAAAAAACCCTTTGAAGTACTGAAATTACTGCCTGTCATTCTTAGTAGCCCATTCATATAATAAAAAGCTCCATGCTACTGTGCATCCCCTATAACCAGCCAGTGATAAGTGACCTGACTCATATCAATCCCATTGTTTTATCAGTGCTTTAGCTGATAACAGATTTGTTGTGGTTTGATTTTTTTCTGCTCTCAGTGTGTCTGATGGTAAATTATAATTACCTCTATTTATGAGAAATGGTTTATGAATTTGTTAGTTGTTCATGAGCAGCTCACTGTAGGCATAATCCTGCTGCACTGAAGTCAAAGATACATGTCACTGATCTCAGAGGAGGTCAGCGTCAAGTCTTAATGTTTTCTGGATTAAACCCATTTCCTATGCCTTCTCCTGGCTTCAATGGACATTGGCTTGGATCAACTAAGCTATTGTTGCTATCCATTGTCTTTATTCAGAGTTGCAGTGTAATTTTTAAGGCTCCAGCTCTGAATAAAGACCAGAGATAAGAAGTGATAGAAGTGGCCAGGTCAGGGCAGAGGTCCTTGCCGATACCCTGTCTCCAGTGCTGACCGATAGCAAAAGGTGTAGGAGCAGGGCAGTTCCCTCCCAGAAGACTCAGTTTCCAGTAATTCATAGCTCTGTGGTTCCCTGAGCTGGAGGCAGTGTCTTTGTGCTCAGTTGCCTTTTATAAATATTGTCATCTTTATTTCTCCTTTTCCTTCCTGTTCTCTTATGTGAGGAGTTAAAATGCTGGCTTAATGTTTTCAGCCTTGTGCTCTATTCCCAGTAATTCCTAGCAGTTGTTTTTGCTTTTTCTCTGTTGGAGAGCACTGATTTGGCATTTTTGTAGCGCTTTCTATCATTATGCCAGACTCTCATTCCTGCATGGTAATGGCCAACTCAGAGTCCATCTCTATCTGAAAATAGAATTGTTTTCACCATGTGTATTAAATATGCACATCTACAGTGAATTTTATCTGCCATTTTACTGCCCGCTCAGCAGTATAAACTCCTCCTTCATTTGTTTGCAGACTGTGCTTGTCTTCACTACTCTGAATTGCTTAGTGGCATCAACAAATGTTGTCATCCTTTTATTTACCCTTAACAAACATGCTGAATAGCACAAGCTTGAGCACAGTTCAACAGAACTCCCATCGGAGACATACCAGCCTTTGTTTCCTGTCTTTTCACCAATTATTCATGTGTGGTCTTTTGATTTGTCCCAAGACACATTAGGGTTTTTTTAAGAGCCTTTACTAAAGGACCTATTGAATGGCTTTTGGAAATCTAGAAAGACCTGCAGTATGAATAAGCTGTGACTTCAGTTCAGAAAAGTTTATTTGACTTCTCCCTGTGCAACACACTTTCCTGTGTGATCACTGCTTTGCCCCACACAGATACCAGGCTCATGTGATCACTGAATTAACACCTTTCTTCCAGGGTCTTTTTACAAAGTAGTATCCTCTTGGTAATCTTCAGGCCCTCTGGTACTAGTGTATTATAAATCAAGACAATGCATATCACATTTAATATTTCACTTGTTTCATCTTTGAGTTTCTTTGGTGAATATCATCTGGACTTGGCAAATTGCTACTGTTTGGTAGGGGGGAGGGTTGTTTCATTTTGGGGTTTTTTGTTGCTATTGTCCTATAACAACTTTTGTCAGGGCTTTAACTTTAGAAAAATATCCTCAGCTGTCCTCTGTGAAGAAGGTTTCTGACACAGGAATCTTCCAACCTTCTTGTCTGTGAAGACAGCAGAAGTGGGTTTTGCATCTTGAGCCTTACCTTCTCTGAGTGTCTTCTTTTGTGTGTTTGTTTTTGAACACTTTGATGATCTGTTGACCCTCCAGATTCTGTTAGCCAGCTGGTGACCCTAATTAGTTTGAAAATACACTATTGTGGGGCTTTTATGCCTTTTGCAAGTAGTTTCTCAAACCCTTTCACTTCTGTACTGTCTGCCATTTTTGAGTTTTATATTTATAACTTGACAAATCTTTATTATCTTTTCTGTAGTGTTGGTTGTGTATTAGTTGGATATGTAAGTAATAAAAAAATAGGAGTAGATTAAAAATGGATAAAAACCCTGATTACAGATACTTTAAAAATGTACTTAAATTTGAAATTACAGTCCTGTACAGGCCTGAGCCTAATATTAGCCAGTGAAACTAATCAGTTTTTTAAAAGTAATGCTTAGATAACCCATTGTTATAACCAAGATTTTATAGATCATTGAACAGAGAGGAATTTGTAGCTGAATGCCAGAAACTACAATTTGTTGAGTGCTGAATGAGCCTTAATAACAATAGATTATTCTGCAGGTGCAGAGAAGATTATTTTTTTCAGTTTGCTAGTTTTGATTGAGTTGAAAATGATTTAAATAGGGAATTGAAAAAGCAAGAAAACTGATAAGTTACTCTAGCTTTTAGGCTTTCTATGTATAAGTTATTGTTAGTATTAGAAGAGATATGTAACTTATTAAAGAAAATGAAATGGCGAATGAGCAAGGTACTTTGCAGTGGATGATCATTACTAATCAACTGAGCTGTCAGAGGACCACTTCATCAGGAAGTCAGGCACGTGTAAGCAGACTCTCTGATGCTTATTTTCTGTATCTTGCTTGGCAGTGAAACGGTGAGGAGATCTGGTGTGGCACTGCTAGCTAGGGGTTAAGGAAGCTGTCATGGTATTTGGAATGTGATAGAATGGGGGATTTTTGAAATACATTTGAAAATGGCTTTAAAGTAAATTCTCCTGGACTGACTCTTCCCTGGCCACAGGTTTAAGTAGAATGTGCATCTCCATTCTGCTTTAAACAGCTTACTGCACTTGAAGCTTTTATTTCATTTATTAAACCATCTTTATGATTGAATGATGTTCTCCATAGGAGAAGTCTGGAAGGAAACTAGTTTTGGCACATGGAGAGGGTGGAGGCTTTGTTCACCTTTTTGGACAACATTGTATTAGAGCATCACTTTCTTGCCATAATGTTGTAATACATTAAGTTAGTGTGTGTAGCAGGTACTACAGCTGTGTAGGCACTATTTTCACTGTTTGCTAGGAGGTATGCCTGTTAAATACAAAATTAGGGGAGTTTATTTTGGGTGAAAATGTTTGTAATGTTATCCAAAGCAAAGCCGTTCTTTGTTAAAGGCTGTAATGGTTTGAGATTCAAAATTATTAGAAACTTTTACATGGTTTCTGAAATAAATAAAAGTGTTTTAATGTTGTTTAATATGAAGAACTACTCAAATATTTTAATAAACATGAAACAAAAAAGCTATATTAAGGTAAACAAAGTTAAGTATTATAAAAGAGCAAGCATTTTAAGTTGCTATTATAACTACCGTAATAAAAACAAATGGGATACCTGAACAAACTGAGAGAGTAGATTATTATTGTCATCCATATCATACAAAGTGCAGTTTACCATTGCCTGCAATGTAACAGAAAGGGAAGTTTGAGGGAGTAGGGAGGGTAAGAGGGCACCGGGAGTTGAGACTTGAATTTTGTCCTCATTTCTTCAGTATTGGTTGCATGATTATAGAAGAATCACTTAATACTGCAGCCTGCTCCTTTGTAAACAGTACAATACTGCCTCCAGTAGCAACTTGGAAAAAGGTGTTTGTAGATAATTGCAGATACCAAACTTCCTGTAAAAACAGCTAAGTAACTTCGTAGTATTGTGATTGATGGTAACTGTTCTGTGCTAACTCTTTTGATGTAGGCTGCCAGTACTCGAGAAGAGAGAATTTAGGGAAGTGGAATTTATTTCCGTTTTAATATCTCTTAAACACACTGAGAATAAAAGGATATAACATTTTCCAGTAAGAAAACAGTTTAATGTGGTTTAATGTGTATGTAGGGGTGAATTAGGAAAAAGGAGGGCAGACTCACTTCTGTGGCCAACAAGAACATTTCTCCTGCTGTCTGCTACACAGCGTCTCCTGCTAGAACAGCAGCACTGTGCTCTCCTTTGCGCTGGTGTAGGTTGTATGGTGTGGAATTGTAGCTTAGCAGAGATTCTTGTCCTCTGTACAGAAGGCTCCATACACAGACTTTGCACAGAGGCAAAATCTGCAGGTTAGAAAACTTGAAGCCAAACTGTTCTAAATGAGTCACCTATTTCGGAAAATTACAGTGAGCAGTAAATCAACTACTGATATCCTACAAAGGAGACATAGCTATTTTACTGAAGAAATTCAGAATGAGCTGGAGGGAGTATTGCAGTGGAACCACATGGAGATTAAATAAAGCTAAAAAAAGGACCTTTTTGTTGGTTCCATTATTTTTTTCATCCAGTAATTTATAGCAGTGTATTTAACTCACAATTAAAATTTTGCACTATTTGCTAATGGTGTCTGGTTTATATCATGGTAAAGTTAACACAACTATTCTGGTGATCCTAAATTGGGAAGCAATTTCTCATCCATGTGGTAATTCAGCATCTGGTATGCTGAGCTTCTGCAGTCTGACTCTTAGCTACTTACATAAGTCATGTGCGTGCTAATTTAGATAGACTGGCTTACGTTTAAGGACACCAAGTAATTTTTATTCACAGTGTACTTATGCCTTGTTCTAGAGCTCCTGCCAAGGGTTGAGACAGTTGCTTCAACAATCTAAAAGAAATAATTCAAGTAATTAGAAATCGAGCATTTGGACAGCTGAAGCAGGATTTATTGATAGCATAACTTTACTGATGCTGTTCAATACATTCAGAAATGATTTGAAAAAAGTGGGAGACATTGAGGTGGCAAACTGCTGATGATACAGAGTTGTTCAGGATAATGAAGAGCAGGGACAGATATCATAAAGAGCAGGAAGGACTTGTGATCCAGAATGAATGGCCGCTAAAATGATAGATAAAACTCACTTGATAAAGTTACACAAAAAGCGGGGTTACTGTGGAGGAATAAAGAAAACATGAACCATAATTTTGTCTCTGTGAGGAAGCATGTTGTACCCCAGCCTTTACCGTCCTGTTCTGGTCCCCCAGTTCAAGAAAGCACAGCAGAACTGGGAAAGACAGGTAGAGGTACAGATTCACCATCCTGACAGAGGGGGAAGGGGAGAAAGGGCTCTTGAAAGTGTTTGGCATGGAGAGCAAGCAGAGTAGCAATCTACTATTCACAGTCCCATCCTGTATCAAACCTAGAGGGCACTAGCAGGGGGTGAGCTCAGCGCAAAGAACAGGTAATGTTTTTTCTTTCAGTAGTCTGGAATTAAGCTTTGCCCAGGAATGTAGTGGATGGTAAAATGCCGCATAGATTTAGAAGTGAGTGGACAAATGTACAGAAGGCAAATCCTTCGAAAGCTGGGAGAGAGCACATCCCCCAAGCTGCCGGCCGGTGGCTGGAAGGTGCCTGGCAGTTGTTGAGAAGCATCTCTGCATCCGAGTGCCTTTCCTGATGCTCATCCCTAAGCAACTGCTGTTAGTCACTCTCAGGATCCCTGTCCACTCTCAGGCTGGACAGTCCATTCCTCTGACCTCGTCTTGTTCTTGTATTCTTTAAGTCTTAGCATCCCTTTCTGTCTCTTCACTATCCTTGTATGTAAGGGAGTGAAAAACTTTTCCTCTTATTTATCCCATAACTGGTTGCTGAATTGCTGGAGCAAATTCTGCTCTGCATGGCACCTCTTCAGTAAATATACTCTAGCTTTTGGCTCCTGCTTTTTGTTAAGAAAATTGGGTAAACCTCTACTTTTGTGGCTTGTGGAAACAGAGGTTTAGCTGTGGTATGTTGCCATAATAGCAGTTGATTGTTTTTGTCTCCTAGCTGACTGGCTGTGGCTCACCTTGAAGGCTTGCTCATATTCTCAAATTCTGCCATTTGAGAATATCTGGGCTAGCTAATAAAATAGATTACTTGAATTGCTGCCTGGCTTTAGAGGTCCACATAAACAAGGACACATGGGTAGCCCCAGTAGCGCAGAACAGGCATGGTACAGAAAGCGGTAGTGATGGGTGCCTGACTACAGCACAGGAGGGATGTACAGAACTTGGCTTGAGAATGATCAAAATAAAGGAGCATCCTGCCCAAATCAGCAACCTACAAGGATGATACTTGTGGTATTGTGTGTCCAAATATGTATGTCCATAAGAAAGCTATCTGGAAGGAGGTGTGTCCCATTTCAGTTTTTTCTTTTGTCCTAGACATGGTTATGTTGGTAAACATGTGAGGGAGTGGGTAGTATGTAACTTCATGCCCAGTTATTGTGAGTGAAGAACGGGGCTGACAGGTATTGGTCATGCGCTAGGGGGGAGTTTTTAGGTCTGTTGCTTTCCAGAAGTGCTGTGTTGCAGATGAAACAGATTATTCATTGTTAATGTGGGACTCTTTTGATGGATACTTAGTACTGATGACAGCTAGTCCTTGCTAAAATGGCTTGAGGGATCATCTGGTCCTACATACCTGCAAAAAGATGACCAAATGACATTTACTTCACAAACTTTTTACAAGTCTGTTTTGTTGATTATAATTATTTTTCGATGTGAGTCACTAAGAAGTCAGGGTTATCTTGTGTGGAAGAGTAATTACAGGGGAAAAGTTAGTAACCCTAGCTTTAAAGTTCCACCACTTGACAAATGTTTTACTTCCTCATTCCTTTTAAATGCATTAGGGACCAAAATTAAGCAAACTGAAGCATAGATTTATTTACTTTATCACTGTTGTGAACTACATCACAGAAATCATGAGTAATACCAACAACTTCTAGACACAAGATTTGCCAGCTGATTTGTGCATTGTTCACAATCCCAGGGAACATTGAGGGACTTGCTCTATTTGTGGCATAATATTTGTCATCTCAGTGTTTCATAGATACACAATAAGTACACCGGGAATTATGTTTGCAACCTCTCAGTAGCAAATAAATATGCATTTTAAATTATTGCATGAAGAATTGATTAGTAAATTGCATTATTATCATATTCTCTGTGGCTGTGACAATATACTAATTCCCATTTGCCTTACTGAGGAGGACACCGTGTCAAATGCACGCTGAAAAGAAAGGAATCAAGTGAACTCAAGTGTAGGCTGAGATTTTATATATGCTACTCTCCTGAGGACATTATTAAGACAGTGTTGTATGACTTTAACAAGTGTGATGTTTCTGTAGAGTAAATGGCGGGGCAGTTGGTTAAAACAATCTATGGTTTGGTGATGATTAAGGTTGAAAAGATCTTGGAACCATTCCCAGTAACTTTAAGCTGCAGAAACTGGAGTAGAAATAAAGAAATAAACTGGAGACAGCTAAGGAAATGATCAGTCAACTAAAACCTTACTAGGTCTGTTACTTAGAAAAACAGTAAGAAATCTGATTTATGAGCACATCAGGCTACATCTGGATAAGCAGTACACAGCTTAGTCATATTTTGGATTGTACTAATTGCTCAGTTTTACTTTTGCTTAATATATATCTACACCTATACATACAATTTATTGTAGAGTTCAGAAATTTATTTGATGCAGTCAGGCACTGGAAAACAAATGACAAGTTGGAAATTAATGAAGTTACATCAGTGTTAATGCAGCTAAGAAGTCACCAAGTCAAACTGCCACTTTCCCCCATTAGAAAAATTGTCAAATCATCATGAATGACACAGTGTTTCTGTTGGCTGGATTTATTCCATAGTTTTCAGTTGTCCTGGTCAGATGTGCTTTTCTGTATATTGAGTGTGGTATTGCTGTGGATTTATTATTATTATCACAAAAGAGAAGCTCTGTTTATTACTGCTGTGAGAATGCCAGCCATAGCAGGTGAAGGGGCATCATCAGTTTATGCAGGAAAAGCAGCGTGGCTCCAGCTCGGTCTGCACTGTCACTGGCTGTGGGCCCGGAGCAACCGTGACTGTTCTGGTGCCAGTTCTAGTGCTCTTCTAAGACCTTAACAGTCAGGTGAGAAAAGTGCCTTATCTCTGCGAACAACAGGACAGGAGCATTCCAGCTGTAGTGGCCAGACGAGCATAGGATGTAACCTCTTAAGAGCTACAGAAATTAAATTCAGACAACTAATAAATCCATCAGCTACCTTTGTGGCCTGAAAGATGATGGATTGTAAAATGTTTTTGGGTCCAATAAGAGTATTGCATTCTCTACTGCATGCATAATGAAGCAAATTCCAGCCATGTTTAAGTCCAAGGAAGTGTGGTGTTAGTTTAAAGGAAACTACAAATATCCTTCCTGTCCATTTGTCGTTTTCCCTCGACTGGGTATTTTCAGTTTAGAACTATATGAGAACTCAAAAAGGGCAACCCAATGTTGTACTGAGAAATGAAGAGGTACCAGATTTCTTTATTGAAGTTACAAAGTCTACAAACCAAAAAAAGAAAAAAGAGTAAAAGCATCACCCTTCATGCTGAGTAACGAAATTAAATTCCTCTCCTTCTGACCTGAAGGAACTGTGCTGCCTCAGGAATGTAAAACTCACACCAACATGAATAACCTGTATTGTATAGTAGCCATAATAGATTTTCCGTAAACCTCACTCAAATGTAAATGAGTTGCATTATTTTTCTTTCTTTATAAAAAATACTGTACTGGTTGGTCAGCCACAACCAAGACTCCTTTTGAGGAATGCTATCTTGGATGCATTTGCTTGTTTTCTCATTAAGTTTAAGGCTGATTGCAAGACTGTATGATTAACGTTAGAAGGGCAATACTTCCACTCTTGACACAAATTAAGCTTGCTGCTTCTTGCTAAGTCTGCACAGATTCCCTCTGAAACTGTTCATCTGTTGAAAACCTTATTTGCAGATTAATTGCAAGTGTACTTTGGTCCCCACTTTTAATGAGTTCAAATAATTTAGATATTCACAGCTGATCAGGCTAGGGGTCACATATGAATGGCAGCTGCGTGTCTGGCAACAAAGAAGCTTTGATGTCAGTCCAATAGGGAAGCTGCCTGAAAGCTCAGATGTTTGTAGGTATTTGAAAAGTAAGTGAAACTGTTGCCTTCCTGCTTTTATAGTCCATGACTAGTAACACGCCTGTGGGAGCTCTGCTGATGGAGAGGTGTTGGTGGGAAGCCAGGCTGACCGACTGCTTGCCCCGAGCAAGCGTATTGCAGCGATGCTGGCAGAGAATATCGGCAACGTCAGGGCTCGCCATCTGCACGCAGTAAGGAGAGACTTGCTGGTCCCCACCCGATGTATGACAGAGCTGAGGAAGAGGATTTAGCCTCTAGTGCCTGAGAGAGGACCAGACCTAATATGTTTGAAGCTTAACGCTGAGGTCTTGACACCTTTGTTGGAAGCCTTGTACAGGCTACCCTGGCTAAAATACACTTGAAGAATAGATAAACATATTTTCAAAGATTATGTTCTTGTATTAACTACTTTTAATGCATTTTTTTGGTCGTCTTACAATGCAACTCTGTTTCAGATTGTGATAAAAACCTAAATATGTGGGAATAGGACTGTCTAGCTTTTTTCTTTTTTTTAGTTCAGTGGTATATTGTACTGTTCCATATTGTGTTAGTCTTTGTGTTTTATGGATAAGATTGACAAGGATTGCTTTGTATTTCATACAGTTTAGTAAAAGACTTCAGCACTCTGCTGATATCTTTAATGTAGGGATATGTTTTGAAAAATGTCATTGCTTCCTCCACTAAGAACACAGTTTATTTTCATCAATTTCTTCTAATCTTACTTTGTGAGGTGGGGAAACATTTTATATACTGACATGTCACTGGAGTAACCATCCTAACCCACGTATACATGTGCCTTTGTGATGTACTTTTATGTACCTGCATTCCGGGTTTTGGCAATACCTTTTCAGTATTACTTTCAAGGTAACTGTTAGGTTTGCAGTGGATCTGTTGTCTCAGGGTTATTATTTCCTTCTAGTGGTTATTTTCCTCTTAATCCATCTTCTTTATTGTTTGTGTAGAACACCTAAAATATTCCTCCTCCTGTGAAAACATACTGCTATTTCTTCTACAGGTAAAAAGACAACGCAAAATTGTGTTCTACACCAGAGATCAGTGTGTGGTGCTGTCCCAGTCCTGCTTACTGACGGACACTCTCTGAGCAGCAGTATTTCTTACTCTTCCAGGCCTTACATGTCCCAAAGAAGAGTAACACATTATGTGTTTCCTATGCTTTTCTAAGAATAAACAAAATGATTCTTCCAGGTGATACGGAGAAGTAGCGATGAGGAAAAGTTGCTGTGCTTGGTACGTCAGCGTGCAGGACACCACTGTCAAACTGCCGTCATCGTGATTCTCATACTGGCCTGGGAAGGGATCCCTCATCTCCTGGCTGATACACTGTACAAAGAGCTGACACAGAGTCTCAGAAAATACGGCTGTCCCACCAGCCGCAGATGTGCGTTAAATGAAGAGTAAGTTACTTCAGTAGTAAATTATTGTTGCGTTGCCTGTTGAATGTTCTGTAATAAATAACTTGAGAATTCAATAGTTCGACTAATAAAATAAATATGCAAAAGCTCATTTAAAACTACAAACCACTAGGTGTCATTTCAGTATAAAACTTAGTTCCTGGCTTCTCCTAGAGATCAGGCTCGAAGTGATAGTCACACAGATTACACCCAGGGAAAGGGGTGGCAGCCCAAAGACAGTCAGTGTGCCCTTTGTACACAGGGACATGCTGAAAAGCTGCTAAGAAGGTGTTATGTGACTTTTTTAAAAAAGTAAGAGATTGAACACTCCAAATTAGGATTGTCCTCTCTCTGCCTCTAGAGGAATTTAGTTTGTCTAGGTGATATATTGCAGCTGAGGCTCTGCTGTCTTTGGGCTGATTTTTGTGTAGCCCACATTTAACAGATGCTAGTAGCTGTACAGTGACCAGAAACTAATGCTTGTGTTCTCAAAGGGTTGGGCTGACTAGAGTTGTTCCACTTCGAAAGTTAGATCAAATTGGAGCTAATGGTACTGTTGCACATAACAAAATAATTATTGGATTTAAGGGTAACCTTTTGAAGCAGCAGTATTTTCTTGGATGAAAATTTTATGCAGCTGGAGAAGTCAAAATCAAAGTAGCATGGGTATATTTATATAGCTATAGATGAGTGTTATGTATTTCCCAGAAATGAGGCTTTGGGGAGTTGAGACTGTCTTTATGGGGGAAAAAGTCAGTTCTCTACACATGAATATTTCCTTAACAGAAAAGATCTGGTTAAACTGTATATTTTATAAATTCCCATGTTGTTATGCTATGTATTATAAAAGAAATAGCAAATAGCATTGATCTAACAATGCGTTGTCAGCTGACTTGACATCTTTATTTCCTTTCATAGTCGTACTTGTGCATGTCAAGGACTTGATCCCGAAACTTGTGGAGCGTCATTCTCATTTGGCTGTTCATGGAGTATGTATTTCAATGGCTGTAAATTTGCCAGAAGCAAAAACCCCAGGAAATTTAGGCTTCTTACAGATGACCCTAAACAAGTAAGATTTCTTCTATTTATTTTATTGGGTTTTTCCCTCAAAATACTTATTCTGATGATTTTCAGAACTAGAAATTAAATGTACGGATATCCACCCCATCTCCCACGCATATATTGCATAGCTTATCACACAGGCACCCAGCTAAATGTTTTGTAACTGTAGTATTTATAATTTTTCCACTGTACAAAAACTGTTGTTTACTATGTATTTAAATACCCTAAAATGATCCTTAAATGCTTTTCTGTATGCATATTTAGCTCCACAGTGGAACTCTGTATGAAATGTTAATTCTTTGTTAAGTATAACATACAGCTAAAGGTTTTTCTAAGCACCAAGCCTGCACCTCAGAGATTGAGTCCTTTTGCCTTGTCATAGAAAACTTTGTACCCTGGGTTGCACTGCTTTCGCACTGACACAGCTGACAACCTGGTCTTCTGTTTGCCACCTAGAATAAACTGCTTTTTCTGTGGGCAGCATGTTTTTTAAACACGCTTGATGGAATGAATACACTGAAATATGATGCAGTGAAATGTAATTGCTGCTTATGAGTGTTAGTGATGACGTAAAACTGAGATAGCACAGAAAATACAGTGATGTGAAGCAACAAACCTCTAAAAAAACCCCACAAAACCCAAATTTGTTTTTTATGTTGGAAATATTTTCATGAAGAAGGAATAAAAGTGTTGTAAACTGATAACCACTGCTGGGTGAACGTACATTCCTCAGGGTAACTCAAAAGTGCCTTGTGTTCTGACTGTAGATGTCTCTAACCTCACTCCCCTGTGGAACTCCCGGGTAAAAGTATCATGCCTTTCCTAGCACATCTGGCATGCTTTAAGAGACACATGCTATAGGGCAGTCAGTTACCCAGTTCTCCATTTGGGTTACCATGCTGATAATCTTTCTCAGCTCCCGAACTTCACTGCTGTCAGCAACAGAAAAGACCGAGCTGGTTGAAGTCCAGACAGTAGTAGAGGTATTCTTGCATTTTTTAATGTGTAGCGTACACATGCAAATGTACATGTGATGTGAAACAGTAATTGTTTCTTGGGAGAAAGAGATGTCACTTGATTCACTGGAGCTAAATATGCCTCCCAAGCCCTAATTTTTTCCTGAAACAGTTGATGAAGCATCTTTCCTGCTTATGTGTGTGAATGCAAAACCCTCAGTCTCCTCCGAGTTGTGCTGTCCACTCCCATTGTGGGTATTCACAAACTTTATTAGAGCTTAAAGTGGGGGGCTTCTGCCTCAGCAGAGTAGGGAGCACACAGCCCTGCTGCCCTTCTTCTCACTGAATGTATGACTAAGGCAGTACAAGCTGAAAACAGCTCTGCTTGTCTCAAATGGCTCAAGCGGGAATTTGTTTTATAAATTTTCAGTTTACAGAAAAACGTTTATTGGGCATTCCTTCATTTTAGGAATCTTGTTCCCCTTCTCCTTTGTCCCTTTCCATTCTCTGTGATCTTGTGTTTTCAGGTTCTCCCCTTGCGTAATGCTGTGCATGGAGCACTCTGTGCACGTGTTTGCTCTGTAGGTTTCTAATGCCTTTAATAACATTAGCTGGGGAATCGGCAAAGGCAGCAATCTCCATATGCGCTGGCTAATGAAGTACTGGACTGTGCCAGCTCTCTTGCAGGACAGCTCAGACAGATCTGTCTGCGATCAGAATATGCTCTGTGAGGCTGCCAGCTCTGGTGGTGGCAGCGCTTCCTCCGTGTCTGTAAAACGGCCCCCCTGAGCCCCGTTCGGACGCTCAGTCAAGCACAGCGGCGTTCACAGCAGCGTCTAGAAATGATGCCCCACTCACGAGAGCTGTCTGGCATTGCCTGTTCACTGGACAGGAAACCTGCAGGTTTTTGAGGAGAATGCCTTCTACCGCAGGGTAAAAGCAGTTGCCTAAACGAGAAGATTACTTAACCAGGACATTCTCTAGATGTGTGATCTAAAAGCGCATTCCCTTATTTCCCTTTTTCCATGGAAGTTGTTTTAAAGCCTCTCTGGATTCTGCAGCGGAGAGGGGATGAGGGTGGCACAGCACACAGGTACTGCGTGTGCCTGCGAGGGAAGCACGTGCGCCCTTAGGCTGCCACTGTGCAAAGCCTCCAGCTGTAGGCAGCAGTGGTGCTTGGGCAGTTGCGGTCTGCATGCAAGTTGTCAGTGCATCTCAAACAAGTGAAATTACTGGTAAATAATTTTTTTCTTCATTTGGTTTTGTCATTAATTTTTCTAGCAGATACTTCTTTTAGCTAAATATTGGATATTGATGATTTTGCAGATGACATAAAGCTAGGAGGTATAGCAAATTAAGAAGATGATAGTTCGAAGTCCAGAAAGATTTGGATCATTTGAGGCACTGGATGGAGTGAGATGAGGTTAAGGGTGTAATATACCTAGGTAAGAATAGTACATAGGATAGATAATTAAGGATGCGTTACCTTCGATGCAGTTCAGAAAAAACCTATAGTGATCAACAGTTAATAAAGTGGCTGTTGTATGAGTTAAAAATATGGTGGCATTTTGTAATGTAACATCACGTTGAGAAATGTGAAAGTATCCTTACATGTTTATATACATTGATGTTTACAATACATGGTGATAAGTGGTTTGTGGGTTTTTTTAAACAAAATAAAATAAGCAGTTATTTTTTGCCACTATACAGCATGCAAAACTGAAGCTGCGGTTGTCTCTCAAAGCCTGGCCCTTGGAGGAAAACAAAGTAGGGAGTATGTCACCACCCTTTTCTTTCCCAGTTGGGTGGTGATTTTCCTGAAAAAAACAAAAATTTAGGAAAAGAATTTAGGAATTGTTGCTGTATGTAAGAGCTTAAATGTTACACTGCCATAGAAGCCCACCTAGCTACTTCCATGTTTATATGGCTTACACCAAGGAAGGGAACATTACTTCCTAATCTAGTAGATTAATCTAGTCCTGAGTTTTGCACCTCCAAAGAACAAAGGAGTTACCAAATGTTCCTAATAAGATAGAAATGTACCTAATATGATAGAAATGCACCTCTTCCCCTAAGAGCTGAAATTAACATTACATGCTATTGGGAGTTACTCATATAATTAAAAGAAATAGAAGACAGAAACCTAGGATTCTTTTAGCAGGGCTGCATTGACATAAGTTAAGGCCCCATAAGCAAAACACTGAAAGACCTGGGGCTCCATCTCCACTCAGCACGTGGGATAATTTGTCTCTTCCAGGTGTACTTCTCTAGTTTGTGTGGAACATAACTCATTCCTCAACTGTCTATGTATCGGAAGGGGGAAGTGATGCAGAAATTAGTTCCTTGTGTGTTGGGTTTCTTTGCCCTAGCAGATATCCTCCACTGTTACTTGGTTGACTTATATTTAACAATGTCATGCAAAAATAAGCTATTTATGGTTGGGGGCAAAAGGCAGCAAAACAGAAGTCAGATTAATAAAATATAAGATAGAGGTGGGCTTCCACAACTCCACCGACTTGTCAGGCATCTCTAAACAGGATTAGATTCTTTTAAAGCAAATTGCAGCGCTCTGAATGTTGCCTTTCTCTGCAGGAGGAACTTCTTGAAAATAATTTGCAAACTTTAGCTACTGATGTGGCTCCGGTTTATAAAAAGCTTGCTCCTGAAGCTTTCCAGAACCAGGTAGGTCTGTGACATCCAACTAGTGTAGCTGTAGCTCTGAACAGGCAGCACAGTTTGAAAAGAAGACGAAACCCCAAAGTATGTGCATGGGCAGAAGCCACAGACCTCGGGGATGTGGTGAATCCCCTTGCTTACTTACGGTGGTTGCTTCATTTGGATAGTTTTAAAATACTGCACCTTTTTTATTCAGCTGATGGTTACGTTATGCCCTGAGCTGTGCACTTGTCAAAGGCTTACAGATAATACTTTAAGTAAGATGTTTTTAGTATTTAAAGACATTTTGACTCTGACCAAGCTGATTATCTCACTGATATCCCATCCTAAGTGTTGCATGTTTCATAGGAAAATACGTGTTTTCGTGCTTCCTGATCATTCTTACTGGCTGCAGTTCCTCAGTCACAAGTGCAGTTGTGGCTCATGGGGTTCCAAGTCGCTCACTTTCAGTCCCAAGTACCTGTAGTTTATTTTCCTTTTAGGTGGAAAATGAACACATGGGCCCAGACTGTCGGCTCGGATCCAAGGACGGTAGGCCTTTCTCTGGTGTGACAGCTTGCATAGATTTCTGTGCCCATGCCCATAAGGACACACATAACATGCACAATGGAAGCACTGTGGTACGTACACGGGATTTTCTCATTTCTGCTCTTTAGTGTTGTGATTGCTGTGTGTTTTAAAATGCTGCTTCATTTAGTTGGGTACATTTGCATGAAGGTTTTTAAGGTATCATGAAATAAATTGCACGTTGCCATTTATACATTCCCACATTATTTGCATATATTTATTGCTGGTCTACAGAGGACATAAATTCCTCTTATTACAGAACAGATCAAGAAAGGTATGGGAGGGATCTTTCCTAGAAAATACCTTAATTCTTTTAAGACACCCAGCCCCTTTGGAGAGAATTGGCCATAGGCCAGATAAGCTATTCACAGTAGAGGTTTGATGTTCAAAGGCAAATAATTATCTAAGCAAGGAGCTGTACAGACCGCTGTAGAGGAAGAGCTAAAACAAACTGATTCATTATTAACTTACCTCCCTCAGACTCGATTCTCAGCAAATTCACTTTTTCTTGCACTGTGCACTTAACCAGGCTTCATGTTAGTATAGTCACTAGTCAGGAAGTAGAGTGTGATGTCGTGGTGAAGTCAGGTGACTATTATGATCTTTAAATCTCAGTATGACAGGAAAACCCACAGATGTGGGGGTTTTGGTGTGGTGGTTTTACCAAACACCTGGCTGGATTGCGAGTGATAAAATCAGTTGGGAGTTACTCAGTTAAGTGATCTTTTAGAAATTGAGACCATAGTCTTGAAGAAACACAAGCTCAAAGGAGAAAAGATAAAACTGGCAATCTGTGGGTTTTTGGTAGTTGGAGCATTGCAGTGCTCTAAATAGCTAGGATGACTTCTTGTACGTCAGTGGAGGTTAACACTCGAGAATAATTTCTCTATCAAAGGATGCATATCTGGGGGAAAAAAAAATTCTATCTGAAATCTCTGCCTATTCTAGACATGGTCTTTTTTTAAAATTTGGAAATGAAAATGCATTATTATATTGCTGTGATTCAATAAAATGTTGCATTTACACATATACTTAGCATTTCGCATTTGTATGTAACAGCAATGAAATAACTGGTACAATTGTTTCGTATTAATTGTGTGCTTGTATGTTGGGCAAATGGCTGTTAATTTAAAGTATGGAAGCAGGTCCTGGAATTCACCAGGAATGCCAGTCCTGAATAGACTTAATATTTTTGCCTAGCATTGAACACCACTTATATGTGGATATTCTCTAAGAAAATGCTGAAAGGGTATTTTGCGAAATATTAGTAAGATGCTATGAGTAAGCTCATGTGTAAGTACAGTCACCACAATGCTTCTGAAGCATAGCAATTCAAACCTCTTAAAGATCCCAAATTTGAAAATGAGACTTCCTTTTCATGACAAACTGCATGGTATACTACTTCTTAATGAAATTTAATTTAGGTATTCTGAAAGTAATAATGTTTTGTTAAGTGATACATTGCCTCTTAACTTAAAGACAAAATGAAATGGAAACAGTCTGCTACTCATTGTGCCATATTGGATCCCAGAAAAGTCATAAGTTATGGCCAGAAGCAGCTGGAGGAAAAATTAGCCCTTTTTTTGAGGAATGTATTGGAGAATAGTTCTACAAATGTATTTTTCTGTAATCATCTGATGTTATTTCAGCTTCAGATTATCCTTGCTCGTGTTGATACTTTATTTCTGTGGGTTGTACATGGTGCGTTTGCAAGTAATTCCAAATCTAAGCAGCATGGGAAATTATGACCTGTGTAAGGTCATTGCATAGGCCAGAACTTACTGTCTTTCCATCACGTTCTGCCAAATTTTGTAAGTCTTGCAGAACATCATCAAATCATTGTAACTGCTGAAAACTATGCCTTGGAATCTGATTTCCATCAGATAGCTCACTCATACAAATAACTATTGCATACCTGATATTCTCTTTAGTTAGATTTGATACCTCTTTGTTTTAATATACTTGCAACAGAGGGTTGTATATAAATAGGAAATAGTTGCAAGTATGAACACGCAATTTATATACTTGAATTGGGGTGTTTGGAAGGTGAATTAGAATTCAGAGTTACCCAATGATCTCTATACAGTCTTCACAGCGAGAAGACGCAGGTGTGATTGAGAGGACGTACAGAGTTTGCTGTCTATTAGTCTATCTGGGTATATAGTTAGTGGTATATATTGGGGACCTACAGTGAAAAATGATGTTGTTTTGCAAACAGGGTGAGAGGATGTGCTGGGCTTTCTTCAGTCTAGGTTGGCTTGATGATGATCGAAACTGAGGTTAATTTTGGCTTATAACCAAATCTGCAGCAACATAGGAAAACTAGGGGTAAGAACACAAAAAGAAATTACTGCGTGTGATTCTAGCATCTGTCTGGTCACCTCCTGCATTCCCATCTAGTTCCCGAAGCCACTTTGGCTTCCTACTTAGTTCGAAATACATCATGATTTATTATAAATGACTGGTGGTGATGGAGGAGTCGTTTATGTAACTGACATATTTTGTCTGTAAAACATAATATATGCAAGTAATACATCTGACCGAGGTGACAGCTTTCATATAAATAATTGTTTTCTGATAATGTTGTAATAAACAGAATGAGAACAATTTGCACTGCCTTACAAACCTCAAACATCCATAACTATTCTTTTTCTCTTGTATTTTGTTTATTTGATTTTTTCAAATGGTAGTCACACCTGACAGTTTAAAGTCTGTACAGAGTGTACTTGTAATCTTGCACCTCGTTAGTGTTGGTAAGATTCCTTCCCTTCCTCCTTAATCCCACACAAAGTCTTCATTTGTAAAATCTAAAGTTTCTCTAGACTAAAAAGGTTAAAGTAAATGCCTTATAAGATGGTATTTGCAAATGCTGCCAGCTCTTACCTATCTCCACTACTCACGGCATAAGTGACACCTTTTTATTTTCTCCCTTCAGTTGTTGGTGAATCACTTTTATCACAAATATGAATGGAATGGTGCACAGTGCACCAAAAGTAAAGGAAAACTAGAAATCTATTTGAATTATTTAAACCAGATACAGACATGAGTTCAGCAAAGCACTTAGATGAGTTTCACGATAAGCATGGAGTTTACCGTATAGGTAATATATTCTCTAATGAGCTGCCAATAACAATTTCCCTGCTCTGGCTCTGCCACAATTTCAGAAAAGCATCCTTACATTTTTCTGGGTATACCTGTTTTGATGATCAGCTGCATTATTTATATGTGACTCTGAAAATAAATGAGGCTGTCATTTTTGTTAGCTGTGGGGGAAAAAAGTCTTGGAAATGTCTTCTGTAGATACAAGATAGAATAGTACACCTTACCTTACATAAATTGAGGATTACCACAGGAAATTTGATTTGCTGATTATCTTTCCTAGCTAGCAGAATCATGCCCTGAATTTAGCAGATCTGCTTTTTGGTAGAAAAGCTACAAATAAAAATGAATATTCCCTGTTTTCTCTGTAGTAGAATGAAAACACTTGGCAGTTCTACAGAGGTGTAAAGTAACATGTTTATCTGAAAGAAGCAAAAGTAATTTCTGCCTACAATTTGAGGTTTTTAAGAACCTTTAAGTCAATAAATATACCATCCATTTTTACTCAGACTCTTTTGTCATCTTTTAACATTCTCTGAAGGGCCACTGATGTACGTTACAGCTGCAGTGTTAGGGTGCAGTGTTCCTTGTGGATATGAAGCTAGACCGTAAATGAGCAACACACAGATAAAAGCTTTAGAGTTATTTATGGAGTCTGTGAAATGTAAGTATTTTTGTTTCTTTATTGGATTAGCTGCAGAGGATCACCTTCTTTATACCTGTGTGAATCCATTTCAATCACTGACATACGGCGTTTCACAGTGACCGGAACAAAATGGTTCATGAAGACTTCGCTAGTTCTGTAGCACATATATGGGTGTTTCTCATCCTTGCCCTCTTTGCTGGGGTTGAGGAAGGAGAGAGACTGGCTGCAATTATGTGTAATCATTGGTGCCACACAGTCTGTAGCAGGCACTGTGGAACAAGGGGAGGAAGATGCTTCAAGGGCAGCTGCAATATAAAATTTATTACTGGCAGCAGAACTAAGTAGTGTCAATCAGCAATCCATCAACAAACTGTTCCTGATTTATTAAAAAAAAAAAAAAATCCTCTGCTCTTCACTGTATTTCTGTAGTTATAGTTAATCAAGTCATGGCATGTAGGTCCAGGCCTTTGCAGTAAATGACAGAAAGTCTTTGAATGGTTAAACTACATTCTGACCGTGCCCACAGATCCCTCGGTGAGCTACAGATGTACCAGATGCTTAAATTGGTGGTTCAGATTATAGCAAATAGAAGAAAAGATAGACCCCCCAGGGCTGTAAGGGAAGGATTTTTGTTACTGTTCTTCATATCGTGAAAATGGAGAAACATTAGAAGTTCACTCTACTAACCTGTGAGCTCCCCGACCGCGGTTAGTGTGCCATGCCCGTGTTACAGACATGCTGTCTGAGGGCACTCCTCTGGGTGTATATGGCGGGCAAAAGGCAAATACGCTTGGGGCTCCCTTCTCTGGCTCTCGGGCACGCTTGTTCAGGGTGTAACAGGCCAGTAAACGACACGGTTTGTCCCAGCGGTAAAGGAAAAGCAGCATTGTTCATATTTGTACTGGTAAGCAATGATGCAGCAGCACCTCCGAGTCCCAAGTGACACCTTCTCTGCCTTCCATCTGCAAAGGGGAGATGAGCATAGGAAACTTGATTCCATCTTTCATGTCTAGAGAGGCTGAGTGCTTTGCTGAAACTTGAATTTAAAACATCTGTCCTTACGACATGGTGGAAAAGGCTACATCATTGTTACGTGTGAAGTTCAAGAGGACAAAGGCAGATCAGAGAGTCCCAGAATAATGCACTGGGAGCTGTGTGGCTATAGATGTTTCTCTGGAGATCTGTGGAGGGAATTTCATTGAGTTCATGGGTGCATTTTTAGTTTAAAAGAAATAAAGTTTTACGAATATGCAGGTTTTACCATGACATCACTAAACCCAGAATAGGTGTTGGTTTTGATCACCAAGCACACGGGAAACCTAAACAAACCATTTGGCCAACATTTTCTTTGGCTTTTGAGCATCCTGGATGATTTAGCTGCATGTTCTGGAAAAAGTATTTAGAGTAGCAGGATATGCAGTTTCACTGTGTAAATGGGCTTTAACAGAGTCCATGATTTTCTCATGTTTGGGTTTAATTTTGGTCAGTTTGCAGCACAGGATCAGTACCAATGGAAAATACTGCTTTTAACTTCTCAGCAATAGCTTCTCTTTAAGTTTCCTAATGGAATATTTTGCACAGATTTGAATATTAGAGTGGCTTTTGAAACAGGTGTTTCTCATTTGGAGGATTACTTCAGCTGTAAATTGCTAGCTTATCTCTAGGGCCTTAATTTATAGCTGGTTTCCCCATAACAACTTTTCAGTTACCCACTTGCCACTGTGACCTTCCTTTTATATTAAAATACATTATGGGGGACACTGACCTTGAAATTTTACATGTATTAAATTTGTTGCCATGGTATTTAGGCTGTAGGTGTGTGAGTCTTCAGGTTTTTAACATGATTTTTAATATAAATTTCTTCATTTTATATATTTTAACCCCATATTTAATATATTGTGTGTGTTGGAGTTGATTGTACTTTCACCGTAATTCTGCCAATACACTGCAGCCCTCATCTTCTTTAGTTCTTCAAAACAGTTCATTGGCTTTCTTGTTCTAAAGAGGGTGTTGGCTTTGTGATAGTGACAAATACTAATTTTTCCTTAAAATAAGTTTTCTTTCAACCAGTACGAGCGATGATTTTTGTCTCTGCTTGTATGTCATCCCCTTGGGCAAGCCTTGTGAAAATCTAGAGGTAATCTACCTTTGCCTAATTGTAAGTCAGATGAAAGATTATTATAATACATTTTTGAGTAAATCTTCTTATGGAAAAGAATAAATCTAATAAATGTACAAGATCCGTTTTCCATGGAAGTGTCTGGGGAAATGCATGAAAATTTAGAACTGTTAATTGGATGAGGGTCTGTTTTCAAAATAGGCAAGATTGTGGATTGAATCTTCAAGATTTGGACACTTCAGACTAGTGCATGGGTCCAGACACATACAGCTTGGGCAGAATATTTGAAAAGTGACAATCGCATGGCTTCTGATGAGAACAAGTGGGAGCTAGACCCATCCGTGCTTATTTTATTACTGTTTTTGCCTTTAATTTAGAAGGGGAAGATGTGCTGGGCTTTCTAAGAACAAGACATATGTAATTGTGCTCTCTCTACGTCCTACCCTATTTCACCCTTCCTGAGTAACTTGGAAACTGCTGGCAAATTTCAACCAGATTTCACTGAACTTTCCAGAAACGGAATTATCTTAGAGATTTGAACCTCTTGTTCCAAGCTGTGAAATTTCACTGTTGAGTGGGAGGGACGAATCCAGGAGGCGGCAGGTGAATCCGCGTGCATCTGCTGGCCCAGTAGCCAGGAGGCACAGAGCCTCAGCCAGGCCCTGCCTCCGCGGGGCACGGAAGGGAGCAGGGGTAATGGTGCTGGGGTTGGGCGTGTGGGAGCGCGGGGACGGAGAAGTCCGTAGGGAACCAGGCATCATTCGCTGCTCATGGAACAACTTGTTGTTTTTTCTAAATCTTCCTCATAGTCCAAAGGCTGCCCAGTAGAGGTAAGTACGCATGGAGCAAGCACATCAGTAAACGTTGCTCATCAGCTTCTAATTGTCCCTTCACTTTGCCTTCTTAAGAGCCCTTCTTTCAATCCTTTCAAAATGCCACCTGGAAAGCTCTTCTCCTTTGTCTCTGCCCCTCAAATGTTCTCCTGCTGCTGCTCTGCAACTGTCCAGCTTTGCATATAGCTATCTCTAAAGCCCTAACCACCACCTGATTGATTTAGGATTTTTAGTTTGTGATTGTCGTTTTATTATTCTGGAAATAATTGTGTGATGCCTTTATGTGAAAGCTGTGCTATAAAGAAAAAAAATGTTTGTTTCCCTCCCCGCTCCCCCTAAATAACAATATTCTTCTTCTCCCCTGGAATGTTAGGCATGGGGACAAGATTCTGGGAAATTGGATTAACTGTTTATGATAGGCATCACATTCAGCCTACACAATGATGGAATGATAACGTTTCCATTTAGGGAGTATCATCTCATCCTTGGATGGCACTCAAATTCCTGTACGTGTGTAGTTAGTAACTCCCTGTGAAATAGAGCCTTAACTAAGCCATGATATTAATGCATGGCTTTCTAGACATGTAGTAGATTGTTGTGAAAAACAGTAGTCTCTTAGGAGTAGAATCAATAAAACTGTAAATGACGTGACTATTTGCACCCTGCTCATACATGTAAAGCTGTCTCCATCCCTTGGAAAGCCCAGAATGAAACCAGAAAGCATACTGCTGGTTTTACCGCTGCTGTTAAGTATTTATAATGGCCGGAACTCTACAAGTGCTGAAAATTTTAAGTACTGCAGACATTCAGCAGCAATTCAGAAAAATTGCAATAAGAAAACTGTTGCAGTAAGTTTGAATATTTATCCACATTTTTGATATGCCCTTATCAAAGTGGATCTCCTTTCGGCTCCAGTATCTCACAACACATAATTTAATAAGGGAAAGTAGGTCAGTGGCCTAAGAGAAACCAAACATTTGCTGCGTCTTGTGACTTCATTACAGCAGACAGCCAGAGTTGGGGAAAGGTGTTAATCTATGAAAGTGTGTTTAAAGAGAGAGGGAGGGAGGAAGTTTGAGCTGAGATTTGCTAAAAATACAGAGCAGTATGAGTACCTGTTTGGGTTTTTTTTTTTCCATTTGCCAGCCAAAACAAAAACCAAAACAGGTCCACGTCATAGAAAGGTCTAGTTCAATCCAAAAATAATATTTCCTTTTTTTTCATATTTTTTAGTCCTTAAAAATCAATGTGAACATAAAATATGTAAAAAACAAACAAACAAAATCTGAATGCTTAGGAATTTACAGTATATTTACAGCTCAGATTATTTACCAAGGTTGGTGTATATTTGTGGATAGTGTAAGTTGAGCCAAAGGTTTGTTTTTCCTGTCCAAGACATATCTGCCTTGATCTTATTTTTCAAGTACCAATAATTTTTCTGCAACATCATAAATCAAAATATTTGTCAAATCTTTGCATTTGAAAGACCCATAGTATTGAGGCCATAAAATATGAGAAAACAATGAAGTCTAGGATGACTGCTTAAACATTTAAGTGACTTTTGTACTTTCTGTATGTGGCTGTATTTGTAAATGTTTCTGTTCTTGCCAGGTCTGTACATTAACGAAGGAAGATAACCGGAGAGTGGGGGTGATTCCAAGTGATGAGCAGCTCCATGTGTTACCTCTTTACAAAATTTCACAAACAGATGAATTTGGCACCGAAGAGGGACTGGAAGCTAAGATAAAAGCTGGAGCCATACAGGTGCTCACAGCTTTTCCCAGAGAAGTACGAATGTTAGCCGAGCCTCTCAGAGCTACCAAGAAAAAGAAACCAGACACGAGGAGGACCCCGACTGAAAAGCAGCCATTAATAGATAAAAAATATTCAACACCAGTAAAGCTGAAAACTGAAGCCCCAGAAAATCTTGGCAACACTTTGCATTGTTTAGGTGAGTGATGCTTATTAAATTCTGCCAGTCTCTTCTGATACTGTGTTGCCTCTTACCTGTCTGAGGGGAAGGAAAAGCTCCTTAATACTTAATTTTATAAAGCACTTGTATATTCTGCTTTTTAGGGGCTAATGAGCAAGTCATTGTGGCCAATATTCTCTCTTGGCACAAGAAAAAAAACCCAGATGTTCGCCCAAAAAGAAGTTTGTGGTGGCGTGTGAGCACCAGTGAAATATTTCCAAATTCCCTTATTCTAATAAATAACGGTAGTAGGATCAACTTGAAATACTGTTGTAGGAATGTTTATCTAAATAACCAGCAGGAATTTGTCATTTGAAAGTATGAGAACTGTGTTATCCACTTCCTATGAAAGACAATTGCTTTCTCAGAATCCGAGTTGATGTTAATTTCCTATTGATGGCATCGAAACTGCTGCAAAGCAAGAGATTGCAAAAAAAAAAACCCACCCAGGTTTTATCAAATAAGACAGTTCTTCTCAAATTATTCCTTGGAATATTATTAGCAAGAGGTGGACTCTGTCAGCAGCTAGGTGAGAGGTACAAGGGGATTACTGTGGTGAGAGTCTTCTGCTACAATACGTGTTTGTGCAACATAGACTTGGTGGAGCTGTGTGGAGGCGCTTTTGATTGATGTTGTTGTACCTGGGGTCAGATTTTGGACCCGTACTTCAGAGGATAAAACTATTCTGTGGGACTCTGCACTAATGAGAAGTAGAAAAGAAGGAAGAGGTGGAGGAAGCCATGGACTTAGATTCTGTGATTAAAGGGGGAAAAAAAAAAGTAAAAGGAATTAAAGCATAGCCTGTCTACCTGTTAGGAAGAAGAGAGGAAAATTAGCCAACCTGCTATAATTTTGAATTTTATTTCATGAGAGACATCCAGATATATGTAGTAGATTTAAGGGGGCAAAATAATAGTTAAATGTATTTAGAAGAACGTCTGCATTTTGGGGGGATAACATTTTTTTTTAAAAAATCCACTCAACACATTTTCATAATTTGCAGCGAGCATCCTGCTTTGTCTCAGTAGAGGAGTCAGGGCAACCAATAAACTTTGCATAGAGCAAGATGGAATAAGAACAAGAGAAGTAGTATTACTGACACCCCTAGGAAATTAGACAGACATTCCGTTAATCTACATGCAAGTTTGGGAGACACAGTCCAGGCTTTGAAACAAATATAAAAGGACTCCTCAGGCTGAGGACAACGTCCAACAATAACTCTGAAGCAATGATTAATAACTTCCATCGTGCTCGGGGTAGACTGGAAGTCCTGGAAGCATTAGAGGACTCTGGTTTGGGAAGGAGTTCTGAAATTGTCTGATCTCACTGCAACGTTGTTTTGAAACACTGCAGTAGAGTTTTGAACTGCCTACCTGTACGTGACACTGCAGTTACAAACAGGCGTGGCCTCAGTATCGGAAAGCCATGCCTTTAACAAATGGTACAATATCCAGAGTTTTTCCATATGCTTTGGGAACACAGAACTTTATTCCTTGAACATGCAAAAACAATAAAGAAACTGTGTAAACAAGCCAACTTACATAACTTGTTTGGACTTCAAGTATTTTGGCAAAGTAATTTAAAAGGGCTGCTGAGAAAAATAAGTCACAGAGTGAGGAAGAAATACTTTTATGAGTGAGAAAGTTGTTCAGAGATGGAAAAATAAGAATATGAATAGAAATACTTAGTTTCTGCCATAAAAGTGCAGGTTCTGCCATGGAAGTTTTGACAGCAGAATCCCTCAAAATAGATGTCAACGCCTGTAATCCCCAAATCTGCCGATGCACATATTGCTGCGCTTGGCTATGTGAACGATTTCCAAGACGCTTCGCTAACTGGGCAGCAGTGGCAGAGGAAGTTCGGGTTTGCAAAGGGCATGTGTGCTCTGCGTGAGATAAAGAACTTGAAGCACTTACGCACATCGTTTATGCGTTTGCTCTAGTCGTAGGAGGATGCCTGGGTGTCACTGTAAAGACCTCGGCACACCACAGCTGCCCTGCCCCACAGCAAAATGCAAAGGTCTGTAAGTTACGGATTTAGAATACTACAGTGTTGTACTTGTACTTACAGGTCTTTTGTGGTTATAGGGGATCACTCATTGATTGGTTCTTTCCATTCTGCCCGTGGCAAGTATCATTTTAGTCCCGAGGAATGGAGAATTTCAGTCCAGCTGAGATTGTTAGGCTTAATATGAAAATAAAATGAAAGGGCCTCTGAGAAAGAGGATTTGAAACTTGACTCTCCAGTAGTCACTCGTGACGGTAAACTGGAGGAAAGAATTGATTATTTAAATCAGGATCCCTTCATATTAATAGTGGCATTCAATTCTGGTCACACTATTTAAATATAAAACAAAAGACAAATGATTGAAAAACAGTAAAGAAAGATAGAAAAACTTAACTAGGGGAAGAAAATAATATTGACTGTAGTTTCAGGTAAGCAGTGAATAAAGTACTGCTAAAGGTACGTTAGGCAAGTCAGATACTGCTATTAAATTTTCTCATAATGTAGGAATAAAAGAATACTTAGCTACACTTCAACTGTAAGGCAAAAGGTATTGATAAATGGTGTATGTACTGTATGGTACTTGATTTACTAATGAGGGCAAGAGTTCAGAATACTCGCTTGGCTTTTTAAATATCAAAAAGAATACGGAGAACATGCAGTTAGGTGAGATGAGATAACTGTGGTATATGCTGTCAGTCATGTTTTCGGCCATGTGAGGCTATTGCTCTTTGGAGTGGCCTGGGAGGATCGTGGAGGAGTCCCAGGCCGGCTGTGCCACGCTGCCCATTACATATATGTAGTATGTTCTTTTGAAAGAGACCTGGCTGTCATTTCAGAGCCATTGCGGTGTTCCCCCAGCTGGAAGGCTTGAGAGACTCCTCTAACCTGCACGGCTTCACCACATGCAGAGCTGGAAATTAGAGAGGCCCCTCTTGTCCTATTTACTGTCTTTACGTGGCAGCAGATGGTGGTGAGGAGAACCTTCTGAGTGCTGAAGAGAGATTAAGTCAGCTTGGTAGAGAGTGCATATGTGAAGACTTGGTTTGAATCTCAACTGTGCCAAGTCCTTTGTGGAAACGCCGTGTATTAAATAGGGTGCACTTGGCACGTCCCTTGTGCCAACAGCAAGCAGCACAACTGTTAATTTTTACATTTGTGCTAATGCCGAGAGCCTTTGAAATCCTAAATACAAAATACATATTAAAGATAGAGGCCTTACATCCTTCCTTGTATAGTCCTGTCATTTAACCATGTTATTCCGGACAAACAGACTTTACAGACAGAAAGGTTATTTCTGTCTCCATAAACACTAGCAATTCTTCTTGGCCCATACTGGATAGAACAGGAGATGAGCCACCAGCTTGGAGACAGTTTCTCAGCTGACCACAGCAGAGCAAGTGGCCACTTGAGCCGAGAGTTCCCAGCGGAGGTGCGCCAGACCTGCTTTGAGCAGGAGCTGTTCCTGGGGAGCAGTGCCACCTTACCTGAACCATTACTAATTTCCCTCTACCTATATATTTGACTTAACTTCTCTTAATCTCTGCTACTTTGCCCCGCAGAGCAAGGAGCTTCTGGCAAGAGGTGGGGAGTTTGCTGGAGCCACGGCCATTTTGAGAGTGCTGTGGTTGTTAAAACTTACTTTCAGAGAACGTAGGTGTCTCTTCAGAGATGATGGGAAGGGCAATTCTCAGATGCTGTGTTTCAGATCTTTTGGAGGAAGGCCTTGGTCTGGGGGGTGTGTTCTTAATTGAATGCTTTGAGTTTGATTGCATAGAAAAGGTTTTTAAATCGTTGGTGTGGTTTCCTTATGTCCCTCCACAGCTTCAGTATATTCATTCTAACTACTGTGTCTATAATTTATCCTACTTTGCCTTTTTTGCATTCCTATTGAAAGAAAGCTTTTTAATCCATCACTATTTATAAATTATTAGAAGACAGAATAGAAGAAAGAATAGTTCTACTATATTCGGTAAAGCAATTAAACGTTCTGTGTATTTATGGAACAAAGAAGAAACACTGACAGAGATGGTCTTTTATGAGAATATGCAAGAGCTCTCTGTGGGGTGCCAGTCTGCCAACAAAACACGCGTAAAGCAATTTCAGGGCGTGATGCAAAGCCCATCGAAGTCATGGGACTCCTTCCCGTTACCCCAGTGGGCTCTGGATTGAACTTCCCCATGACGAGGAGGAGTCATCTGAGGAGACTGTTCCACAAACACGCACAACTGCAGGGTGCCAGGACTGGAAATTGATTAGGGAGCTGACATAAGTTGAACAAGTATGTCTCCACAAAGACCTGAAATAATTAATGTGTGGCAATTAGATGGAAGACAGCCAAATCACATGATGCAGCTTTGTAAGGATGGATTTACCTGGAGTATGTTGCCAGAAACTTTTTTTTTGGAGAAAATTTCTGAGTAGTTACTTGCTAATGCAGGAATCGTTGTAATTCAGTAAGTTTTTTGCTGCAAAGGACAAGATCTGTAAACACACTTTTTCCTTCGATCATAAGGGGTTAAGGCAGCCAAGAATTTTAATTGTTTCGCAGGTTCAATTTCAGACAGACTAAATTTCACCAATTATGTAAAAACTTTTACATAGTGCTTCCTGCTAGCCTGGGCAGTGCTGAAGGCCAGCAGTCAGCTGCTGGGAAGCACTTGTGTAGAACTGGGCTGTGAGAATCGGGACTGAGTGGTTATTTCATTTTATCTGTTTATTTTCTTCATCGCTCTGTGAAATACTTTTCTATTCTATATACCAGCAGTCTGACTGGAAAAGGTTAAGGCGTTAACTCAGCAAGGTTATTGTGTCTGTACTTAAGGTTATAGAGATATTCCTAAAAAGCTTTAAAAAAAAAAAAAAAATTTGAAAAATCTGTAGTCCTCATGTATATCTCTCATTTTAGAAAGCAAGTATGAAAATATTATAAAAGGTTTATTTTATTAAGTGAGGAAAAGTACTTACACTTTGGTGTGCATTTTTTTTAGGGAACAAAACAGATGCTTTAAAACCTGGAATAAAAATGGAGACTTCTGATCACCTCTATGCCATGAAACATACTTCAAACACTACTAAAAATTGCTCTTTATTAAAACAGTATACGGCTTCCTCCCCCTTTAAGGTGGATAGTTTACATCCTTATTCATCTTTAGCACATAAGCCTGGCATAACAGCAGTGACTAATATTCAACAAGATTTTTCAGTTCCCTACGGGTATTTTGAATGCAGTAGTAAGCAACCTCATGTGACACCTTATGTTAATTGTAAGAACTTTGATGTGTCGGTCAAAGATTATACTGGAATTTTGCTGAATGATAAGATGAATGGTGTGCCACCGGTTCTTCCAGAGGTCACTGCTCCAGGCCCCCCAGCCCATAAAGACCCCCTGCCCACTATACTTGAACATCAGCCAGACAACCAGAATTGTCAGCTTCAGTTAGACAATTCTCCTTCTTCACAGATGATCAGCTCTTGTGATCTGTCAGTACCGCTAAGCTCTCCGGCAAAGGATGCAGTCGGGAACGAAGCTGACTGTTCCCATGGATGCCCGATGGAAAAGGGCAGCTCCCATCGAGAACAGATGTGTGACTTTGACTGTGGTGACGAAAAGCAAAACAGTGCACTGGGACAACCGACTGATTCTGAAGAAAAAGCTGAGGAAATGTGGTCAGACAGCGAGCACAATTTTTTGGATGATGACATTGGCGGGGTTGCTGTGGCACCTTCTCATGGTTCTATCTTAATTGAATGTGCAAGACGTGAACTCCATGCCACCACACCTATTAAAAAACCCAACCGCAATCATCCCACAAGAATTTCTTTAGTTTTCTACCAACACAAAAATTTAAATGAGCCAAAACATGGTTTAGCCATGTGGGAAGCAAAGATGGCTGAGAGGGCGAAAGAAAAAGAAAAAGAAGCAGAAAGATTAGGAATGGAGAATACTGAACTAAACTCTAGCAGCAGGAAAACAAAGCAAACAAGTGAAAACAGAGATATTTTTTATGAAGACAATGAGTTCAACCAAATTCCATCACGCAGAGCATTGACAGTAACTAAGGATAACGTAATAACGGTATCTTCTTATGCCCTTACACGAGTTGCAGGGCCTTACAACCATTGGGCATAGGGTTTAGTATCAAATGCCTCCTCTTGGTGCAGTGTTACACAGTGTTTCTTTAAGGTGCTGTTAAAGAACAAGTCTCGTGTCGTTTACTATTTGCTCATCTCAACCATTTTAAGGCTGAGGTAAAAAAAAGCGGGGGGGGGATTTCTTCTTAAACTGTGACTTTAACATTTGGTGGTGCTCAAGCACATTTTAAGCAAAAAAGAAAAAAAGTTGTATAGTTTTAATACATTCTAAAAAAGATTTTGTTTAGGTTATTAACCTTGATTGAATCATTCAGTTTATTACCTTTAGGAATTTATATTTTGGTGCTTTAAATCAAGTCTGTTTACTACAAAAAATCATTTATAGGGATTTTAACAGGTTCACATTTTATGGTGTTAAATCAAGTTATACAGTAATAGCTCTACACAGCTCTTGGTGCTTAACCACATCAAACAGTTAAAAATAAATAAGCTGAATTATTACTTCATGGTGCCATTGCTTTAACAACTTCCAACCATTGCTATATAGTCCAAATTACAGATAAATCTTTTAGAAAACCAATGAATTTTTTTCTCTAGATTTGTCATTATGTATGAAATGAAGTTATTGGTAATGATGGCTGGAAGTTGTTTTTAAGCTGTAAATATATATTTTAAAAGCACTTTCTATTTTTAAAATTAACTTGAAATAGTATAGTATAAGGATCATATTGTCTAAGGTTTGTGCATACTCTACAGAAGAAATCATTTTATTCTTGCTGTGTAGAGTTCCATATTGTTACAGCTGCAGTATGTATGCTAATAGCATATGTGATTGTTTTTAGACTTGCCCTTTTTCATCGAAGATTTTATGTTGCATATAAACAACAGTTATACAGAAACATTTTATTATTTTCAAGAGAGTGTACAAACATGAAATTAGGAGACGTCTCGTCAATCCGTGTGTTGCTATTGGGAGTTAGGAATATTATTTGGTTTTTTTAAAGGCAGCATTTGTTATGATTTCTTTGAGCAATAAGTGCATAAGTCTCATTCGTTTGGAGCATTATAAGTTAACACAACAACCAAATGTTCCTAATGCCTCAGGGGTAGGATTGTTTTGGGATTAAAAAAATACCCCCTAGAGTTGCCTTATTCTATTCTGGAAAAAATAATAATAATAATTTGGGGAAAATACAAAGGAAGTGTTGGAAAAGTATGAAATTTCTAATATTTAACAGAAAATTTTTCATTAAGAATAACCTATCTGTAATATTCACCAGCTTTCTAAGTTCAGTTTTTTTACAAAAATGTTTTGTAAATTTTTTAAGTGATTTATACATTTCATGTAGAAAGGTTTGTATTCTTCCTTCCAAACACATGAAAGTTATGTTCTCCATTTCTGTTGAAAAAGTGACATATCATGAAATGAATATTTGCTAAACCAGAGGAAAAACAGACACTCCATTGCTTTTAAATACTGTAGCATCCCACTCTTCTTTCTGATTCTCCTCTCCTATGTATTTCTTTTTTAAACTTATTTATTTAAACAAATTACCAAATGACAACGTTAGCTAAGGACCGACCTCATCCTGCAACTTCTTCCATGAGCACAGCTCTGCGTAGCCATACCTGCCCAGTCAGAGCCAGGAGGGGCCCGCTCAGGCCAGGACTCCTCTCGTGACTCAGAGCTGCAGGATCAGGCCCCAGAGACGAAGCTGTACCTTAAATCTGCCTCGGAGTCCTCCCCGCCTGGGTCACCTGTAGGTAGAACGAGGTCAGAGTTCTCCAGTGCGAAAATATACTAATAATATACTTGATAATATTATAACGTAGTGGTGCTGTAACAGAGGAATATGAACTATCTAGATCTGCTTTATTTAAAACCTAGACAAGGTGCTTTTTCCTTGAAAAGTTGAACTGTAAGCGCTATATTTACAGTTTTGGTACGAAAAGTACATAAATTGTATTTTTAACACATAGTGCCAGTTAGGACCTTGGTGCTACAAATACTTCAATGCGGCTGTAGATCACTGAGACTGTTCTCCTGTATTATTATTAAAGTGCACACGTGTAGTGTTTGCAGGAGCAAGGTCTGAAGTAGCAATCACTATGTAACAACCTTGGGTTCAATTCTACAGATTTCTGTCGAAATTAACAAAAATGTTGATGACAGAGGATGGCCGAATTGAACCCATTCTTTGTATCTTACCTATTTTAAGTAAAATTTGTAAAAACCGGGTATGCTGCAAATTTTAGTTCAAAGCTTAATATTAGTTCAAATAGAGGATATGAAGGGATTGTAAATAATAATAAAACAAGACCAATATTATGCCATCGTTTTGTACCAGCAGTTTTATGCTTCTTGACTATGTAATATACAGTATACATCAAATCATTATGGTATTTTGTGTGCCTTAGATTTCCATTTTAAAACTTGTATATTTTTGGTGAGCCGAAGATTAGTAAGAATTCCAGCTGTCCATACAGTAAGTAGTACTGTACGTTCTCTAGCTGTTCCATTCATGTATTTGCTATCTGAAAACCCTTGTCCGACACCACGATCCATCATTTACACAACAGATTAGTTTACTGGTTTCACTGATAGTGCTGATAGCTTTAGTTTCTATGAAAGCAAATTGAAGAAAATCATTTCTCGTTCAGCGCTCCCATGTGAATTACAATTTTTCTACACAAAATTAGTAAGTTAGAGCCATCTCTTTTACCTTTTTAATGATCGGAACATTTTAAGTGGATCATTTTTACTTGAATCTTCCCCTATAAATGCCCATGTTTAACTTATGTACGATTAGAAACTTCAAGATAAAAATGTTCCATTGAAAAACCAGCAGCTTCCCTCAAAGAAGGGAGAAACTGCAAGGTGGATCTAAAAGGATACCTCCAAACATGGCCCCTGGCAAGTCACTGCCCAAGTGACTGCACCGGTAGACTTTCAGTAAGTCCAGGTCTACCTTTTCTGAAATGGCAATTTTAACAGCGAAAAGTATACCTTAACATAATAGTTAATGCTATTAACCAATAGGTGCTAAAACTCACAGTTACAACTTTATTAAGATTACTTACATGAGAAAAATATATCATCTATACAATAAAATATCATTTGTGGTGCTCTTTTCCTTGGCTGTCTATCACGTAACTACTTTTTCAACATGTACCTAACAGGCAGGGTAGCTGGACGCTTTTATGTCCTGCTGTGGCACACAGCAGGTTGTGATTTGAGAAGCTACTATTTTCTATTGCTGACTGCGGTATAGAAAATGCAACTATTTACTGTTTTTACAACTGTGTGCTATTTATTGTAACATTTCAGAATATTTATCAGTCTTGTACACCAGTTATGTTGTTTTGAGTAAGGTTATAATTTTATAACAGTATTTGTCTCTTAAAATTTGCAAATCTGTGGGTCTATTGCTTTCCTCTGCAGCCCACACAACCACTTGTCATTTGCTCTTACCCCTTAACAAAGTCCTCCCAGGATGGCCAGATCAGGAGCTGGGTCTAAAATTAAGGTAGCTGGCTGGGGCAGACCTGCACATTTCACTTGGTTTCCAACAGCTGGGACTGTGCCCTGGGTGAAAAACCAGAAACTGGTGGGTTCAGGTGTGGGCTGGTGGTGGGGTGTGGTTGTCTTTTGACCCTATTTCGCAGCACGCGAGCAAAAACTGTCCTGATCCAACATGGGACACCTCTGACTTGCCAGAAGAAATGTCTCTTGTCCCTTTCTCCCCTGGGCGCAGTGCTGCCACCCCACCTTCACTCTGGAGGGAAGGAGCAGTGCTTTCTGCAGGAGCCGCTTCTCTTTGACTCACCGAGTCCCTGTTGGAGTTACTGCAGCCGTGCCCAGTGAAGCAGTGAATTTTATTGTGCAGTTTCTCTGCGCTTACTGATTTGTAACATGCTATTGTATTACAGAAAATAGAAAAAATTATTTCTATTAAATATTTTAGTCACAAGATCCAAAAAGCTTTTTAAGAACTTACTAGATGATCTTTAAGGTCCCTTCCAACCCAAACCATTCTATGGTTCTGTGAATTTACAGATACTTGTGGCTTTCTACCTGTAACAGTTGTATTCAACTGTTTATTTTTTTTTTTTTTTAAGGACTTTCTAAGATAACTTTTACTTAGGAATAACTGCTGTTAAAAGTCCTTATCTTACCTATGACAGTGCTTCTCTATACTTAGAACAGGAAATAACTGTACTATCTTAAGCAACATTTTATGTTAAGCATGAGTAAATGACAACTTTGTTGGTACTTAAGATTATTTGTAATGTACAGCTGTTTGGGTTTTTTAAAGACCTTTTTAATATCATTGCAGTATTATGCTAAATTTGGTGGGTTACATTTGGGTCCTGTTTTTGCTGCAGCCCTGCTGACTGCAATGTCCTCATTCATCAAGCTTTCATGCAATTTTCATATTTAACTGGATGGATGTGAGTAACAGTTGACCAAAGTCTGTGCTGGCTCAGGCCCTCGCAACCCTACAATTAATAGGTTTTGCGAGGACAGATGGGGAGAGATTTGGAGTAGATGTTGTACTTCTGGTTAAACACAGAGGTTATAGTGTTTGTAGCATGAGAAGTGATTCAAGGTCTGTAGAGAGACATGATACCTTCACCTCAAGTTTCAGGCATGCAGGCAAGTCCATTTGAGATCACCTTCAGGCTTGTGCTCTTGACAGCTTTTTTGATTTTTTTCTTATCTGATAGGTTGTTCGATGAGAGGTTAGCAGGGAAGCATGCTAGTGAAACTGCATCTTTGTGGGTTTATATTTAAAATGTAGGGTCAATCTTGCCCTTTCACTTCCCATGAAATTTCTCTCATGTGAAATTAGCTCCTTTTATCAAGCAGTCATCAGCTTTGTCATCCATTTATATATATATATATATATATATATGATTTTTCTCTTTTTTCCTACAGAAATCTTGTAATTTCTAGGTTAACAGGAGGAAATAACTGTGCCCTCAGATATATAAAAAGCTAAATTGCACGGCTGATTCTACACTTTGTATATGTTGACAGCAATTACATTCAGGCAGTGTTGAACAAACTCTCTTTTGGGTCTGTTGTGGTCACTAAAATTCAGATTAGGGTCTTTGTGACATATCTTCCATAAAATTGTTTTATTTCCTGTGTGAAAGGTGTCTGCCCAGCTGTGACTCATGATGCTGTCTATGATCTGATCTTAAATAACACAACCAGAGATGAGGAACAGTCCAATCACATGTGGAACTTCTGGCTTTCTTCTTAGTTTTATCAGGTGTTGCTCTGACTTTCAGGAGGAAGTGTAGAGGGAGTGTCAGTGCTGCACTGCAATCTCTGTGTTAGGGCATTGTTTCTAAGCAGTAAGGATGTGTCCTCATGTCACACAGCTGTGGATATATGTACAAATTCATCTCTTTCCACAGTTCCTCTGGAGACAGTAATCTCTCATTTGTTCTCTGCCTGCGTATACTGGTTTAAGAAAAAAAAACCCAAAACATAAAGAGGAGGGAGAGAGTTGGTCACCGTTTCTTTAGTCTGTGTAGATGAACAAGGTAGCGAGCACTGCTGTCACCACCAGTCTGCTGCTCCTTCCCACGGTCAGGATGGAGAATATGGAAAGCCGATGGGACACACAGCATGGTAAGTCACAGGCAAAGCTGGGAAGGTGCCATCGGCTTTTGAGCCTCCCCTGCACACACAGTGTAGCTGCCAGGGTACTTCTTCATATTGACACTTTTTTGGGCACATCTATCTTCAAATACATAAGCTTTTTTTATTTAGGCTGTAACACATTTGTGTTCTCCTTTAATCTTAAATAGGGTGGCCAATGTCAGAAGTCCTGAGGATTGGCTGCTTAGTGGAACAGTACAGAAACTGGCTTCCGTGTCTTCTGGAATTACCTTATGTTTAGTCAGACAGTTTTCACAAGTTGTTCACATGCTGCTCTAGTATGTTGCTGCAAAATTATAATTACATAAAGGAAAGAGTTTTATACTTGAGGTTTTCTCAAAGACCAAGGATTTCTAATAGTAGTATCTAATCAGGCACCAGTATACGTACGGATCACTTCTTCTAAAGTGTGGTTGAAAAATGTGTCTTGTGTTTATGACTTCCCTATCAAAACATTTTTGGTTATCTTAGACGAGTGAGCAAAACTTTGTTTAATACTGTCATTTATATACTTGACTAAATTATGAAGACTTAATTCTACGTAATGCTGTGTTGTCTCCCTGAAGAACACTTAATTTGACTAGTGTTGGTTAGTAGGTATTGCTTGCTACTCTGTACAGATGACGTCGAATGCTACAGCCACCTTTCTTACTCCATGGTCTCTTATGGCTCGTCTGCTGCTGCGGTTAGCTACAGATGACATTATAACCTGCTGCTGAATGCTGTAAATGCTTGTGACTACTCCAGAAGTCCTTTGTGTCCCTCTGCAGATCTGCTTCAGTACTCGGCATTAGCAGTACAGCTGTCAGCCTGCTCGTGAATTCCCCACGCACACTGTCGCTGCTTTGTATGTAAATCAGCCAGTCTTCATCTCAGGAATATCATAAGAATTTATTGTCCTTGTGACTCTTCCAAAATCTGTCATCTTTTATTCGCCTGTTCTAGGGGTTTTTTTTCCTTTATGTTCTCTCATAGGGAGCCTAGAATATTGCAGTTGGAGATTCTTTTCATTCCAAGAAAGAGGTACAATTCATTATCTGTCACAATCAGTGTTTTCTTTCTTTTTAAATCAAATAATCATTTTTCCAGTTAATTTTTAGATTTCTTGATGTAATTGTTACATTCTGTTCTTATATCTGCAAGCAGCCAAACAAAAGAGACTTTGCAAGTCCAGAAAACTCTCACACCCCTGAGAAGGGGAAGTCATCCCTTCTCAGAGTACAAGGTTTTTGCGTCTGTTGCTAGCAGCTCTGGAATGCCCTCTTTTCTTTCGAGTTACTCTACCAGCTCTGCTCAAATCTCAACATAAGACAGATGCTGCAGACCCTGCACAATTACAAGAGCAGGAGTGTTTCTTCACATCTTCTGGTTATACCCCTGTGCAGCGATCAGTCACAGTTCTTGTGAGAAGCCCAAGCATTACGTAAGTTAAATGCCTTAACTAACATAGGACTGCTTGGAAAAAAGAGTGGAACAGTAAATTATTTTTTTTCTTCCTCTGTAGCAGCAAGTGGAATTGATTGAGCTTGAGCAGAAAATAAGTAGTTACTGCCTTTTATTAAAGGGTATAGGGGTGTCAGCATCACTGTTTTTCTCTTTCCTAGACAAAGACTTCAGGATCCTTTTTTCAATCCAGTTCCCCAGTTCATCATCCCAACATTGTTTGCAGTGTTTAACCACATACTCATAATTTTGGTTTTGAAAGAATCGAGGCACTTCTTGATGCTGTATCCTTAATTCTTCCCACAACAGTATATTTTTCTCTTTTCTTCTACTGGACCGTTACATATGTAATTTTTCCACACACACTTAGATTAAAATGCTAGAATCTTCCAACAGCATACTCGCAGTGAATGCAGGACTGGGGTGCTAAATAACTTCACGTGAAGGTGACTTGCCCTGTGTGGTGACCGATTAACAATGCTGTTTTCAACCCTTTGCACACCTTACCAGCTTTCCTCATAAAGTCAGAGGATGCAGGTGTAGACCTCAAAAAATGACCTACGTAAGGAGGGGGGCAGATTTGGCAGTTAATCTACAGAGTTACCAGTTACAGCCGATGAAGTGTATTCCAAAGAAGTGCTGCTGCAGTGGAGCAAGGGAACTGCTAGTTTGATGTTCAGTATCGCAGTTGTTGCCACAGAACATTTTTATACTGTTGTGGAAAGTTTTGTGACCTGATCAATATTTTACATGTATATCTGTATTTTTATTATAATATTGTAATGGCAAAGGGTCTAGGGTTTGGGAGTCGTCTTAAAATAAGATTGAAGGCCCTGATTCTCACTTATACTATTGTCCTTTGCATCCTATTAAAAGGATAAAGGGGCCTTAAACAGATGTCGATTTGGCCTGCATCCTTCGGAGTATCCCATTACACTGATAATGGTATAAAAGGTCAGTAGTATAAATCAAAACTGTTACCAAATGACTGATTTGTACAATCATCTGAAATCGATTTCATGATATCCCTATTGTGCACACACTGGCCAGTAATATCCAGATTGTTCTTAGTTTAGAAATACAGGCCGAAAAAGAAACTGGCTTGGTTTTTACCAGGTTTAAGTATTTACTTATATTGGCTGCCCTTTTCCCAACACTTTACAAAGAGAATGTGGTATAAGATTTGTACCTCTAGGTAATGGCCTGGCCAGAAATCTCACAGAATTGTCCATGATACTATTTCTAAGCTTTGGTAGTTTTTCTTAAAATTTTTCTTGCTTCCCTTCATCATAACTCGATCCCTTTTACTTGATTATATAAAATGGGGTTGTGACAATCTACAGAACTCCGTTCTTTTCTGATCTAAGACCCAACAGGGTGTGCAGTATTGTGTGGTGTTGTCACACTGGGCTGAGTTTTGAGTCACAAAGCTAAAAGCCAACATGTTCTGACTGCCCTAACTGTGGTGATACTCAACAGTGAAACTGTTGGCACCGCCCTGTGTGCTTGAGTCATGCAGAGCTTCCCTTGCTGCCAGTGGAAGCTTTATGTAAGCATCGAGCCCCGCTACATTGCAGTTATGAAATGCAATGCCATGCAAACTTCTCTTTCAAAAAAAGTTTGAGGAAAAGGAAATAGATTTTCATTCTTAAATTTCTAAACTGCAGTGATACTGCAGAGCCTAGTGAGAACAGATTTTGTACTAACTTGGTAAATGCCAGTCTAATCCATGCAACTCAAAAGGCAGCATCTGAACTTCAGGAATCGCTTGTCCTCAAAATGAAAAAATAACTGTAGGCAAGAAAAACAAATGTGATAGCCAATACCACTAAAAGAAAGCCAGTTTTAACCAATACAAAGGTTCAAACATTTCAGTCTTTAACAATTAATTACGATTATTTGTTCAGTTTGAAAGGGACAGCTCTTCATAATGTGGCAATATCCCACCAGGTCATAAATACTGTTCAGAATTTGCTGTCGTAAGAAAGAACATTAATATGTAAGGACACACTGTACTGAAATGCTATGGCTAATGAATTCTTTCCTTCTTTACAAAATTAAAAGATTAAAAGTATGCCAAAGCAAAAATTAAAAGGTCAGCGTTTTCTTTCTTTCCTTCTTTCTCTCTTTCTTTTTTCTTTCTTTCTTTTTCTTTTTTTTCCTTGGGATGCATTTGATTTTTATTTTTCGACTTTGAATTTGAGGTTTTGGATTATTTCCAGTTACCAACCTACTGTATTTAGATCTGGAACATAAAATTAACTTTTTTTAAACAAAATATGATGTACAGGGAGAAAAAAATCAGAAAGAAAAAGCACTTCATTATGTCACAGTATTTACAGGAGAAAGTATAAAAATTAGTTCTTTTCTCAAAAAACATTTGGGGCCTGATTCTTTCCTAGTATAACTGAGCATAGCTTCACAAGGCTGGTGGAGCTGTGAAGAGTTACGCTAGCTGAGAAACTGAACCTTAAAATCTTCTTTGCAGACAAGGGAACCCTTACCAGCAGTACTTGAAGACTTGTGAGTTGTGACTGCATGTTACTTGAAAGATCTAATTAAGCTATGTTTTTTGGTGCAAGCAGTTGTTGTACATGATTTCATGTTTATGTAGCAAGATGCATTGAAATGTTGATACTAGTATTGAAACATACATGTAAAAATTGTTGTTGTGGAAATTGTCTGTTCTATTTTTCTTGTGTGTCTCATCTGTTTAGAACGTAAACTTTCTTTTTTTTTATTGTCCTAACTGAATAAGGCTAAATGAATACTGTAATTGAAAATATATTTTAAATCTTGTCATGAGTTTTTAAAAAGACTATTACAAATTGTATCATTCCTGATTACACAGAACTTTGTGGGTGGTTTTAAATAAATTTTATACTTCTATTTTGCACTTAGTCGTCTAATTTTTCTTTCCTGCATTTTTCATGCATTTCTTCTTGTAAGACGCTTTGAGAAAGAAAAGAAAGTCGTTTTCCCAAACAAACCAAAACAAAGTCATGCTGAAGTACGTAAAGACTAAAAATTTAGGCCAGAAGAGCCTGTACCATACAACTTAGAGAAGTTAATGCTCTGCTTCATAATACAGCATATAATGCTACATCTATGCCTGACTTAAAGTGATTACATGGCTTGAAATTTTAGACAAGGAATAAAAAAATTACTGATTCTAAAGCTAGAAATAGTCTAGTCTTGCAGTATATCTGAGGGTGCTGAGAACCTCATCAAAGATGTTCTGACAGTACCAAGGAGTTACTAGTCTTTAGATGCTGTATGTTTATAAAATTTATCCTATAGTCAGTAAAACAAAAGTCAGCAAAACACCTTGGCAAGGGAGGAGTAAGAAAATAATTGCTAATAAAAGTATGTTCATCTTAGGAGCCATCTTCCCTGCAGAAATTTTGCTCTTTCCACTAATAACCATTGTTAAATGTAGGAATATATGTGTGAATTAAGTCAGCCCTACAGGACTCCAGTAGGCTCCCCCAGGTCAGCAGGGTTTCTGCAGTGGAAAGGGGTGGGTATAAACCATTCAGCTCTTGGGTCCCTGTTGTCAGTCTGCCTTTGCTTCATGCAGGACTGCTGTACACCAGGACAGGCAGAGCTGTACACCAAGAAAAGCAGGCAGAAAAATCTGAACTTAATCTTCTTACTAAAAAGGACAAAATGGTTTGCGAACACATCTACGGCATCTCTTTTCTACCAGCCCTGTCTGGCAGTGCAAGGTTATAGGAATCATTTACTGTGGCTTTTAATTCCAATCCAGTGGAAACAGTCCAGGTTTTATTTGCTTCAAATTAGAGGGTATGTTTGGTTTTTTCTCAACACAAAACAGACTTCAGTACTAGTCTGCCTTACTATGTGACATTTTAGTGCAGAACAATACTAGACAGAATTCCTGTTGTTTAAATCTGAAGAAAAGGAGGAATACAACTCTGCATGTTCATATTTGCTTCTTTTCCTTCTCCAGTAAGTGCAGTAGCAAAAGCTGCTGTTATAATAATCTTCCAGATAACTGGAGTCTCCTACAGGGCAGAGAAAAATGCAGCTATCCTCAGGCTTCAATAATTCCCTAGAAATACGCACATTATGTGTGTGACACGGTGCATCTAGTTCCTGGGAGCTCAATGCACTAATCCAGCAGGAAGGCCTTTGCTCTCCTATGTAATTTGCTGCTCTTGGAGGATAATCGTTCCTGGGTTTTTATAGCAACATCTCCCAACTTGCCCCAGGCCTTCTCTAAACCATACTATCAAATCTTTCAACAGAGCTACGCATTCCACGATTTGATATCAGCGTCTGTAACCTATAGCACAGGTGTCTCGGAAAGCTTGTGGATTTTGAATGGCACTTAAAGACTTGGGACCAGACCCAAGAACATCATTATCGAGGGAGAGACAGCGATGAGAAACATTTTCCAGCTCCCTCTCAGGTAGCGCCAGCCAACTGCATGTTGCCTCCCCCAGCGTTTCCACTGCTAACATGGTCCCAGTCAGGGCTGCATTTCTTCAGACGTTACAGAGCATATTACATACAGAGATTTGAAAACGCAGCTTCACCCATAGCTTGTGGGAGCTAAACCCAATTTACGTGCCCTGGCATCCCTGAAAGTTTGCCAAACATGAGTTTATCTTGTAGAGCTCAACACCTGGAGGTGGCTTCAGTGCTTTCTCATATCTTGGATTTCTTATATAAGTTATACAGGTAATAGACTAATGATGTAGTACAGTTGGTTGCTTTTAAATTCTTAAGATGTTACAGCCTTAAATTACAATACGTATTAAAATGGTATTAACTGTTAACAACAGTTTAAACGGCAAGATAAACTTTTTTGCTAGTGCTACAGTTACACATTTCTGCAGTACTCTAATACCTGATGAAGATCATAAACCGGCAGGGTTTTACTGCTGTTGAATAATGCTAATGCTGATTACTGTTGTTAAATATTATTATATAGTATTAGTTTACAGCTTCAAAAGGGGCATTCATCAAAATATTGGACTTTCTGTGAAATCTCTACATCAGAATGAGCATCATATTCAAACGTAATCTAACTGCAAGCAAGATAGTGCTTCAATTAGTAATGTTTTGGTTCAAGATATGGCCTAGATAGTCTAAAATAAAATAACTACCAGCAATACCCATCTGTGTTTTTAATCTAAGACACACTGAAAAAATACTTAAAATGTGGACATTTAAACCCAGCTATTTCAATACGCACTATTCCTGAGATAGGCCTCTTAATTCCCTGCCCAGTCTGCTTACTTCTGGATACTCTTGCTTTTATGATATATAACAGTTATACAAAATTCTTCATAGCTGAATTCCTGAAAATGTCAATATCGTTTTACACAAGGCCAAGAATTACTTAAAATCCCTACTGTATCATGTGTACATCTCCATTCATTCATAACATATCTGGGTAGCACTTCGCTGTTGGATCCTGAAGTAGTCCTGAACTGCTGCTAGAGGCATCATAATTTAGCCTTATTTTTCATCTCAGAACAGGGGAACTTTTGCCTCCTGTGGCATAACAAGTCGGCAGCTCAGTTTCTTGTGACCACTTTGTTTTACACATAGACTTCTGGTTTTGCATGGTGATGGCTGACTCCCTTCACTTGAGGAACCCCTCAGGGAAGTGAAGTACTAATCCTGTGCTTCCTCAAGCAAACACTTCTACCATAGACCCTAACTCACTTCCACAATAGCAGAAAGCCTGTAAGGATTCATCTGGGTTACAACTGCTACAAATTTTAAGGGTGAATTTGTTGGGCTGTTGCAAATTATCCTGTTCTATGAGGGTAAGAAGCTGCAAGTGGCTCAGGTGTGCCACTGCTTAACAACCCTCCTTAGGCTGTAGTTCTTGTGAGAGCTGGCTAGTTATGTAGTAAAAAAAGAAAAAAAGAAAGCTTTACTGCAGGGTGCTCACCAGTCAAGCCGTTCTAGTGCTAGAGGCTCTGGATCACCTCAAAGACTACAGGCACGTATTGCCTTTATATGTAATTTCGATGGCATCTGAGCAAATATTAGTTTCAGTTATTCTGCTTTGCCCTCTCACATTGAAAGAGGCATTACTCAGGGCTGTTACTGCACACAGAATTTCTCAAGGTGTTCCCTGCTCTTCCAGTATCAATCTCCTGCTTTTCAAGCAATGGAGCTAAGATTTTAAAGGTGGTCAGGAATTTTCTTTTGATCTCTCTTCTTTATTGCCTGTCTATAGAAGTGCATTCACTCTGTCTTTCATATAGCTTGGTTACCCCAAGATTACAAGGAGATACATGAGAAATCCTTTCTCATACACAGTCAAATCTGATACACCTAGAAAAACAGGGCCTTCCTAAAGGTATGGAGGACTTTCCCAAAGCACTCGAATACAAGTCAGCTTGGTTAAGAAGAAAGGAATCCTTAAACCTTATGCCCTTATGCAGGGCAGCTATTCCCGTTCTCCCTGGTCTACATGAATTACGGCCCTTTACCTTCCATGAATCAGGAGGAATGATCCAAACATCATAGCTCTCCCCAGACAGGAAGCCTCACATTAAACTAACATTCACAATAATATTTTCTCCTTCAACAACATGAGGTAAGAGCTATCCTTTATTCCCCTAAGAATTGTAAGACTCAGGTAAGTACTTCTGATTCAAGTCAAATGTTAAATGGTTAAGCAAAACCAAAAGTCGTAAAATTTGAAACCAAATCTGTCTGATTTTAGTTCAGAAATTACTTTACTTTTAAAAGATAGTTACATTTTCCAAAAGGAGAATTCCTCCTTTTGCAAGAGATGTGTTTCTCTGAAATTTCACATTAACTATGATCATCCAAAACAATTTTCAAAAGGGTTTCCTTCTAATACATCTTTTCAATCATAAGAACATTTTTTTTTTTTTGTATTTTAAAGCATCAAATGGAAGTATTCAGAAGAAAAAATGTATTTTATACTTTTGGTTAGGAAAAGGTGTTTAGTTGTTTATATAAAATTACTGTGCCCAAGCATCGGTTCAACTGAATTAAAGCCAAACTTTCATGGGATTGGCAGAAGAATAACTGTAAACAACACAGACCCTGCAGGCCTCTGTGCAGGGATCTGAGTACAGAACTGAAATAGAAACGTTTTTAGTAACCACCTCAGTGGTGGTGAGTCGCCCCATTAACAGGGCACCAAAACGGTATTTAGGTTACATTTCATCTTGGCACCACTGACAATCTGTTCACTCTTCTATTTACCTCAGAATATCCTCTAAGTTATTAGCAGAAACATGGTAAGAGTTTTTCTTATTTTTGCAGAAATATGTCTCTTTCTTGAATCTAGTCTGTGCTCCAGATTTTTTAGCTGAAGATTTTTATGTATCACTTCAGCTCTTTTTTTCTTTTTTAATGTAACCGCAGAGGCTGTGGAAGGTTTTATGCCATAACTGCAGCCAACAACTACAGTTCAGGTAACAGCAAGGCTACATTTAATAGCAGGCATCCTTTCTGTACTGCCACTGCTGTTGCCTGCACTAAAGCATTTCTGTAAGAAACGCCCTTCATCACTTCCATCTAAAGAGCCCTTTCCAGTCCAGCTGTCACTGTGGGCAGCACTGTCCTGTTAACAGACTAATTTTTCTATTATTTTATATTTTCTACCTGATTTTGAATTCTTTTCTTAAAATGCTACTGTTTCTCTAAATATATGTTTTTGCTCATAAATCAACTTTGGATATGAGTACATTAGGATGGGAGTTGCTTCAGTTCTCTGTCAGCACTCTTCAGAACTAAGCCAGCCTTGTTATCTATCCCTTGTCATATCGCCCTTATCAATCACAGTGACAATTATAAACCTTTGTGAAATATATTGGGATATTATTTGTATGAACCATATCATACACAATGCAGCTGTGGAGTACTGACAAGTTCGTTCTACCTTTTAAATCATTCTGTAAACCTCTAAAGACTGTTAAAGCTTATTTGAGAGTTAGTTCTTGGTACTTCCAATGGAGTTCACTGGGTTCCTCAGTGAAAGTATGCCTTAGCATCCCCACGCTACCATCTGTCAGCACCAGGAGTAGAGCCAGATACTCACTAAGGGTAAGTTACAGCTATGAACACCTACCACCCTTAAGGAGGTTTCTTTCTGTGCCTGGTAAAGATGTTCATTCCATTTACCTTCTCAATTCAGTGTAAATAAACAGTGTACCACTTACTGAGATCACAGTGGGATTAAATGCTCTATTTAATCTCTATAAACTACAGCAAAATGCAGAAATCCTTATTCTTGTGTTAAGAGATGTGAGTGGCATGAATATCAGAGGTTGTAAAATGAGCTGTATCGAGACCAATCCCCTAATAATTACACTGGGTCAAACCTCTGCATGTAAGACCAATGCAGACAGCTGTGCAATGCTCTGTAAAATATTCTAGAATTCAGCCTCTAGGACATAGGGTCAAACTTGAATGTAGGAAGGACCAACCTCTTGCCAAATACATGTATCCTTAATTTAAATTTAGGGAAATAGTTACAAGTGTATTCAGTCTCACAAACATATACAACAGAGACGTGACAGAAGTTCAGTATTTAGGGGGATGCAGACTGTACTGCTCTTTCTCTGTACTGTAAGACCGCAGTTTTTTAACCCAGGATGGTGAATGTTCTGATTAAAATCTACAAACAACCTGTTCAGTAAAAGTCCTTACATAAAAATTCTAGAAACAGGACCTTTAACAGACTAGGATCTCCAACTACTTTTGCAACATCAACAAATGCTAATGACTTTCACCAAGAGATGAGATCCTCTTCTCTGAGCTCCCTGAAAGCATGATCTTTAAGTCATTTTATTGAATCACTACCAATTCCCTTAGACAGCAAACTTTACCAGACAAATATATTGTATGTGATGTTCATAGATCTCTTGAGGAAGAGACCTCAGAAGATCATCTGGTTCAACCTTTTGTGGAAAAGGGAGTCTAGATGAGATTATTTTGTACCCTGTCCAGTTGCCCCCAGTGATGGGGACTCCACCACATCTCTGGGGGGGTTCTTCCAGTGGTTAATTGTTCTCACTGTAAAAAATTTCTTTCTTATATGAAGATGAAAAATTTTCCCTGTGCTCCTGGTGTGTATTAGCTTCAAAATAATTAAGATTTGTTTTGTTTACGCTAGAGCATTTATACTAGTTCAAACTTTGTCAGAAGTCCTCTCTCAACCCCCTTAATTTTGTCCCAATAGACCATAAAAGCCTTTCCTTCCTCACCCTGTGACTCTTAAAAACAAACAAATAAATGTTATTTGCAATTGACTAAGCCTGATCAGGTTGATTTAACTCTGTGATGTCCCTCCTATGGTTCTTGAGTCTGGCCAGTTCAGAAACACTTTTGTCAAATACTTTGTATAGCAGTATGTAATAAACTTAACGTGTCATGTGTTTGGGAAAGTGTAAAGCTTCAATACGTACGCTACCGTCATAAAGACTACAACAGAATTTTTTGTGCAAGAAGAAAAATATGATAATTTTCTCAAAAGGTTGTATGTTGCACTTGGCTCCCACAACTTAAGTGTCAAAAAAGCCATTAACTGAACTGTTATCATCAGGTATTCCCGGATATCTAGAAAGGTACAAATGTGTTTGAATCTCTGAATGATCTTTTCTGACTCTCTCAAGGGAATACATAAATAAACCCATCGACAGCTACAAAGGGCAGGTTCCAGTAATAGCATGTATAGAACTGAAAGTTAATTCAGGAATTGAGCGGGATGGATGGAAATGTATTTCCAACAAGAACATAAAAGAAACATAATGTCATGATCTTTCATCATCAAAGTTACATCATCGAAATTGAGTGAATTAACCATCTCTCTGTAACTGGCAAAGGTCTTATAGTTAGCTGGACAGATACAATACGACCAGTTACTGATCATTATTAGTTTTCTGTCCAGTAGCTTCATGTGTGGTATGAAACACTAATTTCTGTGTCCTCTCAATTGTACAGATTGTCAAAACTATGTTTATTAGAAGATTATAATTTGTCCTCCAATTAATTCCCCTAAATGCATTGTATGAATACAGTTAAATCTGTTTCTGGTTTTCTTCAACCAAAAATAAGCCTCCTCCACATTTCCTTGTACGTTTTTCTTTCATAGCATGCACCTAAGGTATCTCGAACTAGTTTTGTTCTACCTGATGCAGGAAATATCACAGTAGCTCTGTTGCTGGTGTAGTGACAGGTGTTTTGGTAAGTGCTTAATTTTTATATAAAGGACACTATATAACAGGTGTTCACCCATAATGTATTTAGTATGGTGTCAAACTCTATACATAATGTTAATAATGTATAGTGATTTCTTAAAGGGTAATAGCGAAGCAATCTGTGCTAGTGTAGGTAACAGGGGAACTTGCCTCTGAAGCATACAGTTCTTATCATTTCCTTACAATCAACCTTACCCATGTTCTCATTTTCAAAAGAAGGACAAGCATTTTAACAGTTTCTTGTTTCACTCTATTTCAAAACTAGGACATCTACTCTTCCAAGGCTGTAAGGTAGAATTTAAAGGCATTTCTAAAGGCAATGACAAATATTATTTGCAGCTGATACCCAGTAATTTCTTTTAGATTGCAAAACCCTCGCAGCACACACCTTCACTTTGTGGTAAGTTTATGATACAATCACTGTTATGAGACATCTTAGGGCACTCTGAAGACAGTAAAGATTTCTTTAATGACAAATGTTTTTCTGCTTCTTCAATATCTCAGAGATCTGAAGTTGGAGTAATTAGCCTCACTAAGGGCAAATGTGTTTGTGTATCTGAAATTAATTACAGGTTATTTTTTCTTTCTCAGCTGAAGCAAATAACAAATATAATGTGGCAAATGCAGATACATACCAACATCAGTGCAGGTCCAAAATTTATACCATATGCAGAAACAGTACAATTTCATATTCCTTGAGTTAATGAAGGAACTCCTCTATCTCAAAGCATGCCATATGCTAGCTTTTCAAACACCCCGTATGCTCATTAGAGACCTGTGATATCCACTTCTCAGTCTGCACTCCACCTACACCCAGTCTCGAGATCAACATGCTTCTACTTGCTACTTCAGTGTTTATACTTTTTCATGTATTAGCTATTGCTTCTACAGTGCTGAATCAGTAATGCTGGGCACTGTTGTGGTGGTGGAAAATGTATTTATTTCTATGATTGTGTTAAGTGGTATACAAAGAGGTGTTGTTTCTGAGAGCTCTTTTAGTCACGGATCCTTAAAAAACAAACCAGAAAGCTGTTAGTTTTAAACCTTTTTAAATAACAGTATTTCATCAAGTATTAAATGAGCCTTTGTTCAAAGGGGATATCTGTGTTTTCATTCCAGAAAAACTCTGGTTAGTAAAGAGCATGTACACCACTGTAGAAGGTGCCATAGATCAACTTGGCTTTCCTGAGCAAAGGCAGACAGCGGAGTACTAAAGGCCAGGGATCCAAAGTATGAACTATGAGATTTTACTGCTATGTAGCATTTCCTGATACCAAAGTTCTTTTGTTTGCGCTTTTCCATTCATTGTTAAATGTACTGATTGTACCAAAATACATATGATGTTCTTTGATTATAAACTCTAAGAAATTATCATTTCTCTCCACAATATCCCCAGCTTGTTCTTAACTCCTGTAACCCCTAAGAAGGCTGGAAGCAGCATATGCTTTACAGTTTTTGCCTTCTAATTTGTATCTTTTTCTCAAATTGACCAATTATTTTAAGGTAACTTGTAGAAATGTTGTATCTTTCAGACTTCTGTCCCTTCATCAATTTTGGATGAAATTGTCCAATGTACTTAAAAGATACTTAGGGCGCCTTGAGTTATTTTAAGAAAGAAGACTACAAAGTGCTCACATTTTTTCACTGCGTCTTCCATTACAACTGTTCTTCATCACAACAGCATGGTTTATCTTGAGAAGAGGATACAGAGACCTAAAGAATTTGAAAGGAGTTGTTAGCATGCTATAAGTGGCAGGGGCAACATTTGCCAGCTAATGGTAGCAATATCTACGTGGAAGGAGAAAGTACACGAAGTAATACTCTACTTAAGGTACAGGAAATCAGGCTTGTGGTTTCTTATGAGCTTCTAAGGTTTTCTTTGAGAGCATCACTAAGAACGATGCATGCTCTGATAAAAAGGCCCTGGGCCAAAAGACTGAAGAACAGAGCTACTTCATAAAATTCTTGACATTCACTGAAAATTATTTTCTCCTTTAATACAATTTTGCCACTGTCCTTTTTATTTATAGTGTGGGAAAGAGCCCTGTTACCTCTTTAGCTTCTAATCTTATTTCTAGGTTAAAGAGTACAGATTCTGCTTTAGTCAACTGAGTTGGATGGAGTTGTGCCAGGAAGAGACATCAGTAAGGTTCAGAATGTGTGGATTTAAAAATGAAAAACTATGCTTATTAGTGTAAAACATCTAAACCCTCATGTAATTTGCAATATACTTTAAAAGGCTAAGGCAGATCTGTCTTTGTGTATTATTGAGTACCAAATGCTGACAGAAATTTACTTTCATCTGCTGGTCTCCTGTTTCTTTCTCTAGTTGCCCTCCTAATCCAGCCCACTGCAAGTGTGTTTAACATTGTTGCCTCTCAAGATTTTATTCCATCACTTACTTTGTTTTTAATGACAACAAATAGAACACTTTGAAGTGCCATTTTCATTTACAAAGTGTGTCTTGTTGACTTTACTCTCAAACATTAATGACCCATGTGCGCATTTCACCTCAAAGCAAACTTGTGTAAAAAACTATTTAAGGAAGGCTCTTTATAACATCATCAAGAGGGAAATTACTGTTGCCCATGAACTACTGAACTACTTACTACAATATTTCCTGGCTCCGATTTCTGTTTCAAAGCAGCTTAAGTGCTTTGATGAGTCCCTCTGGTGATTCTGCTCTCCCTTCACCTCAGATGAACCTGCTTCCCGCCCGCCCCATAACAACCGGAATGCTTCTGTACATAAAATCAGCTTTCCGGTTCAGAAGCTCCTGCGTGGCTTTGCTTCAGGCTGAGGGCTGCCTATTTCCTACGCAGGAGATGGTGTGAGAAGCATCTGACAACTGCTCAGACTGACGCCCGCTACGAGTCGTTTGTGGGGCGGGGGACAAGGTCGAGCAGCGCGCTTGCGGAGGCCAGAGGGGACCAGAGGAGGGGCACCACTGGGGTTAGAACAGTTAGGCCCCCTTGCAAGATGGCGGCCCTCCAGCCCCGCCCTCCGTCCGCCCGTCTCGGCCAAGATGGCGCCGGAGCCCCTCCCCTCCCCTCACGGCCTCTCCGCACGCGGCAGGCCGGGCGCGCGCCCAGCCGCCCGCCTGGCCCCGCCCCGCGCCTGCGCGCTCGGGCCCGCCGGCGTCGTGCAGTCGCAGGCGTTAACGTCAGCAGCGCGCGCCGCCGCCTGCTGCCGGCCGCGGGGGCGGGCGCGCCTGCGCAGTTGGGGCGCGCTCGGTGCGGGAGGCTCGGAGGGGCTGGCGATGGCTCCGGCGAGGCGCCGCTCAGGTACCGGCGGCGGCGGCAGAAGGGGCCCGGGCCGGGCGCGGAGGCCCCGGCGCTTTCCTCAGAGCAGGCCTCGGTGGCGCCTGGGGTGGGGGAGAGCATGGCGAGCGCGGGCCCGCGCTCAGGCCCGCATTGTTGGCCGGGGGCGGCGGGAGGAGGAGGAGGAGGAGGAAGGGGCGGGCGGCGGCGGCCTCGCCGCGGCGGGGGGTGGGGAGGCGCCTGCTTCCCGCCCTCCCGGCCTGCCGCCGCCGCGCCGGGAGGAAGGGCCGGCGCCCGCCGCCTCCCCTTTTCCTTTCTCCCCGTGCTGTGTTAGCCGTTCTTCGGCGGCGGGGCCCGGTTACGCGGCGGGTATTTGAGGCTGCGCGCGAAAAAAAAAAAAGAAGGGGGGGCATTAACGGTGCTGAGGTGGGTTACGGTAATTTTTAAAAAATTGTGGTTGCAGGGAAGGAGCGGGCGGTTTCCCCGGCGGGCGAGGGGGGAGGGAGGGAGGGAAGTGGCGGAGTTGGTGAGCGGCCCTGCCATGTTCGCGTGGTTAACTTGCCCTTGTTCGAGGAGAGGGAAACTGAACCATGGCTGAAAGCGTACGTTGTTCCTCTGCCGGCAGCGCTCCCACACGGCGGCGGAGCAATAGCCCTGAAAAAGAAATAATAACAAAAAATAAAAATCCGTCGTTCTGCAGAGTCACCTTTCCCTTAGCCTTCGTTGGAAACTTGAATAAATTTTTGCGTTTAAGTAGCGTTAGTCCCATTGTTAAGGCGGGGAGGGTGGAGATCGTGCCTTAGGAAAATATAATAACTTGTCTTGCAACTTTTTGTGTTTCCCGCTTTTGATCCGTGTTGCCCACCAGGTTTAGGGGTGTAAAGATAATCTTTCAACACTTTTTCTTTTTTTTTTTTTTGACCCAGAATTAAAATAGCCTGATGGTATATATTTCAAAGATTGTAGCTGCGCTTTATTTTAATAGATTGCAGTTATAGAAGATAGACACCCAGGAGATTTTGCCTTTCGCCATGGCTCAGTTTGGAGGACAGAAGAATCCCCCTTGGGCTACTCAGTTTACAGCCACTGCAGTATCTCAGCCAGGTCAGTTTACATATCGCTTAATGTTTGAACCCTGACATCTAGTAGATTTGGAGATTCTGTAGTTGGGTATGCAGTTAAGAGTGGCACCATGATAACTAACTTAATTTAAATTCTATTTAAATGGTTTAAGTTGGGAGTTTTTCACACAATAGGACATTAAAGATCATTGCCTAATACTAGCTCTTGGGTTTTGTTTTTTTTTTTGTAAGAGGTGATAAATAAAATCCCAGCTGAATTTTTATTGATTCTCTTGGTCAGTAAACAACATATCAAGTTACTCGTATCCAAAGATGTGTAAATCAAATTACCCTTTAATTGCGTTGCTCTAGATTAAATAATAACAGTACTAATAAGGCATTACAGAGCTTTTTTTTTTTTAAGTGCTACCCGAGTTTCATTTCCAGGGCAGCCTTCAATGTTTACAAAGTATCTTGTCTTTATTAATACATTGGACATACTTCACATAACAAGAGGTCTCAGAAATTTGTTACTTGTGTGCAGAGGGGGTATATTTTATTTTCTTGTTAGTGCCAAGTTAGAACTCAGAGATCCCTATAACCAAAGGTATCACCCTGATAATGATAGAGGTTTTCCTCTGATTTAGCTAAGAAGCCTTATTTAATCACAGGCTAGTGTATTTAAAAACCTAGCTGGCTAGATTTTCATGTTTCGCATTGTTTTGTAGCATGAAAGTTTTTGAGGCAAGAATGTGACACTTGCTGCGTGGTGAATCTTGGTGCTTCCATTTCATTCTGGGCTGCTTTTTTCTCTTCTTGAATACAAAGTATTTCCTAAATATTGTTGTTTCATTGTCTGACGTGAAAAGGCTTCAACGAAGCTGTGGTACTTTGAGGATTCAGGCTGTCAAAATGTGAGCACAGGCAGTAACATTGTTGAAGAGATGTCTTTCTAAAGAGTTGTATGGGTTTTGCAGTTGTCCTTTGCATCTTGCTCTAGTTTGATATGAAGTCGAATGACATACCTTCTTTGTCAGTGGTTTTAAGTCTGGGAGCTTAGCAAAAGTTGGGAATGTTGCCATTCTTTGAAGGTGCATGTCTAGGGGGGAAAAAAAGAACAGATCTTTCTCCTGACTCAGTTTTCTTTCCCAAAATGACTTCTCCATCTCCAGTTTTTCTTTTGGGCACTGGCCCAGTCTGAGTGCATATGCCGCCCCCCACCCCACGAGGTGTTTCACAATACTCTGTCCCAGTGTGCCTTTTCCTTTTCCGCCATGACCATTCACTCCTACTCTCTACCTAAACTGTTGCTGTACCTAACCAGCTGCCTACAAGCAGTTTTGCACTGTTTCTCTGAATAGTTCACACTTCCCTTCCCCAAATGGCACTACTGTCCTTCCATAAGAAATTACTTAGCAGTTGGAAAGGGTCAGCATGGGGAACATGGGAGAGACAAACTTTGGTTTTGGTTCTTGTGTCTGACTGGGTGATACCTTGGAGCGATCAAAGGATGGCAGCATCTGGGCTGGGGTATTCTTGCAATGTTGGCTGATGTGACAGCTAGTGCATCAAAAATAGTGGTGGAAGGCTGCGGGCCAGCTCCATGTCCTGTTTCAGAGGGAAGGCTGCATAAAATGTGCTGCAGGAAGGAGCTGGCAGCCATCTTAGACCTTGCTGAGCCAGGACCAGAAGGGAGCCCAGGAGAAGAGGTGGATGGAGCAAGGGAAATAAAAGTACACACCAACTTCTTACCCATTTTCTTATTCCTACAACTCTGCCTTTGGTTAGCCTACTTCTGAGCCTCTTTAAATTAAATGAAGTGCAAAATTTAATTGGAATAGGACTGGTCAGCATCAATTGCTGTGAGAGATTTTTCACCTGCTTAATGAGGATAGTATCCCTAGGGATTTTTAGCTGTTCATCTGATCCAGCAGCACCTGACTCAAACATGAGAGCCATTAAAGACCAACGTTTGGTTGCATTTTTGCCTTCTTCCCGTGCTAGTTCCACCTTCCTTTGTGTTCCTGGTGTCCCTCTTCACACTGTAGTATCTTCTCTCCAGTATCACTTGAGGGAATTTAGTTACTTGCATCCTTCTGTGCAGTCCTTTGCAGTTCCTGCTGCAATACACAATCACCATGTCTGCATCCTCTTTCTTCCCTGTCTGTACTACTGAATCCAGTCCCCAGGATTCTACTGCCCAGCTCCTGTGTTAGTACCTGTGTAAGTACTTGTTCCCCTGCTTTTTTTTATTGACAATTCTGATTTGTAATGATTTATAATATGGAGCACAGGAAAGTTCTTCTGCAAAGTCGGCAGTGCTCTTTGGCGCTGCTGAGAGCGAAGAACAGTGTTTACTGTTGAACTGCAGCCAAGCAGTCACCTTTCATGCACCTTTCAACATGCAGCCGTGACTGTCCAGCTGGCTTGCTTGCCTGATGAAGAGAGATGCTGTCAGTGCTCAGGCATGCTGACAGGCATGTACTACTTCTCACCTGTGGCTGCAGTCAAGAAGTTGTGCAGATTGGCTTACCCTTGTGAACCTCAGTGTTCATAAACTGATTTAAAAAACTGCGTTTACCAAATTCTTGTATGTTTTCAGAGGATTGGCTAAAGGTGTTACATATATTTATGCACGGCAGCTGTTTTTATCCAAGTGTCAGGTTCCTTCTCCAAAGCATCAAGGTGCTTGGGTACGGGAGAAAGCAATCTTGATTTTTATAACACAGGCAACATAATACATATCTTTTTCCTAAGCTGTTGTTGAAAGTGGTGAGTGATGGTGTTATAAACCCAGTTTGGTAATTGCGAAAAGGTAGTTTCAGAGTTGTGTTTTGGGGTTGTGGGTTTTTTTGTATTGCTGACTCGGATGCTGTCTTGGCCATCCCTGGTGAAGAAGTAACTATATGAGTTAAGGCTCTTAATCATTCAGGTGTGACACTCTTAAGGTAGTTGTAGAGTGACATGCTGTGTAATGAAGGGTTCCTGCGATCCCTTTAGGATAGCTTACTAATTACTGTCTGCGCCTGTGGTATTGGAAGAGAGACAGTAATTTCAGGTGCCAGCAAAGATCTGTGTGTGAAGAGAGACTCCTACTTGTAACACAGTGAAATTGTTTCACTACTCCTTGTCTCATGGTTTTGCGCATCACATCACTAAAACCAGAATAAACTCCCTGCTATGCTGGTTAAGCATTGTTAAAGCATAAATTAAATCATGCCTACTACAAAAAATTAAAGTTTAAAAAAATAAGTATAAAATTCTTAGATAGCACATGCAAGTACTCTTTATACTTTTAACTTGCATAATGATGGGCGAGTCCTGAAATGCCTACAAAGGAGAATCCCCCCCTATTCTCAGAGCTATTAATTTTTGACGTGTCTTTGGTTTGTATCGCAGTGCTTGGCAAATGCTGTTTTCAGGGTTGTGATTTGTGGTTGCATAGTGAAGTCTGTTTTTACAGAACTGTAGTCAAGGGGAAGTCCTAGCTATGCTGTGTTCTGGCTGATTGGTGCCATCATCTTTGCTGTATCAATTGTTCATTGCATTAGAATGGAGAACAGTGCACCTGATGAAAGCAAAAGTGTCTGAAGCTCAGTATCTTCTTATTGCTGGTGGCCCCTGTGAGGTGACTAAAGAAAAGTGTAAGAATAGGACAAGCATGTAGTGCATCTCGGAGCCACTAAGAAATAGTAACTAATGCGCCACATGCTGGCTTTGCTGTAAACGGATGTCCTGTGATAAATATGCTGAGCCTAGTTTCTATTGTGTGCCCGTTAAAAGGAATTTTTTTTTTTTGCGTAGGTTGTATGGTGTTTGTATTGCAAGTGTGTTAAGCTTGAAGAAAATTCAAAACCCCAGGACCCAAACTCACTATTTCTGACAACTGTGAAAAGTGTCCAAAGCCCTGGATCAGGTCCTTCTTTACCGTAATCCTAATAAATCTACATCACTTGTGAAGGAGATGTATGTAACTACATGCTTTGAAGATGTTTCCCTAATCTTAAAGGGTCCTTGGAATGGACGTGCCATGCAGTATTTGGTGTGAACTGGAGCTGTTTAGACTGCATTTGAAGGCAGGCATCTACTTACTGAGATAATTACAAACCTAAGAAGCTATTATTTGTTGTTGCAGGTGCTTGTTGCCAATAATAATAATAATACGGCAGTCAGTGTTAATTCCACACTCAGTCTGCAATTCATTCTTTGTCTTGTTTTTGTGTGTGATTTTTCCTTTTTCTTTTCCTTTTTTTAAACTAGCAATGCAAACACAGTCACCTATTTAATCAGAGTCTGTTTGACCGAGTTGAGTGCATAGATAAAAGGTAATCAAATTAAACTCCTGGAATACTTTGGGGCAAATCAGTAGGAACAAGATACAGCTTTGAAAAACTTGTTACTACAGGTGTTATCCTTTGAGGGGATCCTGTTGGTCTTTTGTCTTTGCCTTTTGTTAGTAAGTTGATCTGCAGTGTTGTGGATGAGATGATACCCAGTTAATAATAAATGCTCATAAAGTGACAGTAGAGATGGCAAAAAGTCTTTTTCTTTTCCTTTTTTTTTTTTCCCCTCTTTAATGGAGAAAATGGGATAAGAGTCTTAGGGTGGGGTGGGAATTGTTTGAGGTGCTTATGGCTTATGCTGGAAGGGAAATTGTCATAATGGAAACTGAAAAGCAGAGTAACTCCAAGATCTGGTTTTGGGAGCAAGCATGTTAATATTTCTGTGGGTGTCTTTGGTACAAAAAGTAGGAGAGAACTTGTGAAACTTGCTTGATGACGTTTCCCAACTCCATCCTCCTGTGTTGGAACAACATTAGACTAGAACATTAGACTGAATGACAATAGCTGGCATAGTCAAACAGATTCAGAGGTAATAGCATGAAGTGAATTTCTGCACTAATAGGAATTTCTGCTCAGCATGTGGAAATAAGAGGAGAAAGATTTAATGCATTGGTTATCTGCCTTGAGTGTACCAGCAAAATAATGCAGCCAAGAAAGGTGAAAGTTGTCCCAGGATGCAGCAGCAAAGCATTTTCATTAGATTTAAAGGTCTGTTTAAGATCTGTTATGTGAGGCATTGATGAGGCTCCACATCAGAGCGTGCTTCTGCGTGGCAAAAAGTGCACGTTCAAATGGGAGCTGATGGACAAGCAAGAGGCAAGAGGATCAAGAGAATGGAGGGCCTGTCATGGGAGAAGCCTCAGGTTTGGCTTGCTTGGCTTCTAAAGAAGCCCACATGTTGGAATTTTCTAGGGAGAAAGTTCATGTGATACTGGAAATACTGTAATTTTGCTGTGCTATAGCATGCCTGATTTCACTATTAAAATAGTATTACTTCCTGGAATACTGCTGTGACAATATTTGATACAGATCGTAGTGATGGTGATTATTTTCATTGTTGTTTATGTATTTCTTCCGTGTTTCATTCCAAAATTGCAAGGTGATCAGCGATATCAACTTGTTTTCTGAAGATTGTACTCTGCTGGAAAGCGTGGTAGAGAGGATTAACCTTATTCAGGATCTGTTGAGTTGGATACAGCATTTTTGTGTGTTCTCTGGTGATGGTGGCCAACTACAAGCAATCTCTTAGTGCATCCCTGGGTCAGGAATGAAAGCTTTATTTTGGATCAGTAAGAATTGTGTGGAACACAAACTGCAGGAAGAATACTGTAAATCTGTTCTTCATTTCATCGTGCCTCTTTAATGGCTTTGGAAGAGAAAGGAGAACCCTGCTCAGCTTGATGTTCCTCAGTTCTGAAGGTGGTTGACTGACCTGTTTTTGCTGGCAATGTTTCCCTGCTGAGTTTCTCTTTGGTTTTATTTAAACATGTGGACTAGACTGATAGCTTGATGAAGTGACATTTGATCATGCAGCTGCAGATAACTTTTTTAAAAACTTCTGCCAGAGGGAGATGGTTTCCAGATAATGTTTGCAGCTCTTCACTCAGTTTTGTGTTGTGCAGGGCTCTTTGTCCTGAAAAATTCCATCCATGAGGCTTAAGCATACCTTGTTTGGAAGTATCACATGCATAAGAAGCGTAGTGTGTGGATAGCTGCTCCTCATGATTTGCTTAATCTTCTTCTGCAGTGAATTAAAAGTTGATATGACAATAAAATAAACCAATCTTTTCCTTCCAGGCAGTTTAAGTCTGGGCAGCACAAATCCTTCCCAGTAAGATCTGGAGAGAGCTGGACTTGGTCCCTTTATATGTGGGGAGCAACTAAACTCCCTGTTGTTATAAGGCTGTTCCTTCTCTACCAGTCCCCACATCTACAAAATCCAGCTCACTCAGGGACAAAGACAGTACTGAGTGAAGCGAAGCCTTGTGCATTTTCAGGGGACGTGTTCCATAAGCCTCTGTTTCATAGCTGCTATTGCAGTAAAGATTTCTCTTGCCCTCGGATAGAATGAAATGTATTAATTTACAGAACAGAGCAACAGTCTTCATCAGGCTGATCCAGAATCTGAAATGTGTTCAAGAAGGAATACAGTGTGTGTATGTGGGGGTGGGTGCAGATGGGGGGTGACAACTATTAGAGCTGTAAAATCATGAGTAACTTGAGAGAAGGAGATTAAATGGTGTCTGTGCCTCTGCTGTGGTGTACTATTTGTAAATGAATTTAGATTAGAAGCTAGTGAGGTGTGATCCTTTATCTTGAATTTTGGAATCGGATTTAACTACTTCATGAGCTTGACTCCAGAGCGAAGCATCACATACTGCATCTAGTATAAGTGTCAGCAACCTCAACTGTTGAAATTTGCACTTCGTGCTTATTGTGTGTGTTCTCTTTTCAGCTGCTCTTGGTGTACAGCAGCCGTCGCTGCTTGGAGCCTCTCCTACAATATACACCCAGCAGACGGCATTGGCAGCAGCAGGCCTCACTACACAAACACCAACGAACTATCAGCTCACTCAGACAGCTGCTTTACAGCAGCAAGCTGCAGCTGCAGCAGCTGCCTTACAGCAGGTAAAGAAAAAGGAGCATTTGCTGTTGACTGTATGAACTTTAATGATACAAAACAGTGGCTTTGTCAAGCTAAAGTATCCAGGAGAAAAGCAGAATGGGAAATGATGAACATTGCAGTATAAACCTGTTTAAAAACCAGTGGGATTTTAAGTCTACAGTTATCAATAATTGTACTAACCTGTGAAGGTGGGAATTTTGGCTGTGGAGGTGTTGACTTTTAGCTATGGAAAGCCTTTTGGGAAAAGGAGTTTTGCTGCACCTAAACTGAGATTCTCGAGTTCCAAGTATCTTCCATCACTATGTGTATCCTTAATAGCATTTTGCATTATTTCATACTGTGCCCTAGATACTATATAAGGCTTAAAAATTGCTGATTTTAGCTAGAAAGAGTACATCAGAGACCACTCTAAAGGCTAAGAATATTTGTTATGGAAGTAGTCTCTGTTGATACTGTTAGCTATGTTTGTATTAGAATGGTTAAATGTAAATAGTTTCTGTCTAAAAGTTGCTTAGCAGATAACCTGTATTTGGTATTAGTGGGTTAATAATACTTCCTGTTTATGAGATATTTTGCTTTTATCTGTTTCAGCAATACTCACAACCTCAGCAGACTCTCTATAGTGTACAGCAACAGGTTTGTCTGATTCTTACTGTGTACATCACCAATAGTTTTAAAAATAATGTTGGTTGTGTGTCTTGTAGGATTTGTCTCCGAAATCATCCTCATACAGGAAGTTGTTAAAAAAACTAATTTTTTTTTGTAATGAAAGAGAGCTTGAAGTTCATAAACTTGGAGAGACGTATCCAGAATGGAAGCCTGCCTACCTTCATGCAAAAAGGAAATTTAAAAATACATACTATTCCATGTGTACACGATTCCTGCTAAACTTTGCTCTAAACAGGGCCGTGTATTTTAACTGCTGGAAAGATGCTGTCCAAAAAAAGTTCCCTTTTCTGTTTTGTTTTTTTTTTTTTTATGGTCTTTGAACTTAACAGGATTTTGAAAAAGAATAAAAGGACATGGAAATTACAGGCCTAAGCTTCTCCAGCTGCCAAAACTTTTTTTTGGTATTGCTATTAACTTTCAGTTACAAAAAACCCAGCATTTCTGCTTATTGAGTAAACCTGGATTATACAATCTTAAAATTAACCACATGAGCACAATCTTAATGCATATGCAAACTTCTGAAATGACCAAACCCCAAAGGACTATTAAGTGACTCAGATTAAGCAAAAACTCTTACTTGTAAAGAGGAGGTAAAATTGTACAATTTCCTTAAGCATATAAAATTAATTTATAACTTTATTTATTTTAAGTTGCAGCAACCTCAGCAGACCCTTTTAACTCAGGTTAGTTTGGTTTTATTGTTTGGTCTTCATCCCCAAACACAGATAATGCAAGAGTGCAAATTTGTGACGTCTTGGGTAGTTTAATCTGTAAAATGAACTAATATAAATGGACATTTTATTGGTACAGGTTTATTTTATCCAGATGTTAAAATATGCATAGCCTTGGTTTCCAAAATTAATAGCAACCACTTTTCCTTAATCTTGAAGGGCTTATGTCTGTTGATTACATTATAATTTTTTTTGGTTTGAACTTCAAGTGTTCAGTAGTTTTGCAGTAAGTAGCAAACTGGGAAAATCTTTCTCTCCTTTGAGAAGGAATTTAACTTTCCGTGTTAACAGTATTGCAGTATGCACATAGGTTTAGAGAATCTCGCTGAGCTTGACAGGTTTAAAACATGCAACCATTTAACACACTGTAAATTGCTCTTGTTCGGTTTTCACTTAGCCTTTTCAACATGCTTTAAAAAAAATGTAAAAATATGTTACTTGATTTTATTATCTTACTGTGTTCTGCTTTTGTAAGAAGGCAAGCACGTGAATTGTTGAGGTAGGGAAGGGTTCGTGTTGGCTTCAACCTTTACTGACTTCTGACACTACAGTTGGGATATAAATGGAGAATAATCTCTAAGTGTGTATTCCTGGCAAAGTTAGGAACTTGTCTCCTCTTCAGGCCCACTGTGCAAGTTACCTGTAAAAAATAACACAGTCTTTTTTTTTTTTTTTTAATAGACAATGTGTGTATTGGGAAGCTGACTTTTTTAAAAGAAAGGGATAAACAAGGCCAGTCTTCATTCAAAGTAGAAAAAAAGTCATCTTAAAAAAACCCAAACAAACAAAAAACTTCCACCTTCTGAAAATCTCTATTCAGAATAATTCCTTTAAAGACATTTTAAACTCGTGTCTACATGAGTACAGGAAGTGTTCGTTGTAGGTATGTCAGCTGGTTACAAGATTTATAGTTTGCTTTATTTTGCTTACAGCCAGCTGTTGCGCTACCTACCAGTCTTAGCCTGTCTACTCCTCAGCCGGCAGCCCAGATAACTGTTTCTTATCCAGCACCCCGGTCAAGTCAACAGCAAACCCAACCACAAAAGCAGCGTGTCTTCACTGGGGTAGTTACTAAACTGCATGATACATTTGGTTTTGTGGATGAAGATGTCTTTTTTCAACTTAGGTAAGGTGTAAATACCTGCCTGCAGATGTACTCTGTGATACCCTCGCTAAATAAAAAGTTCAGATTATTGCATTCTAATTCTGTGACTGCACTGATTGTGCCTGCAGTTAATATGTTTTTTCTGTTAATGCTGAAAGTCAGGTGGTCAAATAAGTTAATAGACACTAGATCGGAGTTCTTCTGTGTGAATTTTTTTAGTTCTTTAATGCAAAACCCAGAGAGAAGGCAATAAACTCCTTATAATATGAAATCATAGCATTTGTGGGTGATTAAATGCATATAACTTACTATCTGCCTATCTTAACTCGGTACTGTTTAGGGAACTTCTCCTTTGGGGCCAAAAACAGAAATTAAATTCCTTGGCATACTCCAAACTGAAGGAGATACTACTTTCACTGAATTTGGGGGTAGATGCTGTTTCTGTAAGCTTTTTTTTTAATGAACCTTGTCTACTTTCTCCCAACTTTAAATGTAACTTGCAGATGTAGAACTAACTAAATCAGACTCTCACAATACATTTTCTGTAATGTTTACAGTGCTGTTAAAGGAAAGACACCTCAGGTGGGTGACAGAGTTTTGGTAGAAGCTACTTACAATCCTAACATGCCATTCAAGTGGAATGCACAAAGGATCCAGACACTTCCAAATCAGGTATATGGGGTTACCCAGTCTAACTTGTACTGACCGCTGCCGTTTTAAGCTCACTCACAACTCGTTTTCTGCTGTTAGAACCAGACGCAAGCTCAGCCATTACTGAAGACCCCTCCGGCAGTTCTTCAGCCCATCGCACAGCAGACTGCATTCAGTGTTCAGGCACAGCCACAGCCACAGTCCTTGTTGCAGGCACAGATATCCGCAGCGTCCATCACACCTTTGCTTCAGACACAGCCTCAGCCGTTGCTGCAGCAGCCACAGCAGAAAGGTGCTCCTTCAGTGCACAAAGTTCGATGTGGTCCTTCTGGTGCTTAGCGTGTGGTGATATTTTGTTGTTAGTCTTATGGAAAGGACCCTGTAGAAATTTCAGCTTGAATATGTGTCTGCCCGCAGCTATATGCAAGGCACATCGCCTGCAATAGCTCAAGAACCACCTGGTTAGTGAAATCCCCGTGGATTCCTGTTCCTATTAAGATCTCATAATCTGAAAACAAATTCAATGTAACTTTTATTCTGACGCTTTCACAGACGAGTTGGGGAGTTGAAAGTATTAATGGCAGTGTAGTTCTTCAGCACGTTCTGTAGTGTTCAACAAGATCAGGTTTCACACAGTTGTGTTGTTGAAACTCTTATTTCTATATTTGTCTTTATTTCAGTTAGCCAAGTTGGCATTTGAGAGAAGAAACAGTGCTGAACATGGCAAATCTAAAACAAAGGTTATTGTGGGGTCGCTTGAACTTTGAGTGGCTGAAGAATCAGTAATAGGATTGATAATAAAAATAAAATTAAAACTTGTCTTACCCACAGTAAAAGCAAGGGGAGAAGATCTTAAGCTATCACCTGAGCAGAACTGTTTTGCATAAATGCTTATTGCAGTCTAATTAGTCCTAGTTGTTCATTGGTGTTTAGTAATGTTGGCTCCAGTTACAGCCAGTTGGTTAAATGTCTTGAGACAGCAAAAGTATGTGCTGGGGGACTGATACAGCAGTATAATAAACTGATTTAAGAATAATTTTTCAGGAAGCTAATTGTTTTTACCTATGAATAGTCTCAAAAATGAGTTTTAAGTTTTCTTTAGTTCAGTGAGTAGGTAGTATATCTGTCTTAAACTACTTTTTTAAGAAAAGGCTTAGCTATTTACTGTGGTAGCTTGTATGTGCTTAGATTATATTAACTTCCATTTTAAGATAATGCTTTGAAACCAGTTTCACTTACAGAGTCTCAGTTCACATCAGTGAAGAAAAGCACAGGTCTCTTGAGTTTCTTGGGGTGGATGTTATTCATAGATTCATTTGACTCTAGAGTTACTTTAGAAAATGTAAACGACTGTAAAGCAGCAATGTTTGTTAAGTGTAGATAGTTGCCCCCTATTATGTATTGATCTTGTAAATTTTTTTCAGGTGGTTTGTTACAGCCCCCTGTTCGTCTAGTTTCACAGCCACAACCAGCTCGAAGATTAGACCCCCCATCCAGATTTTCTGGGAGGAATGACAGAGGAGGAGACCCTATGCCAAACCGGAAAGATGACAGGAGGTACGTTGTAGAGGAGTAGACTATAATCAAAGCATTCCATGAAGACCTGTCTTCAGAGCTGAGCTTCTTGCTCCAGTGTGAGTTGGTTGATACGCGCAAGTGGCTTTACCGTTAGATACTAGTGAAGAGTTCTTGTCTATCTGAAATGAAGGAATTCCATAGTCAGTCTCTTTAGAAAAGAGACAGTGTACTGAAAACGATGAGGAACTTCTCCTCTCCTTTTTGTGAGTCATCTCTGGCAGGTCTAGCTTCTGTTGGGCTAGAAACCGTTTTGTGTTACCAGCATGCAAAAATATTTGTATCTTATATGCATTTTTTAAGTCGTGAAAGAGAACGAGAGAGACGTAGGTCCCGGGAAAGATCACCCCAGAGAAAACGCTCCAGAGAGAGATCACCTAGACGAGAGAGGGAGAGGTCGCCTCGAAGACCACGACGTGTTGTTCCTCGTTACACGGTTCAGTTTTCCAAGTTCTCATTGGACTGGTATGTTTATAGTGCCAGATGTTTACCTGCATTTCACTTCAATTGGGGGCACAGATTACTGTGAGCTCTGTCAACACATGTGTGTAGTGAGTGTTAAATGATGATCTTAGCCATTACGTGTTTGATCTTTCTTTAAAGTTGAGAACCTTGTATGATAAACTTTTTCTGCGTTCTTTGTTATTTTTGAATGCTACTGCAAAATACCTGTATAACCCTGTTGAATAGATATTCCCTAATACAGGCATCTTAATCAGATGAGTGTTTCGTAGTTACTTGTTTTTAAACTTCAATCCATGACACTATGTAAAATTTAAAGAGTAATATATTTAAGTTAGTATTAAATATACAACGGTTGTATTTACAATTAATGTATCTCTTAATTATGTGCTTTATTAATGATTCTTCTGTTGCTGTATCTTTTAAATAATGTTGTTTATTTCAGCCGTAGCTGTGATATGATGGAGCTGAGGAGGCGTTACCAGAACTTGTATATCCCAAGCGATTTCTTTGATGCTCAGTTTACATGGGTGGATGCTTTTCCTATGTCTAGACCATTTCAGCTGGGAAACTACTGTAATTTCTACGTAATGCATAGAGAAGTAGATCCTATAGATAAAAACGCTTCTGTCCTTGATCCACCCGATGCTGATCATCTGTACAGTGCAAAGGTTTGTACGGGTTTCCAGTATTAAGACTATTCATTAGAAAATTTTTTTACCAATAGGGTGAAAAAGTGAGTATAACTGAAAAAATATTCTACGATGATTTGAGCAAGATACAGCATTTTAAACTTCTCAGGAAACAGCTAGTGTGTAAAGCTTGAAGAATCATGACTGAAAATCAGTTTGTTTTTTTGTTACTAGAGCTGTCCTAAATCTTGATTTTGCTGAGGTGTCTTCCATTCTCTGCACCCAGTTGCAGTGATCTGATGATAGGAAAGAAAGCCAGCTGCTGTACAATCTCTGAATGTATTTCTTAGGCAATTCATTCTGAATAGTTGATCGAGCCCTTTTGTTTTTTTTCCCCTTCAGGGGCCCTTTCTGTGCAGTTTGTGCTCTTCTGTTTAGTGATTTTCTTCTTTCATCTCATTATTTATTATTTTGTTGAAAGTAGATTGGGCATATTGGGATTATCTGAATGTCAAAAAATGCTGCATCAGGGGCTGTAATGATACAAAAAAGACCTCAGTGTCAAAACGTTTTCCTAAAAGCTGTTCCATTTGAAAGCTCTTTAATGAAAATAAATCCGAGATTTCTAGGTCAATCTATTTTAGAAGTATTTCCTGTTAAAGACAGAGTTAGAAACAAAACTGCCTTTAACCCCTGTATTTTTCAGAAAGACTTTACTTGCCTTCTGTGTATAAAAACTTTGAAGCCTTAGCTCAAGTATTGGACATACTGTTTTTTTCAGTCTACTGATGCAGAGCAAGGGCTCTCTTTCAGAAGGTTAAGCTTCAAAATATATTCAGTAACTGAGGAGTAGCATCCTGTTTCATAATATTAACCTGTTCAGGATATAAAACAACCTTGTTAGATATGACTGGGCTAACGGGATGCTATGAGGATGCAGATGAATGTGTTGGTCAGTTTTCTTGTGATTTGTGACAAAATGGAAGGAGTCAGTTACTGAAACCAGAAACATACTCAGTGTGCTTCTTGGTACAGGGGATTTGGCATGTGGCGATAACATATGAAGCATGTTGCTTTTACATGCTTTCAGTTTATTTTTTCCATAAGATCACACATTGCATCCATATAGGACAGAAGGAGAGTGGTCCTCGGCAGACATTTTAACACTCAGTTCTCCGATTTTATTTTACCTTTGCTTGTTTTGATTTTTTTTTTGTGGCATTAAGGGAAAAGTACTGGTATGTATGTGTTTGCAAGTTGTGGTCATTGTTTACCAGTCATAGTGGGAGACCTTCACAAGACTGATCTGACTTACACAACAGGTGATGTTGATGGCTAGTCCTAGTATGGAAGATCTCTATCACAAGTCATGCGCTCTGGCTGAAGATCCCCAAGAACTTCGTGATGGATTTCAGCATCCTGCTAGACTTGTAAAGGTAAATATGCTTCCATGCCAGACACTTTTGGCAATAAAGGTTGGTTATAGAGCTTTAAAAAATTTCTTGGTAAGGGAGGAGTTTGTAGGCAGCTAAATGATGCCTTCGTTTTTCCTCTGAAGGGACCTAGGTTATATGTCAATTCTTTTCCAGTTTATAGGAGCTCCATCTTCACTGCTTTCATATTCACTGCTTTGTTCAACTTAAACAAGCTATTTGGAGAAACCTACGTTAATTATATAATAACTTTGTTAGGGTTTTTTTTACAAGCACTCAGACTTTCTTTTTAAGGGCTCAGCTGTGAAAAGAATGCAAACGAAGCAACAGTTAAGTAACCGTTGTATTAAGTGGAATTTAACCACTGTTAAACTGAACAACCTGTAAGTGCTACGGTGTTTCAGGACAACACAGACTTGATTTCCAGTTACACTCCATCATCTTAAAGCAAATGGGAGTACTTGAATTTATAGATGTAATACTCTTGTGGTCTGGTCTTTTGTAGCTTTGCTTTATCACTCTTAAGTGACACCATTTAAATTAGTATCTTTTTGTCTTTTGTGTTAGAAAGCTTTTATTTGCAAAGGAACAAGCCTACACCAATAAAGAAACTTGATGGAAAGTCTTGCAAACAAGAATGAGTGATGATGTTTTAAACCTATTCCATTTCTGAAATAATCTGTGGAAGAAAATAACTGAACTCTTTCTTGACTGACTTTCGTTTTCAGATTTCAAAATAACGTGAGAGTTTACTCACGGATTTCAGTGTGTGTGCTGTGAAATAATATTCTTTGTGCTTTGGGAAAATGACTCTTTACCCCTAGCAGGGGAACATTCAGAAGACTCTTTTTGTCTAGTTTTTAGTGGGTATGAAAGGCAAAGATGAAGCTATGGCTATTGGAGGACACTGGTCCCCATCACTGGATGGACCTGATCCAGAAAAGGACCCTTCCGTGCTGATAAAGACGGCTATCCGTTGTTGCAAGGCTCTTACAGGGATTGACTTAAGTGTATGCACACAATGGTAAGTACTGTACTGCAAAGCAAAGTACACTGTAGTAATACTTGTCTGTTACCAGGAGTTTGAAAAAAAGATGGAAAAACCTCTTTTTCTTTGTCGGCTGCTCTTGGTAGTGCAGGTAAACTACTCAAAGGATGTTCTGTTTTGTTATAAGCTTGATTGGTGCCAACTGTGCTGAATACTGCATTAAGTACTAATTAAAAACTCTGGATTTATTTTGACATGTTATGCTGTAATTTTTTAATGAATGTGCGTTGAAAATATTTTTCATTTTGTGCATAGCTGAAGAAGATCGTCAAGAGAACTTCATTTCATTGTTCTTTTGTTATAAATAAATAGCCGTTCGTTATATAGCCATATTTTCTCTTGATCAGTTTTTGTCCTGAGTTAATGCTCACTGCAGTTTTACTAATACCAGGAAAGTCTATTGTATGCTAAATTTAAAGTGTTTCAACAACTTTTATTTGCTCATTAAACCTATGTGTGCTAAACAACAAGTTATCTAAAAAGAATTTTGTTGGTTTTCCTCCTTTTCAATTGTGATACCTTTTTACAAATGTGCCAAAAGAGAAAATATGGCTTCCATAATTTTTTTCTTTAGATAAACTTCAAGGTCTTGCAGCAAAGTTTCTTTACTTGATGTGCTACAAGTGATCTAGGCTCTTTAAAATGTATTGTAGAATTTTTTTTCCAACATGCTTCTTCCCTTGCAACAGGTACCGTTTTGCAGAGATTCGCTACCATCGCCCTGAGGAGACCCACAAGGGGCGTACAGTTCCAGCTCATGTGGAGACAGTGGTTTTATTTTTCCCGGATGTTTGGCATTGCCTTCCCACCCGCTCAGAGTGGGAAACCCTCTCCCGAGGATACAAGCAGCAGCTGGTCGAGAAGCTTCAGGGTGAACGCAAGGAGGCTGATGGAGAACAGGCACTGAACGCTAATCCCTTTTTCTATTTCTGCTTCTCACAGGCACAGGAACACAGGCACAAAATGCACACCACATACTACACAACATACATACATAGGAGGAACATAACTGGTAACAATGACTGGTAAACCAGCTTTCAGCAGTGTAGTGAATGTTGGTTTTTATTTTTATTTCAGCTAGTTCACTAACTTTAAATGTGTATGCTGATATCACAAATGGAATTTAAATTGTGCTTATGATGCGCAGAAAATTTTTTATCATAGACGTAGTTGCTGGAATCTGGGACCAGTTGTTGAGTGAGATGCAGTTTATGAATAGCTGTCTTTAAACATTTTGCCATTTTCTAAAATTTCTAAATTCTCTCTTGTGGCCAGTTCTAATTGTGATATTTGAAATTGAACAAACGTTAGTCTGAAACATCTGAATTTCAGGCCATGTGGCTGATCAACATCTTGGAATAAGGGAAGGTCTGACTGAACAAAGAGTAATTTGGGGGATTTAAAATCTGGGGGAAGATCACACACTGTGTGGTTAATGGAGACCAGCAGTGTCTGTGTAACCCCGATATTCTTTGTGGTGTTGCTTATCACCCTTTTGTGTTCCACAGATCTGGCTTGTATTGGCTGAGTGGCACTGTGATCATTTATAAAGTGGTAGAATGTGTGTGTGAACTTGTCTAAATAATAACTTTAGGAGAAGACTATCTGAAACAGTTGTGACCTTGCACAGATCAGCAACAGAATTTAAAAAATAACTGAAATGCTTTCCAGCTTTCTGAATGATAATTTCTAAATTTTGTTTGTCAGGACGAAGAGGAAAAGGATGATGGGGAAGCTAAAGAGATCTCTACGCCTACGCACTGGTCTAAACTGGATCCCAAAACGATGAAGGTAACTAACATTTTTCTTAAAATTGATTCTGTTGTATGTTTTCATTTTTAAGGCACGACCCAAAATACAGCTGTACTTTCCCTTAACTGAGCAAAAAGCTTCAGTAGTGTCTTATCTTCCTTGCTGATTTTATAGGTATTGGATGCGATATCACAGTGTACAAGTGTGACTCCTGATTTTAATAAGTGAATACAGCTAATTGAAACTGTTCTGAACTTTGTACAATTAAAGGGTACCACATATGATACACTAACTGGAAAATGAAAGTTCTGCAGCAATCTGGTTATATCTACTTGCATTAAAAAATGTGGGGTCTAAAATACTTTAATGTTAGTTTAAAAAGGCAATAATTATCAAAAATATGTCAGGAGACGTAATAAAAAGTTTCCTTGAAAGGAATAAAAGTAATAAACTATTTCACTGTAGTAAAATCCTTTCCCTGCCCTTGTGAAAAGTTTCTCAAAAAGGGGTTCTTTGAGGAGAACGCAACTTTAAATGTAATGTGTCTTCTATATCAGTAAACATTAGTGGTTTTTCCGTGCAGATTTAAAAAAATACAGTTGACTTTTCAGTGCTCTTAATTTTACTTTGCCGTTTCTGCTAATCAAATGTTTTGCAATGTCACTGGTTGATACCACTTACAGAGCTTTTGTTTACCAGGTAAATGACCTTCGCAAAGAATTAGAAAGTCGAACCCTTAGCTCTAAAGGACTGAAATCTCAGTTGATAGCTCGACTGACAAAGCAGCTGAAAGTAGAGGAACAAAAAGAAGAGCAAAAGGAGCTAGAGAAGTCTGAGAAAGAAGAGGAAGAGGAGGAGGATAGGAAATCTGAAGATGACAAAGAGGTTAGGTTTTGTACATACTTGATTTAAGTCTTATTAAATACACATAAACACATAAAATATTATATATAAAATTTGTATAAATATATATTAAGTATAAAAAGTACAGGAGTATGCTTAGTTGTGTTGCGATTTTGTAGTTCTTGGCTGACTACTGGGAACTCTTGCTGTAACTTGAGCTGCTGAATTGGAACGAAATCTTGGCAAGTTTGAATTTCTTTATATCAGCAAAGCCAGCTGAAATGTGCAACTGCACTAAGGGTGTCTGAATTAATGTCAGACCTTCGATGTAAGGAAAAATCAATCCCAAACTCCCAAGAAAACCTATGCTTGAGAACAGGTGAACACACTTAACAAGATCTTAACTTCTTAAACCTACACGAAAAGCAGCTGCTTAGTTTTATTGGCTTTCAGTGGCATACAAGCCTTAGGGAATTCTTGTGGAAATGGGAGAAGGGCAGGTTCCAGTCTGTAAAAGGTTATCTCTTCATGTGGCTAATGGTTGCTTAGGTTTGTTTTCCCTTATTATGAAGCTTTAATTTTTGCTTCTGGATAAACTTCTGTGTATTGAAGTTTCTCAGTTTTGCATTTGGTAGTTTCAGTACTACCTAGTCTGTTTTGCTATTTCATGAGGATAAACAAGATCTGTGCAATAAGGCCAAAGCTCAACCACAGAAAAGGGGCGTAAATGTCTGGAGAATGTATTGTGTGTTAGTTGCTTTTAAACCTGCCTCTTTGTGTATTACCTGCTAACCACTATGGGATGATTTGAAATTTTATATATCTGTGTAAACCTTGTTGAGGGAGCAAAGGCCATGTGCTTGCTAATTCTGTCGGCTGCTGCCTTCTCCCACAGCTTGGATGGGCTTCAACTATCTTGGGGTTTCTTGCCACAGCTTTCTTTAAGATTAGGGGAGGGAGCTTTGATTGTGCTTGCTTTTTTAAAAAGCACAAGCTCTGCCATGACTTCTTTCTGTACTCGTAAGACTTTAATATTTCTCTCTTGGCAATCAGTAAGCTGCTTGGTATTTTACCTTTTTTAACCTTTTTTTTGATTTGCATCGGTTGTATCTATAGAGAGTGCATTTCCCATAATCAAAAGAGCCGTGTAAATTGTCACCTGGTAATTGTTAGAGCTATGTTGGATATCTTTGGGAAGATGATGTATGAAGCCTTTACTCTTCCTATGTAAGGAATAAAACAACTTATTGTACAGCTCTAAAAACACCCCTGAACAAACAAAAGACCCCTCGGGAGCATTGATTCCTTTGCTCGCTTGCATGCCATTTCTTGAAGTGAATTAGCTTTGAGTCCTTCCAATGTTGAACAAACATGCTGCAGTTAGTTAGCACTGTAAAATATTTGGAAGGTGCTCACTGCTCTGTGGGCTAAACAACACTGCACGTCCTGCTTTGTGTTGCTCACATTTCCAGTTGTCTTAGGCAAGCGTTGGCAGTGACCACAGTATGCATTCTGTAATTCTAGTCCGTAACTTCTGTCTGTGTTGCATTCAGCAGCTTAGACTTTCCTTCACCTTCTTCAAAGCAGTGAGTCCTAAAAACTAATATACAGACTGAAACTTAAGCTTTGGTATATGCTGTTATGGGAGTGGTTTTGCCTCTTTTTAGGAAGAAGAAAGAAAACGTCAAGAAGAAATGGAACGTCAGCGGCGGGAGAGAAGATACATCTTGCCAGATGAACCAGCAATCATTGTACATCCTAACTGGGCAGCAAAGAGTGGGAAGTTTGACTGTAGCATTATGTCTCTTAGTGTTCTTCTGGACTATAGATTAGAAGATAATAAAGAACATTCCTTTGAGGTAATTTAGCTGTGTTACTTACAGTTAGCCATTCTTGTTTCTTTTTAGTTCTACGTGATAACTGCACTATTCTTAAATTGTAGAAGTTTATGATAGCATGGCAAAATAAAACTTAGTTAGTTTCTTTGTGCAATACCTAGAAAAAATTGTCCAGTCTTCGATACATGGTTTACAATAGCAGTATAGTCACTATAGGATACCCAGAAGAAATGCGCATGTTTTCAGGTATGGAACTGAGTTTATAATTTATACAGCTAGTCTAGGTCCTAAACTATTGCAGTACAGAAAAGAAGCATTTCTATAAAGTTGTTTAAGGTTTCCATATTCAAACCAGATAATAAGAAATCTGACACTACATAAAATTCTGACATGGTGAAAGTTGGTAAGATAGCACCTCATAGCTATTTATCATAAGTGTACAGATTTTTTTAATACATATTTTAAAACTTTTTGTCAGTTCTCTCTTCATTCTTCTTTATTTGCAGGTATCATTGTTTGCAGAACTCTTCAATGAAATGCTTCAGAGAGATTTTGGTGTCAGAATTTACAAAGCACTGATTTCTCTCCCAGAGAGGGAGGACAAAAAAGACAAAAAAAGCAAAAAAGATGAGAGAAAAGAAAAAAAAGAAGAAAAAGATGATGAAACAGATGATCCAAAACCTAAGAGGAGAAAATCTGGAGATGATAAAGACAAAAAAGAAGATAGAGACGAAAAGAAGGTCTGCAGCTAGCTTATATGAAGTACTATCCTGTCTGGATCAATATTAAACTGTTTCTATTTGAATTTTACTTTATTGCTTTTGAAAATTCAGGTCTTGTAGTGTTAGTTAACCGTTTTGACTCGTTGATCTATTCTAAAAAATTTTATGGCTGTATTTGGGGGTATTTTAATATTTATCTATATCCCATGGATTTGTATTTTGTTTTTTTAAGTGACTAAATACAAACATGCAAATTTTGAATGAATGGTAGTGAGGTTTTTACTTTCCTGGTTTTTAGTTCTGACTGGATAAATTTTTAGGAACTTTTGTTACAGAGGGAAGATAAAAGGAAAGATGATTCTAAAGATGAAGAAGAAACTGAAGATGACAATAATCAAGAAGAATATGATCCGATGGAGGCAGAAGATGCTGAAGATGAAGATGAAGGTATCTTGAATTATGAATTTTGTGGCTTTCAGAAATTTTTTTTATTGCCACTGAATATGTTCTGTCAAGCTGGCGAATGCACTGGAACAAAATTTAAAATTGCATTATTAAACTAATTTTATTTTAGTAATTCTGACCAGATCTGCTTAAACTGTAAGTGCCTTTATGCTAGGCATTGTATAAACATAGTTAATATAAACTAGCTGTGGTACTCAAAGTAAGGCATGCATATAGAAGTGGTTTTATTTTTTTCAGAATGCAGACCACTCGCAACTCCCATTGAAGTCAGTAGGAGATGTGAGTATTCAGCACCTCTGAAAAACCAAGCCACTTTTAAGTGCCTAACTTCTTATTCCTCAGTTCTGAAATGTCATACTGTTTTTATTAAGCCAGAATGTAGTGTGGGGTGCTCTTTACATGATGTTACGAGGAGTTGATTTCTGTTTGGGTGGAGTTATGTTTGCCTGAAGAAATGGGGAAAGGGGCTGGGGCACTTTTCTGTCACCGGTGAGCAGCAGTAGTCCTCTTTCTCTGCTCAAGAGGTTCAGAAAGCCGTAAGACGTGGTGTATGTTTTTGGTTTGTACTACTTTGGGGTTTTTGTCCTTTTGTGGAGAGTTTTCGCTATAGGTGTGGGTTTGAACTGCTTAGATATTGCAGTCCCAGTATTTTCTAACCAGCGTTTTGGCAGAGTACTGCACCAGCCTTAAAAAAATTGGTGCTGATCTGTAGTTTCCAAAATAACTTATTTGCTTATAATCTGGCTGTGAGAGTGCCCTGGGCTTGTCTGTTCTGTACAAGTGCTGCTCCTTCCCATAATCTGTCCTTGTGCCATTCCCAGTCAGAGGTGCTGAGAACAATCCAACATGCCATGGAGGTGCAGGAGAAAGCTATTGGTTCTCAGAAACGTGTTGGCAAAATTAGACAAGTGTTGTGATACATAGTTTTTTTCCAAAGTTTTCCTCACAAGAAAGGTGAGCTTAAAGCTGAACTTGGCACATGATTCTCTGACCAAAGACTTGCACATAAGGTACAGAGCTGCATGCTGTAATCCATTCCTGCAGTTGTTGTATTCCTCTTTCTCTCTTGATTTTTAGATTTCGTTTTACTGTACTGTCAAAAAACCTGCAGTTTGTAATTCACATCTAATAAGCGATGTGATCTGTAACTTCTTGGAGAATCTAAATCATAGGATCGGTAACGTTTCACTCAGACATGAGTATAAACACATGCTTTTAATTATGTAGTTGATAAGGTTTTTATGATATAAAATATTTCAGAGTAAATAGTACTGATTTTGTCCTAATAAGAATAACCATAGCTGAATGCAGACTCTGCCAAGCCTCATTAGGGAGAATTGCACTAATTTTCTGCACACCACTTAAATAGATGGTGATGTTGGCGGAACTCATTCTGGCCTAGTTAGCATTTGTTTAAGCTCTTCTATCCTGTGTGTGTGAAACACATGCGGGGAAAAAGAATGACAAATGTTAAAATAAGACCAGAGAAAAATAAAAATTTAATAGGACTCACTTAAGTGCCATTTCTTTTATTTTTCAGGGAAATATATTAATTTCTTATATTTGGGGGTTTATATGAGCTTTTCTAATGAACATGTGTATTCTAAGATAATAGTTATAGAATCATTTGCTGTGGGTATGTTGAATTTTCTTTCTGTTTTACAGACCGGGATGAAGAGGAAATGAACAAACGGGAGGACAGAAGAGAGGGAAATAGGCATTGTAAAGAGAGGTCGTCTAAAGATAAAGTAATTAACATCTTTCTTAACAACTACATATAACCTTGTTAGAGGTGTCCTAATTAGAGCTTAACTTTATGTTTATTATAAGACCTATTTGCACTCTTGGATTGCTTCAGGACTTCTGCACTGAAAATTAAGTGTATATAGAAGTTAGGGAACATGTGACAGCTTTGGGTAGGGTGCTCACAACCTATTTGTACTTACATTTCAAATTTCATTGGGTGAAAGCTGTTGGAAAAACCTTCTTACATGAGATACTGATGTGTCTGATGAGAAAAGGAGCAGCTTAGCTTGATTGATAAACTGGCTTTTCAGTTGTGAGCTTGAAATCATTATGTGATGTTTTTACATCCCCTTGCAGGAAGATGGATGTTTTTTGCATCATAGGGCCGATAGCTTGCCTCCACAGTTCAGATTAAGGGGCTGCATAAGTTTGAGTTGTTATACTTAAACTGTCTTTATAAATGCTTTCTGATTCTCTTTTTATTTTTTTCTTCAAGCAAAAATAGATGTAGGAATAGGAATAGTGGGAAAACACAGTCTGCAGAACTGCTGTAGCTGTGAGAGCTGGATGCTCCCTTGTTAAATGTTCATGGGGATTTCACTTTGAAAACAGCTGTTCAGTAAAACGTGTTTGAGAGGAGAAGGGATGTTTACTGTTATTTGTTTAATTAGGTTAATTCTTCAAATTTTTGGACATATTAGCATGAACAAAAGGAAAGTGTGTCTACCAGATGTTACTGTCCATTGTGCTGTAATTCTTCTAAATATTTGAAAGATTACTTGTTCTAAACAGCTTGCTTATTTTTGAGCTCAGTAGGTAAATGCTAGATATTAATCACTTGACTGAAAGTAACAATAAAATGAACAGAGGAGTACTTTTGTTAACTGAAAAGTTTACGTGTTTATGGAAAAATGATATTTTAACTTCCTAATGATCCCATAATGAATTTTCTGTAGGAGAAGGACAAGACGCAGATGGTAACTGTTAATAGGGATCTTCTGATGGCTTTTGTTTATTTTGATCAAAGTCATTGTGGATATCTTCTGGAGAAGGACATGGAGGAGATACTGTACACTCTTGGACTACACCTGTCACGTGCTCAGGTTTTGTATAGTAATAGAAATCTCTTTAAAAAGATTACAGAAATGCTGTAAGCGGGAGGAATATAGTTTAGCTTCTGAAGGTTGTTGCTTACATACTTGATCCCTGATTTTTATGTAACCGCTCCATATTTACAATGAAACACTAGTTTAATCTTTTCTAAATTGTCTTGGAATGAAAAGGGGACGTTTGCAGCTCTTAATATGCCCATATTGTATAGGTAGCTTTTGTCTCAAAACTGTATCTTTTTCCCTAGCTTGTTTTTATTTTAAGCCCCAGTATGTTAAAGTTCAAAAAGTTGTGCAATTTCTTTAAGTTTTCCAGTTAAAACATTCTTGTTCAGGTAATACAGTTTTTGTGAATTAAGTAACACCGTATTTCTTTCCACGGCTCTGTTTTAGGTCAAGAAGCTACTTAATAAAGTAGTGCTTAGAGAATCTTGCTTTTACAGAAGACTAACAGATACTTCTAAAGATGAAGAAAACCAAGAAGAGTCTGAAGAGCTACAGGAAGATATGTTAGGTGGTATTACTTTTTTTTATGCCACAAACTTTCAGAGAATTGTTTCTGTGCGAATGATAATGAGAGTTCTGAGATATTTGCTGTCTTCCAGAAACTAATTCAGGTCTGCAGGGAACCTGCCAGTTTGGAAAAGTAGATCTTGGGCAGTTCATAAATGACAGTATTTCTGGCTTCCAGCACATCTTGTTGCATCTGTAGGATAAATCTTAATATCTTGGAACAGAAAGGAGGACCGAAGTTAATGCTGAATATTGATGAACAACATGTTTCATTCCCAGCAGTTTTGCAGTCAGGAGGATCAGTGCTATAGGTAGTAGAACAGAGCCTGATTTTTTGAAGACAAATTACTGCAGAAAGGAGGCATAGAAGAATGCCATGAAAGGGCATGCTCCCTTTTTTGGGGTAAGGGGGGAAATACGGGTAAGGAGGGAGGAGAGAAATATGAGGGATAGATCAGCAACTTGAATCTGTATTTTAGGAATTTATTCTTTTAAGAAGTTTTTGAGGTTGGTCACTAGAACTGAAAAATGACAGAATGATTATTTCCTAATGCTGCTTAATCTAATACAGGAAACAGATTACTGTTACCGTCGCCAACTATAAAGCAAGAATCAAAAGCCATAGAGGAAAATGTCGGCCTCATTGTGTACAATGGAGCTATGGTGGATGTTGGGAGCCTTTTGCAGAAGCTGGAGAAGAGTGAAAGAGTGCGGGCAGAGATAGAACAAAAGCTTCAGTTACTGGAAGAAAAAACAGGTGGGACATTACTTTGAAGGTGGGACTTACGTGGATGCAAGACTTTCTAAGTAGATAAACCAATTTGAGTAATATTTGTGATCTAAATTCCATAGCTATTTGCTTACCATAAACTTCTGTTTTCTATTTCCCAAGCCCTTTGAACTTGCACACCAACGGTTGTTGAGTACCATTGTCACCATGCTGAAATGCTTTTCTTTTTTATTCAAACTGAATGTAAGACTTCCAAATGTAGTCAGAATTGAGTATTATCAAATTATAATGCAATGCAGTTTTTAATGTTCTTTAAAATATTAGTAGTTATGGTGTTGGCATGTAAGTGGAATATTAAGATACAAAATACACAGCGTTGGAAGTGACAGACTCTATTTTTTCCAAAGATGAGGATGAAAAGACCATACTACAACTGGAGAATTCTAACAAAAGTCTATCTACGGAGCTCAAAGAAGTGAAAAAGGACCTTGGCCAACTGCAAGAAAATTTGAAGATCTCTGATGATAAAAATTTGCAATTTGAGGGTCAGCTGAATAAGACAATCAAAAATTTAGCTACTGTTATGGATGAAATACAGAGTGTTCTTAAACAGGTTAGAATTGTTTAATTCCATTTTTTATTATTGTATGCAAGCTTCCTGTAGACTAAGTTATCACAACAAAAACTTCAGAATAAAAAAGAATTTTCACATGAATTCAGGGCAGTAGTATCTTAATGTATATATATAAAAGATGTTCAATGTGATACTGATTATTTAAAGATATATTTTTTCTGAGCTTGAAACACATGTACTTGACTTAAATGTTAAAAAAGGTATAAATATTGATGTAAATATCAAACCATGTTGATGTTTTCCTGTCCTGATCTTGTCCATCCCCAACACTCCAAATCTGCTCTTCTGTTTGATCAGTAGGAGTAATTTTTCAAGGCAGAACTTAAGTATTTCAACTTACGTAGGGGTATTTTAGTAAAATAAATTTTAAGCAAACCACATAATGCTCTAGAGCATTTCTATCCCTGTAGAGAAAGATGCTTCTATATTCCCTAGGAATGCTGTGGGGGCCTGTTAAGTAAGGCTGAGAAGTAGGTTTTGAAGGCTACTGAGTGGCAAACTGGTACTAGGAGGGAGCCTTGCTTCTATCTACTTCTGTCTGCAGAAGTCTTTTGAAAAGACAATATAGTATCTAGAAAAGCTCCAAAAATAAAACCACACACACACAAAAACCTAGAAAACTTGACAAATGTTAGAACTCTTTTTTTCCCTCCACCTTGTAGGATACAAGTGCTGCATCATATAAGTCACTGTAGCTTATTAAACTGGCAGTACCTTGCAGCTGTCTGTCATCACTATTGTTACGCAGTCCTGTGCTTCACTACGTGCTGTAGACCTGCTACTCCACCAGAACCAGCTGCTGAAGGCACTGCATAACCCTCTTTTGCCATGCAAAAAGCTCAGTTAAATAGCCCTGCTCATTCTGTCTGGTATTTTTGAGATGAAAATGGCTAAGCCTAGTGTTTTCAGATGGCTTTGACCAATGTAAGTGTTTGTTATGGTAAATTATTACTGTAATGGATTTTAAAAAAACTGTTTACACTTGCTCTTTAAATAAAAGGAAAAACAAAAAACAAAACCCAAACAAAAACCCAAACGAAACACAAGGAACCAGCAGAAAAACAAACAAAACCAAAGCCCAACAATCCCCTAGACCTTTAGACTATAAAGTGAGGCATCTGGGGATGGTTTTTTTGTGTTTCTCTTCAGAAGTGCATAAGTCACATTTAATTTCTGACCCCCTCAACTTTTCAGGAAGATACTGGAAATACAAATTGGTTCTGAGTAAGATACCAGTTCACATAGTATTTAAAGTTGACACCAAACAGTATCTTTGTCTTATGCTGCTTCATAGTTCACAGGAGAAATACCACTTCTGGAATTCATGTTATCCTCTCCCTTTTTTCTTTTAAAGGATATTGTGAAGAACGAAGATAAAGATCAGAAATCCAAAGAAAATGGAGCAAACGTATGATAAAACTGCTGCTGTTTAGAAGAATGGTGTTACATAATGTAATATAAGTCACGATACCAGAATGTATGGGAAGTGATGCATGTTTGATTTTAGTAGTATAAATATCTTAGTTCCAAAAGATGTATAAAGTTTTATGAATGTGAGTGTCTGCTTCTGAAGATTACTTGTAATTCTTAGCATTCAATTTGAGACACTCCTCGAGTGAAAATAATTTTGCATTGCAAAATGTTTTAGGATGAACTTTGTTATAGTTTTAACCCTAATAAAGTTCATCAACGTAATGACAGTAGCAAGTATTTAATTACCAAATGTTTTTCATTAAAGTCTAGTGAGATCAAATTTTTCATTATTTATAGAATTGCCATTTTTAGGTTTTTATTTTTATTTCGGTCTAATTAGTCTTTTTAAATTCAAATATAAATCACAAGATAGCATGCTGCTTAATTTTGCAAGTAAAGATTTTTTTTTTTAAAAAAAAGCTTCTTGGATTTTTTTTTTACTTGTCACAACTTTCTTTTCCCTTCCAAATATAGCTTTCTTCCCCAAAGCTGCTTGTATTAAAGCCTCATAATATACAGTAGTTCAGATGAGTTAAGAAAGCAATAGAAACCTACCAAAATACTGGTAGGGTTGTGAGATTTATATGAAAATACATGGGCCTGTTTTAAATGTATGTCATTTGTGTTCCTTTAATTGTTCTTATCTTTGGATTAATATATATGCTCCTTTTTAATAAAAAAAATGCAGTGTATTAAAATGTATGGTTGGATACCAGGCCAGTAGATGTCAGAATAATGCCTTACATGGAGAAAAAGCTACCATTGTAAGCCACCTTTAATTAAATTTGGACTTCTTTCTTAATATTTCTTCATTACTTCAAATACTTTAGTCCAACAAAATGATGGATACACAAGTATCAATATTCCACATTGTAATTGCTAAGGAGCAGGACACAAGTTGGATTGTTGGAAGTGGGTAAGATTGCCTTCCTTTGTGTTCAGAAATCACTAGAGATCTAGACTTAACAGTTAAGGTGACATCATTGTCAAAGGCAATTTATTCAAAAAATGTGAAATATAAACAATTGTATTTTGGTGCAACTTCCAGGAAAATTAAGGGGTTTGAAGGTTGGGACAGGAGTGTTTTCTTACAGAAATGGTTAATTTTAGCAGACCTTTCCTTTTTTAGCCTAGATGTCCTAGGTAACTAAATACCTGTTAGGAGAGTCTAAGTGCCATAATATGTATGAATAACCTACATGGAAACTCATGTAGCTTCACTGAGATACACATTAAAATGCCTGAATTTATGTTCAAAAGAGTCTAAGCTGGTGCTTTTATCACTTACCTTTCTTGGCTCTTTTGGAGCTAGACAAGTAAAATATCTTTTTATTAAAATAACATGCATAAGCTTCCCCCTCATTCATCTCAGTTGAGTCACTGTATAATAACTGTTCACACTAAAGTAGGAAGTACTATAAAAACACTACTGATTGCATATAAGTACACAGAAAATGCATGCTTTATGAATTAAGAGATAACATCTCATTGGAATGATTGAGGATGGTGATAATTTAATCTTATCAAAAGCGTTATCTGTGGTGTACAGATGTTGTTAACAAATTCTTTTGTAATCAAATTATATTTTTCACCTTTACCTTTGTACAAATTGTTGACAGCATGTTTCATTTTTGACGTTGAGCACACTTTATTTAAATGGACTTGAAAGGATTGCATTTGAAATACTTTGTTCATGAGTTTTCAGCAGTACCTGTGAACATACGAGAAAATAATTCTAGAATTCAAGGTAACATCTTAGGCACACTGAAACATCTGTTGAAATATTTTGCTTGAGTGTTTTTACCCTGAACTGCTGAGCTGAAAGCAGTTGTCACAACAACCAGGCCTCATCTCGTGTTTCAGTGAGTGGCCCTGTGAGATAGTTGCTAGAGCGATACAGATTTTTACAGTATTTAAGAAAAAGAATATTTGTTAGAATGAGTGTAATCTTTCTCTGTATTGCTTTGATGTAATAGTGTTTCAGATACTATGTAGAGTCTGCATTTATGTTGGAAAGGAAATTAAAAGGGTAAAGAATAAAGGAAAAAAAAAACCAAGGAAGAGTTTTACAACCTCCACAAAGCTTGACCAGTCTCCTGAAGCACAACTAATCTGAGGAAGAAGGCACCTCTACAGACTGTTATAAGTCACTTTACCAAACAGCACAAGGTTCTGTATATACACAGTATCAATGCTGGTCATTAGCTAAAGCTTCTTGGTAATATTCCCAGAAATATAACTAATTGTTAAGAACATTGAATAGAGTATCAGTAATGGAGGTTTGGAGAAGCAATCTTCTGTCAGTTTTAATTTATGAATGATGTTTTTGTATTTCCTGACCATACTTCCCACCTCATGGGCTTTCCACTTCTAAGTCTTTCATTACGTATCCGTTGCTGGCGAAAGGCTGGTAAAAGGGAGCCAAAGTTGGGTCTTACTGCTGCCTCCACGTCCAATTTGTTTGTAGTTTTAAAATCATCATAGATTCTCTGTGGGAAGTAGTAAATCTCAGACTGCCTTGTTCTGTACAGAACCAACTGCTACAGCAGGCCAGTAAATGGAATCTGATCTCAGTTTATAGATTATTTCCCTCTTCTTTTGTGTTTTGTCTAGTATGGGGGAATTAATGAATTAAACCCTTACAAAGTGACATTCAGACTTGTGGACGTCTCTGAATACAGCTAGAAAGAAAGTTCCGAGTGATACATCTGCATGCAAAATGGTCTAGAATAAAGCAGACTCTCTTGAGGCTCCTTTGCTTTTGCTCTGGTAACAAAAAGGCAGAAGTATATAGTTTCAGTGCTACATAGAAACAGCAGCAAATAGACCAACAATGAATTTTTGCCAAAGTTTTCTGAAGCGTTGAGGATTGCATGCGGGATAATGAAGCTGCCCACAGCACTTGCTGCATGTTCTACCACGATGAAGACATGGAACGTTTTCTTGACTCACCCAGCGCTTGACGCTTGTGCCTGTAGCGCCTGGGCACTGCTGCAGAATCACTTCCCAGCTGTTGCTTGCTTTATCCGGTGTCCTCTGGCCCAGTCTGTGGCGCCCTGAAGTGTGCAATGGAGAAGCTGGAATTCTGTCTGGTGCCCGTGGGTTTCCACAGATCCAGCATTTACAATTGAGTTGTTTCAGAATCTAACAATATGAAGCTTAGTCCTTTAACATAACATTTTTTCAATGTTTAACTGCTTTGAGAGAGATGAATGGCTTTCAGGCCATCTTTCTGCCGAGTAATGTACTGTGTGAATATCTGTTTGAACTTATGTAACACAGTTAACTTTCCCTGATAATTTTATCAGGAATGTGCACAAAACGTGTTTTTTCTCTTGCTTCTCTGTAATCTTTGTGTACCCAGGTCAGGTTCTTACCTTGAATGCATTTGTTCAGTGCAGTTTATATTTAAAAAATTAAATATAAAATAATTCATTTTGAGTGACTTGAGTTTTATGGCCACCAATAGATTGCAAAATGTGTAGGTAGCACAGTCGATACGCTTATGCTGATATTTTCCAGAAAGCAGAAAAGGTTCAAGTAGAAATTGAACTGGGACTTATATATTGCCATGTAGTGCGACAATAAAAATGGCATTAATAATGAATACCTCTACTCGGCTATCAAAACTGCCAGTGTTTTCCCACCAGACTTTCATGTTTCTGCATACTGGGTCTCATTAGAAGTATTGTATGAAAGTAGTTACAGTAAAAAGCTCTAATAACAAAATGTATTGCTTTCAAACAAAAAAAAATTTCCTTTTTTATTCATCCACTATATAATCCATGGAATCATGATACAGAGTATAAATTTAGAGTTTTGGAACATACCAAATATTGCCTGAAGTTGTATGTGTTGTAGGGTTTTAACTGCAGTTAGGAATATTGCTTTGTAAGAATCAGTATCTTTTCAGGTGTGATTCTGTAATCCTGCAAGCTGTGGTATCTAGCCCAGTGTTAGTTCAGTTCTCTTTATTCTTCTCTCTAAAGTGATAACAGAATAGTGGCACTGAGTAATTTTGTTTGTTGCATGCTGCAGTTTGATTTTTTTTGGTGCAGGGTTATGAGGTTAAACTACCAGAGTTTTTCTTTAGTACCTGCAGTACTTCACTACTCTGGGACCATTTACAGAGCATGTTAAACCACAGGTGCATGTTGAAATACTTTGTTGATTGAAATTGTTGAAATTGTTCGGTGATGTCCTTCTATTTAGAAGGAATGGTCTTTTCTTCCATATCCCCCCCCACCCCAGCCTGAGGAAGGAGCTCACGTATAGCTTTTATTCTTGCTGATAACTTGGTCTGCAGTGTCAAGGTGTGTTTGTGTGAACTTCCAATAGGCAAGCAATCTCCCAGCGTGGTGAGGTCTGACCGTTTCTTTGTGGGAGGCAAATGATATGGTCCATGTGGTACCTCTAGAAGTCCCTGCTCTCATATGCTCTAGAATCTTCCACCTTAGCAGATCCTAGAGTGTTGTAGTGATCTTTTGGGACAAGTAGGTAACAATAGTCCTGTGAGAGGGCTCTATTTGGAGAAAGTACTTAAGCTGGATTTCAGCCAAGATGACAGATTCCCAAAGCCCCATGTCCCCATGTTTTGATGGGAAATTGATTCCTGGATTATTTTCCCTCAGTCTAATGAGGGGTGCAAGTGAAAGGATCCTGTTGACTGAATCATTGTTCACATTTCATCACGAACTAACACCTGGGTAGAGGGGAAGAGTGGAGAGGAGGAACACTGTGGAGAATCCCAGCCTGAACTCCTCCCACTCTGCTTTTCTGCAAATATTTTTAGAGTACTAATTGGCTTTATTTTTTGCTTGCAACCCTTTTAGTGGTATACAGAAGGATTTGTTTGAGTGAGTTGGGTTTTTTTCCTCTGTATTGCTTAATTCTTTTTGTACTTCCTGACACAGGGTCATCCAGTTACATTCCTGTTTTGTCATGCAAGGGGCAGAAACAGCTGGAGAACAGCAACCTTCATTTTTGGTCCCTTTGTAGCAGAGCTGGATGGTAGCCAGCAGATCTGCATATAAAAAAGCAGAAATTGCTGCTGCTTGTCATGTCACAGAAATTAACAGTTGGAGATAAAAGTACCTTGCATTACTGGTCTCAAAAACCACTTGTCTCGCAACCAACCTGATTTACTGTAAAACAGTCCATTGCATGTGTGCAGAGGAAAAGTTAAAGGAGAAGTAGGCAATTTTCACTGTAAGTGTAATGTACACACAGGTTGGGGGGGGTGGGTTGTCACACTTTCATCCTTAATAAGAAATTAGACAATTTTGGAAGTTCTCTTAAACATCTGGAAAGACTCCTGTCTGTTTCACAAGAGTTAGTCTAGGTGTCCCATAAGAGACTTTCCTTTCAGCTTGTTTCCTGATGCTTTGTTTTATCAAAGCACCATTCAAGCAAATTAAGTACTTCTATTAAGTACATTACATTAAATGTAACTACTAAGTACATTACATGAAATGTAACTATTAGAACATTCATCTTACAAGCTGTGAAATCTTGGGGAAGAGTTTCCAAATGCAGCTTGAGAATATTCTTAACATGTTTGTTTACAGAGAAAAGCTTATACTTGTCGGTATCTCCTCTAAGGAAGCCATGTATAATGTGACTAAACAGATGAAAATGAGGATTAGCTGCTTACCAATATCAAACCTGATTTTCTGCCTTACTGTCTTTCCTGACATCAAGCTAATGACCTCTTTTTTTTTGAGGGGTGGGGTGGGTATCTTTTCATTATACTAAGGAGAGGAAAAATATATGACCTTTAGTACTGGGACATGTATGGGTGGCAGCACATCTATAAATCCTGATTATCCATGGGATCCAGTAATATGCTTTCAAGGAATGTGCAGTCAGCATCTTTAGTCTTGTGATTTGGGCATGTAATGATGGACAGCACAAAAAGGGACTTGCGGGGGTAATATAACGTACAATAATAGTGATCCATGGACGAATGCAGAAGTTGTATAGCATGACCTTCGGATAGCAGAGGCTTAGAATAGGTGGGATTGATAAAGGATGGCTGTGCAGATATTCTGAGCAGTGAATTCTTTCTGGTATCTACTTCATACTTAAAGTTTAAAGAAAAGGAAAATCCACTCTAGGTGTTTTTTTTCAATGAAGACAGTTTGAAAATAAGATTATTCAAATGCAACCTGCAATTTAAGAACCTATGCAAATTTCCTAAAGAACACACTGAACTGGACACAAAATCACTCTGTGAGCACCGGGTTCCGAAGCCGGCACTGCTTGTCTGTCATGGATTTTCCACAGTAAATGAGAAGATGCACTCTGTAGCTTTGCAGAATAGGAAGGAGCTGCAGAAGTAACACGTAAAAACGGCGCGGAGCAGTGCCAAAGCCTGGCCTCTGCGCCTTTGCCCCGGTGCCTCCCTGCCTGCTCTGCCAGGGCCTCACTTCACGAAAGCGTAATCTGAGACAGGGCAAGAGCCCTGAGCTGGGGGAGGAAAACACCGGGGTGGGGAGGAAGTCTTTGGTCTCTGTGAAATTTTAGTGCAAAATAGAGGCAGGTTCCTCCAGCCCAGAGTGGGACTTTGTGGAGGGAGAGTGCCCCGTCCTGGAGCAGCAGGGACGCTAGGGGAGAGCTGGGGCAAGGCTGAGCACAGCGGCAGCAACACATAGCCAGTGCTGGACCCCTCCAGTGCCACTGTATTTGCTTTCATCCTGACTATTTCTTATCTGCTTCACTGCCTGCCTGTGTGATCCCGATGGTGAGATCCTCTCCGTTTTGCAGAGCTGCTGGTTGATTCAAGGAGGGTAGCCTGCACTGCCATCAGAGGCTTTATCAGCTGGAAGTACCCAACCACTCTCTCGGCAGGTAACTTCTGCCTCTGGCAGTAAATCCTGGCAGGCAAAAATCCTGCAGTCGGGCTGGTGGAAAAGCAGGGAGCAAGCAGAGCATCACCACCACGGCATTCTCCAGGGGCACAGCCTCCCCGTCGGTGGGGACACTGGGACAAACTGGGTTTCAGCTGCTGGGAGTCTTAAGTCAAGTCAGTGGTGACCCAGTGAGTCATTGCAATGTAGGCAGGGGCACTCAGTATCTAGGATAAATGTGATAGGAAGCAGGTGTGCTGGTTGGTTTCAGTGTTTTGTTGTGGGTAATACTGTTTCCTGGAGGAGGAGACTGGATATAATGTGTCCAGAGACCGATACTGTAATGAACCGGAAGGTGCATTCACAACCAGTGGAAGACTGAATTAGTTTCATTCATCATGAATAGTTCTAGACAGATGATGAGTTAAAAAAAATGCTGGGGCTGGATGTTATGGATTGTCTCAGCAAAAAGATTTCTCTGGGAAAATGCTACAGAATGTGCTGCTACTGGAGAAGGTAAAAGTGGAGGGCACACAGCACCGTGGGTGGGGTGATGGCTGCCCGGGAGGGAAGGCACTTTGCTACCTAATGCAGACATGATGCTCTGAAGTCAGCAGCTGCTTTCAGTCTTAGTTCCTCTGGAAATGTTGACCAAAAAAACAACAAACAAATAAACAACCTACAAAATAATCTGTTAAATCTTTTCTAAAAATGCATAAAAGTGAAATTGATGGAAGATCTAAGAAGTCAGGCTCAGACACATTCAGGTTGCTGCCTTAAATATGTGATTATTCACATTAAAAATTTAGAATATGAGAATTTTGCAGAAGATGACATATTGCAGCACTGTCTCGATTCCTGCTGTGATTTAAGTTGAATTTATTACCTTTCATGGATTACACAGAGAACATGCTATCAGATCTGGCTGTAGTAACAACAATGACAAAACAACCTCGAGGGAAATTTTTTGAGTATTTTTAACTAGATCGTACTGGTTGGTATTTAGCCATCATTTCTGTCTGCTATCTGCAATTAGTTTATATTCAATTAATTGTGCTAGTGACCTCTGCAGTCTAACAAGGCCAGGCTGCAATCAAGGACTTAGTCTATACATAAAAGTGCAGCTGCTGGATTATCAAGTGCTTTTAATGCAAGGCTGCCACGAAAAGTCCTCTGAACTGTTAGTGGCTGCAGAATATACCAGCCAGCATGGTAACTGTGGTTCCCAAGCAGAGGAGAGTACATTCCTGCTCCTGGTATTGACTGCTGCCTCGCAGCTCTTCAGTTTGCACTTGAGGTGTGTTGGTTTTAGTCAGTAAATCCCTTTACTGTTTGTAATTACTGGAGTGGGGGCAGACTTTGGTATGCTGGAGTCATTAATCCTTGGGTCTGTTTTACCCTGGTCCTGTGGGGCTTGTGTTGGTTTGTCTTGCAGAGCATCCTGGAAGGCCGCTCTTTTCTGAGCGACCTTTAGTAGGAGGAGACAACACTGTGGCACTTCTGTAGTTCTTGCAATTTTCTGTGTGGTTTTGACATGGTTAATTAGGATTGCTCTCTGTGGAAGGTGATTATAAGAGATACCAAGTTCTAATTACCAAGCATAACGCAGGTAAGTGAGCAGTGTAGTCCACTCGTGCTTTAACTTTCCCAAAACTAAAGGGTCGGAAGCATCAGCAACCAAACCAGGAAAGCTGCTGACAAAGACCAAATAGAAAATGCTGAAGTGAAGTTGTACAGCTGTTAAACCCCGTAGTAGCTATAGGCACTTGGTGAAGTGCAAACAAATCCCTTTTCAGTTGGATTTCCAAAGGTTAGTAGCGATTTTCATAGTTGTCATTATTTGAGAGGTTTATTGTTATTTTTCCCTGAGTGTAGCTCTGTAATCCTCTCTGTCCAGGGATGAATTATATTTTAAGTCAGACGTATGTTTTACCTCAGGAAGGTAATAATAATAATAATATCACAAATAATAATAATTAATTAGATCATCAAAAAAATCACAAAAGCTTTTTGTTGAAGCTAACTAGCAGTTCTTTGAGTAAAAGTACAGTTTTGAATTCTTTCCTGAAGCAAGAAAACTGTCAACTTTTGGAAGACTTGAGGAATTCTTAATGTTCTGCTTCAAAATTTTTAACATGAAGATTTCTGATGTCTAGTCTGTGTTGTCCTTGGCCAGCTCAACATCTTTATGCTTCTCTTAACACTGGCTTTAGCTTAAATCACATAAGATTTTTTTTTTTTTTTCCTGGTATTTACTCTTTTTTCACAACAATTGTAGAGCATAGCCACTCCCTGTAGCAGCTCTATTTTCTGACTAGAAAATTAATCTCTTTATACAGTCTTATTTCTCAGGCACTGTGGTAACTTTACTAAACTCTGGTAGTGAGTTCATCTTCCCTGATCACAAGTAGCCTGCTGACCTCTTAATCAAATAGTTATTTGTTAATCCAAGTGAGATGTTATAAAGAATTTACCGGTGTCCCTCTAAAAACCAGTAATACCTCTAGGTATGTTGGGAATGGTTCTCTTTTACTACAGTTAAGTTTTATACCACTGGTGAGTATTGCTGTTACTTGCTCTCTCCTGGGGATGATTTAGAAAGTCCTTGACTCCTTTGTTTTTTACCTTCTTGCTTCCCTGTAACCTCTTTTCTGATGCATAGCACGGCTGGTTGAATCCAAATGTAAATGACTTTGGTGAATGAATTAGATAATTTCCTCTATCATCTTCTTTCTTGCTGCAGTAACACCCAAAGGGGTTTCTAACAAGTTAGACTTCTCTCACAGTTTCTTTAATCAAATGCCTTTGAAGAAGCTTCTCTTTGTGAATTTCACCTTTTTAGACAATTGATGTTGAAGCGACATTTTCATGGGTTTACTTCCATTTCTGGAAGCTTAGCTGAAACAAATTTGCAATTTGAGTGTCTTTATTTAGGTAGTTTTCTGGTTAAAATTGATGTATTCTGTGCCTTCTCTTCCATCAGTCATCATAATGACCATTTTCTGCTCTGGAAGACTCTTATCCCATTCCTTATATGTATTTTGCTCCAGAAAAGCAAGTGACAAGTTAGACAACTAAAATGCAAGGGGCAAAGGTTTCTTTGGTTTTGTATTTTAAAGAAATTGACAATATTTAAAAATGAAGCTATTGGTATCACATTTGCTGTCTTTGTTCTACACAGAGAGAGATTTGACGTGTTTTTTTTTTTTTTTCATCTATCTGTTGTCATGTTATTGTTTGCAGTAACATGGAATTAAAGCCACTTGGGTTTCTCATGCTTCGTGACCAAATGCTGGGATGTTGGGAACCAAGCAGTGTCCTAAGTGGTTCCTAGGAAACATTTCCTGCAGCACATAGCCATAGCAGTGTCTGCAAACTCTAGCAGTGTTTGGTGAATCTTCACAGATATCTGGGGCACCAGTGTCAGTGATGGGAATCACCTGGCCCGCAGTATCTTTATCCTTGGCCATGGTACATGAAAAGTGTCAAGACTGAGTTTTCAGACTCGTGAGAAAAATCAGCTAACCATCTGGAATTTTTTCCTTTTTAATTCACAACCACTTGTTTGCTGGACAGTAAGTGAGAAGCAATGGGCATGCAGCAGAGCAGCACTAATTTTGCCAAGTCACATTTCAGTGAAGAATTATACTACTATACTATCTTGCCATACTCCAGTTCCTGTTGCACACTGATTTTAAAGCCCTTGGCACTCAGAAGTCCTCCTCACTGCTGTATCTCAAGGGAGCTTTTTTGGGTATTGCTCATCTTCAGAAGACACTGTGGTCACACAGATCTTTGTGTTACTCTTTATGCCAGCAGTTCCAATGAGGTTTGTTCTAGAGAAACATACTGGGGAGTTGGACATCCAGACTTTATGGAATAGATTACACCTTGACTGATGTCAGCCACCAGAAGATTAATCAAATAAAGGGAAAATCCAGTCCCAAAAGCTTATAAAGAATCAGAAACTGTCCTGCTGTATTTTTTCCCAGGTAAAATCCAAAATGTCTTTCTCTTCCCTTCTGACGGGGATTCCAGCTCTGGTTTGCATGGTACTCCCAGGACTGGTAGGAGCTGTTATAGTCTCCTCCTTGGGGCATGGAGGAGAAGAAGGAGGGAAAATCACTGCAATTAAAATCTCCCTCAGAGGGTGAAGCAGGGACTAGTTCAAAAAAACTTTTCCTCTTGATCTGACAGCTGAGCAGTCTCTGTCAAAATGCTAACATCTCTCTCTATCAGACCATCTCCTGTGCTTAGCTGAGTTGTTCAGTCAATTGTTCACCAAACGAAGGGCAAACTGCTCCCTCCCGCCTTTCCTGTAGAGCCACGGGGAATGCATGCAGGGCAGGTGCTGGGAGAGGAGTAGGGGACTCTCCACTGAGATTAAATACAATTGGAAATACTCAATTTGAGGGCACTGACCTCAGGAGCCTTTGAAGAGAGAAACTGGGGCGATAGTCCAGGAGAATGCATCTCAGTAGCTGCTTGCTTGTTGTCCTTGGTCATAGCCAGTTCGTTTCTGACATCCCAGCCCGCCTTCTCTCTTGACAGCAGCATCTTTCACGTGCCTGAACTGCCTGATTCCCTTTTTGTGGTTCCTATCGGGTAGAAGTGAACAACAGAAAATTGAAACATTTCTACTTAGCCTTTAGAGGCTGAATTTGCTGCCGGTTCAGCGCCTCTGTTGCAGGGCTACAAATTATTCACAAGGAAAGCTAAGAAAGGCCTGCACTTTCCAGATAGGCTGAGGCTGGGATTGGCATGCAGGCTATGACTTTTCTGTGTTCATGTAATGTGTTGATCACTTCTCTTAATGAGAGAGGTCTGCTTGCTGGCTTCTGCTGAGCCTTTAGGTCCCTACTGCAGGCTGCAAATTTATCTCACTTGGGAAATAATTTATTGAAGAGTGACATGGAAAGGACAGCACACTTCTCTGTAAAGTGTTAAGTTTTATCTGGTTTTGCTGGAGGTATTGTCTGAACTGGGATGAGATCAGACAAGGAATTGTTTAGTGTTCTTCTCTGTGCATTTGGTGGAGTCATCTGGTAGGTCTAGCTCCTCACTTCTCTTTACCTTGTGTGAGTCTCTCCCAGAACTTAGAGAGAAGAGAAGCACTCAGAAAAGGAGCTAAAAAATGGGCAGAGGTGGTCTCTGAAGCTCCTTGATTCTGGGGAGCTTAATGCTAATTTGATATTCAGACAGAATCCCTGTGATAGGAGAGGGGTGGAATTGAATCTCCCACAGAAGGTTCAGCAACAGCTTGAGGAGTACGGAGTCAAACTTCCATTGTATTTATAGGCTGTAATTACCTTCCAAAGGGGGGGCAGGGGGCAGTTTTGGGGAACTATATTTGTTCCTGTGTGGTGACTCGCAGGTGTAACTTATTTAGTGACCTCTGCAGTGCTGACATGTGGCTCCACAGGCACTGGTCATCTCGCTGTGGAGGTCCTCACATGCTGAGCTTCTCTGCATGTTTGTGCCAGCTTTCAGGAACAGTTTTGAAGTGCCACCTGTGGAACTGGTACACCTGGAGTCCATCTATAACTGCACACATGAGTATTCTCTACTTCTTAGCAATTCTCAACCTTGCTTAAAATGAGAGCAAAGTCTTTTTCAAAATGGACCTGACAAGCTTTTAGGACAGGCTTATTTTCATTTGAGTAATTTAAATTTGTTCACAGCAATTAATGTCAGTATCAGCATCGTTCTGCTGCATGACTAACGAAGCTATAGATGAAATTATGGCCTTGGGAGTAGCTGATTCCTGTTTTGCCTACAAAAGGTCATGACTCTGGAGTGGATGTTGTTTTTCGGGCCCTCTGTAGTTAGGCACAGGAACACACAATCTTAACGAGGATGGCGACTCAGCAAGAGGCTGGGGATGTGCTTCACGGCATTCCTTTCTTTTGGAGTTCCTTTCTTCCAGTGTCTTTCATCCTGTCTCACAAACAGGGATGTAGGTTTGCAAGTCAAAGGAGAGGAATTTTGTACTTCAATGGTGCTGGCTTCTGTGAAATGTAACTCACAGTATGGGGTCATACTTCGTATTTGACTTTTTAGGATTACTTAAAGTTCTGTTCCTTTTTATTTTCTTCAGGCTTCAAAAGAGTGGATGACCTAAAATGGTGCTTTATTTTGCACTGCTGTGTATAGCCCGCCAGACCATGAAGAACAGTTTAACTGAGTTTTAACTGGTTTATTCTCAAACATTACTTTTAAAGTTATTTTCAGTAAGGTATCGGATTTAGAATTTACTAAGTTGCATATTCAGTTGTAACTGCAGTTTCCTGGTTATCACAGTTGTTCCAGTGGTGACTCTGTCGATATATTTTCAGGAGGAAAAAAGGAAGAAAACATTTGTACTCCTTGAGGACAACATTTTATCTACCTTGTTGTTATTTGCTTACTAGTTTAATGCTCTCCACATAATGGCTATGTAAATCTTACATTATTTCATAACATTTAGCACATAATTTTAGCTGTCATTTAGCCCTTACCACTGATTTCAGATGAGATGATACCCCTGCATGTTTCATGCATTTCCATATCAAATTCTTACTAAGGTATTAATCCTGTATTATAAAAGCCTTCTCTCAGTTGAATACGTATTGCACTGAACCCAAATGTTATATTCAAACTACTGATTGAACCCAGAGCAGTAAGGTGCAGGGTGCAAGGTTCTGTAAAGTTTTCCAAAATTCTGATGCATTTACCAGATCTGCTCAGATTGAATTACCTGAAAGGTGTAATCTGTAAAAGCGTTTATGTGTGCAAATTTTTTCACTGTCTCAGCAAGTAGTCTCTAGTCACACTGTTTAACAAGTACCGGGAGTGTACAATTTTTTTATAATAAGCTCCATTCAGTTTAATTTACTCTGAATTTCTCTAAAAATAAACTTCAAGATTAGTTGTGAAGAACTTTGTGTTGTATATTTCTCAGTGCTAAAGATTTTCAGCAGAAGAAGCTCTTGCTTCTGTCTTTTGAGTGAGAAAACAAAACTCAAGAAAACAGGCTGAGCTGTGCCATCTCAGTCTTTTGAATTTCTTGCAACTTGAATCCTGAATGGCAGATCTTAACTGCCTTAATGCTCTTTTAGGACGAGGGTAATTTGAACAGTGTTAATGTTTTCTCTGTCTCAGTCAGAAAAGACAACGGTTTGTGTTAATAACATGTAATTAATGAAATCAATTGCATTAATTAGTAGTGCCTCCGCTATGGTCATTGGTAGGGTTTCAAAATCAAGGCTAGTTTTCAAGGCTAGTTTTAGCTTTTCTATATGGCCATCTTGCTTTAGGACATGTCCACTCCATCACTGAGGACAGCACCAGCTCTAACAAGACTGCACAGATGGAGTTCAGTTATGGAAAAAATATTACGAAAACAGTAGCTATTTGTTTGAAGGTAGAAGAGAAAACCAATAGTTTTACCATATGATGCTGTTTTGCATGGCTTCATTAACAGCATGATATAAGTGTAACTTTTTTCTTTAACTTGGTGTAACCCAAGAAAACTTCAGAGCTAGTGGAGGTCAAAAGTGCCATTGCATTGGGTTACGGAAAGCAGGGTGGTCAAAGTGGGGGGTGAGAGTGGCTGTGGGAGGCACAGGTACTGGCATCCAACTAAACCAGATGACTGGACTACTATTTTAGTCCTGGGAGTCTATCCCACTTCCTACTCAAAGCAGGGTCAGCAATGGGGTCAGACCAGGTTCCTCAGGGCTTTATCCAGTCACATCATGGAAACTCCCCAGGACCGGAGACTGCATAACCTCTCTGGGCAACCTGCTCCACTGCTGCACTGTCCTTAAAGGCAAAAAGGTATTCCTTATAGCCAGGCTGAACCTCTCCTGTTCCAGATGATGCCTGTTGTCTTTCATCCTCCCACCACGCACTGCTATGCAGAGCCTGGCTCCATCTTCTCCAGGGGCTGCTGTCAGGTCCCCCCAAAACTATTTCTTCTCCAGGTTCAACAAGACCCATTCCCTCAGCCTTGGCTCACAGGGCAAATGTTCCAGCCCTGACCATCTTGGTGAATTTACCCCCCATTTATAGATGTCTTTTCTGTATTGGGGGGCCCAAAACTAGACTTAGTATGCCAGATGTGGTTTAATAAGCACCAAGTAGAGGAAGATAATAATTTTTTGATCTACTGGTTCTGTTCCTGTTAATACAGCCCAGGATGCTCTTGGCCTTTGTTGTTGTGTGAGTAACATGTGCCTCCTCAATACTGAGGACTCTTGTTAAAAGGCTTACTTTCATTCAATACCAGATAAAAATTGATTAGATGTATCAGCAGAAAGAGGTGAGTGGCTTTATTCAGACAACCTTGCTTCTTGTCTCATACTTAGAGAGCTTTAGTGATCTTTTGATTATACAGTCCATGAGCTAAAAATTTGCATAATGAAGTATGACATGCACAGAGAAGCTGAGGCTGATGGCAGCATGGCTTTCTTTAAGTTGATAAAATTGCTGTGATACTTGCATGACATTTTTCTTGCTATCTGTTTGGGGCTTTTTTAAACACCAGTTTAGAGAAATGTAGGTACCTGCGTTTCTAAAACAACATACATCCAGAGCCACTCTGCCAATTCTTTACTATGCTTTATAAAAACGCTCCTGGGAGAACTGAAGTAAAGAGATGTTAGTAGTGCATATCATTACTGTGTCACACAGTGCTGCCACACTGCTAACAAACAGAAAGCTCAATATGCAAAACCCACCAAACCGCCCTCACTGGTGAAAATACAGTGAAGCCCTTGGGAATAATTAATATATATCATTTGAAACAAATTTTTTTCCTAGTATATTTATCTTCTATTGATGAATCAGCAGCAATTCGTGTTCCACTCACTGGCAGTGCACAGCTTCTCCCTAGGCAGCCTGATTTGTACTGAATCAGAAAGATTTCTGGGCAATGAAACAACTGAAACTGCAACTGCTGTTTGTTTAGCAAACTCAGTCTGTTTTGAAAGCTGAAACACTGCTTATTTGAAAAACTGAAATAAAACAGAACCTCTGTGAACTTTATTCTGGTTTCTAAAAAAGAAGAAAAAAATAAAGAGTGAGCTTTATTTTTTGTCTTGTAGCTTTTTTTTTTTTTTTCTGGATATGGGATTGCTCTTTTGTCGACTATGGCCAGCTACATGCTGAGTTTCCAAGGTTGAAAACTCCATTAAAATTATGAAATATTTTCCTTGTTCCCAAGAAAATACTGCAGCAAAGCTAGCCTGTCATTCAGATGACTTGTTTAGGTACTTCATGGACTGCATCATTTGCTTTTTCCCCTGGAATTGTTCTACATTTTCAGCACCTGGGAACTGTGGGCTAAGGTCCTCAAGCTCAAACTAGTGCTGTTTAATCTGCAGTGTCCAAACAACTTCTCTGACACCTCCTGTGGTAGTAAAGATGCTGCTTTTAATTTCTAAACTGTTTTTTGTTTTTTCTGTGGGTTGTTTTGTTGTTTTTTGGGTGGGGTTTTTTTATTTTGGTGGTTGTTTGTTTTTTTTTTTCCCCCTCCTTTGGGCCATAAATTCCAGCCCAAAGAATGGATACAGAAACTTATTTTCCAGCATAGGGAACACCTTTAAAGTTGGATATCCATTTGGAGGGAGTGGAAGGAAAAGTGGCTGTGCACATCCATCAACATCAGGAGCTGCTCAGGCAGGTGTGAAGTTGCCCATATACCATCAAAGCTTTGTTCTCAGCTGAATGAAAAAAACTCCCTGCACTGGGATATGCCCTGAAACAAGATCTGAGGATTGTTTCCACCTCGGTGTGTGACAGTGGCTTCTGTCCTCACTGCAGGCCAGGGGCCTGGGTCTGAGGGAAGTTACAACTGCACCAAGCTCTCTGACAGTTTCTCCTGCGGTGGGTGGGATTTGGCCAAGTGTTGCCTGGGAGTGAGTTGGACATAATAGTTGTCACGTGTCCCCTGATTCATGGTTTGCTGGAAAGCCTCTGCAGGGGGCTATGTTCTCTTTTGAATAGCTCTGTGGGTGCTGTTTCTCTGAAGGATTAGTGTGTGACTTTCCTTGGCTGGGGTAAATGTAAGCTGAAGCCACGGGTGTGTGAAGAAATGAATTTTGGTCCACTCTGGAGAGGGGAGACATGACCGTGGGTATATCTTACTTCCATGACTGTAGCTTTATATTGTATACTTTTTGTGACTGCCTTTTGTTTGACAGCACATTTCCAGGCAAAGGAGTCAGCTCTGGGAATACTGCAACAGTTGGAGTTGACCTTTAGCTAAACAGAGACAGGAATGCACAACTGCATGATGATGTTTTTCTAGTAAGTCTTTCACTGTATAGGTAAGTACCTAACCACCACCCAGTAACACTTAGAACAAAGCTTTTGACAATAAAGAGCTATTTGGATGGTCTGAGATTTATTTCAGAAGAGCGGACAGGGCTGGGAGCAAGGAAAAGACAGAGCTGTTTTAGAGGAGAAACTCCAGGGTTGCAAAGGGCTTTCAGGGGCTTTTTTAGACCAGGCCAAGTGGAAAAGATGTGTTTATGTCAAATTCCTGTAGCAGTGGATGGCACCACCTGCAGACAGTTAAAGGAGCCAAAGATGTTGCTAGTGACTTGTTTATTTGTGTTCTGCTGTTTGGCTCATGAGTTAGTCATTGACGATTTTGCAGCTTGCTCGGGACTGCTTCAATCTGTGTTATTTTTACCTCCCTGCAATGAAGCTTTTGAATCAATCTGTTTTACAATCAAGCCTGATGCTGAATGCTGAAATGGTTAAAGATGATCTTCCTTGCTATCAGCTGTGCTGGCTATGTTCAATGCCATATGCGAATTGACTTAAAAGCTATCAGCATGCTAAAGTATATGAAAAGTAATTATTTTGAGTGCTGTTGCTCATAGTTCAACTTCTCTGCCAGTTGCACAGTGGCCAGCAGGAATGGCCCAAAGGCAGATGTGTTTGTATGGTTTTGCTTGTTGGCTGTCTTGCCAGCTGTTGCAGGTGAAACACAGATCTCCGCTGGACAGCTTGCCTGCTAGTCTTCAAGGAAGCAGAGGTGCTGTTTTCTTTTCAATAGTCAATTTGAAGCTGCATGCTTGCTCATGTGTTCAGTCAGCACCTTTGGAGCTGGAAAGCTGCTCCCAAACTGTTCTTGGAGCATTTCAGTGGACATGTCAGTGGCCTCGGTATGTGTTGAAGAGGTTGATCTCTCTGAAGATCAGAGATACAAGTTTCAATGGGAAAAACTTTCCCACTGTGCTTGGCTTAAGGAAAACCGTACCACACCAAACATGTTGGTGTCTGCTGTATAACTTGTTCCTATTGGGGGCTTAAACTGAGATTGCAGGAGAGAGCTCTTGCCTTTCTTCTTGAATCCTGCTTTGTTTTCACTATACCTGCCTGTGGTTTATTTTTTATTGCTGATGAAAGAGAAGATGGCTTTGGGTTGCTATTAGCCCTAAGATTAGAGGAAGGATTTAATGGCTCTTGGCTAGGAACCGCAGAAAGCATTTATTGGTCATTGTTTTAAAAGTTCATAACACTTGCAGTTGGGACTAGACTTTCGTATGTTGTGGGAAAGGCAGAAAAAGTGGTTGGTGTGTGTTTGTTTGTTTGTTTTATAAGTCCATGGCATCACCCACTGTGTGTAAAAAATAAATAAAAATAATAATAATAAAAAACCAACCAACCAAACAAACAAAAAAAACCAGCAATTGAGTCTAAATGGAGGACATTGCTTGCCTAATTGTCCTGATTTGGGAGTGTCTGTTCTTGCAGGAATCAGTAGGTATAGAATTCTGACATTTTGATGTTTGTAGCTTCTTTAATATAAACTGAAGAAATGTCAGTGACCTTAACTGACATTAATTGTTTTGTTTCTCTTTTTGAGAGTTGTACAAAATAATCAAACAGAAAGATATTGTCTGCTGTTCCCAAAAGCTTTTCTTTGTTTCAGTAACAGATCAAACATGTTACAATATTTGACAATTTTAATGTACTTGAACTATTTACTCTTTGCTTCAGTAAAAGGATGATTCTGGAAACAGGATCTAGTACACAATATTTGTGCCAAAATAGTTTCCCTGCTATATACTTAAAATTGAAAATGTTTTAATGATCTTAACTCTGTCTTTATAATCCACATAGAATTTTTATTCTTTAATATGAACACATCTTGTAAAATCTTCATTAATGTTCAAAAAGTGTTTTGCTACAGTTCCCACTTTCTATGATATTCTTACTAACTTTTTGTTCCTTAAAATTTTTCATCTTTAATTATAAAATGTAATTTTTGCTATAAAATGTGACCATGATGTGCTCTAGGCTATAGAAAAGCAGAAGCCTGGCAGTTCTAAAAGAGCTGTACTTGCTTATGGCTTTCCTGGTGCATTTATGCAAAAAGTGAAGTACATCAAACATACCAGGGCACCCACACAAAGAGGCACCAGATCTGTGGGATCTTCTGTATGTTCAACTTAATAGAGCATACAAAGCAATTCCAAGATAGATCTTTCCAGCTACAAAACTGAAAAGTCAATCTTTTATTTCCATGTGCTGTGTCTTCTCTGTCTCAACAGATGTAAGTGGAATCACATAAGGGAGTTTATTCTTGATTTGCATTTGTTTGGTTGTTTTTTTTCCTGGAATGAATTTACTGTTAAGCCTTTATTGTTATATAAATAATTTACCCGAACTTTTAAGAAGTAAATTGAGTGCTCTTGTAATAAAATGCCTCTCTGTTCACTTCCCCAGAACTAGCCTGTTTTTTACCCAGATAAAAGTTCTCTTTTATGTAATTTTTCTTAGAGCGAGAAGATGCAAAAATTCTGTTAAACAACTCAGTGAAAGATGGTAAAGCTCACATTACAGAGACGGAACAAAAAATCACTTTGTGCTAGTCAAGAATACCCAGAGGCTTTCCTGCACACTGAGTTTTGTTACCCGATGCTCATATTACAGATGACTTCCCCACATTGTGACCGATATGTGCTACAAAAGGGTATTCTTGGGTTTCAGGTGTCCAGGTAATGGGCAGAGTTTGAATAGACAGGTAAACCAAACTGAAGGATAATAATACATGAGTACTGGCAAGCTGCCTAGATTGGCGTTGGTAGACATGATTCTGGAAAAGCTGTGGAGTGGGAAATGGCCGAGCTGTATTTAAACGGTCAAGAGGATTAGCCTGAGTTCCTTGACTGCTGACAGGTACCTTGCACATAGGCATACACAAGTCCTTCATAAAAGCTATGAAGAAACCAGGAAGATGATTCTCATCAGATGATTTATGTAGAGTAGGGAAGGGAGCAGGGGATTCTGCAGTCTTTTTTGAGCTGTAAAGGGACAGATACTGAAGAGCTTTAACAAGGATGGCATTTTGGTGATTTTTCATCAGGCCTATGAGACATAGCTTGAACAAATTGTTAAGGCTGCTCCCTGTGCAAATCTAAGGGATACAGCTTTTAGGTATTTCCATCAAATTTGGGAGAACATCTGAATCGCAACTGCAACAGTTATTTAACTGTGGAAAGTAAATCAACAAAGTTTTTAATAAGAAATTGATAGACACTTGTAGGGTGCTGCCTGGGCCTTTTCCCATACTGCTTATCAATGTTGCCAATGATCTAACTCTTGCTTTCACTATATCAGATTTTATTTCAAAAAGTCATGAGGAAATGATATCTACTATTTGTGTTGTTACCATGTGTGTACTCTGGCACTATTGATCTGCAACAATCATTTTGCATTTGAACACAATTTTAGTGGTTTTTTTTTTTTCCTTCAGCATCAAGCTGGCTTTTGCTTAATCTTTGTTTTAAATATTATTCTGAAAGGGCCTCCTCTGAATGGAGACATGGGATTTGAGGCTGTGAGACAGATGCAGACAATAGCAGGATAATAATAATAAACATAATGAATAAATTTTGGTGTTTTACTCCTTAGCAGTCTGGTGCTCTGCAGGAACAAATGGTAAACCTGGCAGCAGTATGGTGTGCCTACAGCAGAGACTTTAGACAGCAAAGTCTTCACAAGAGTTATTAGTGAATGCTGATGGCCTTTTCCCACACAAAAAGAAAGCTTGCAATGGTTTCTGCACCTGCGAGGAGTATCCTAGCAACATCACTGAGGAAACTCTATGCCAGGACTTTTTTCTGAGTGCTTTTTGTTGAACGTAGCAGCAGTTGTAAAACAAAGGTCAAGAGCAATTTAAGCTCTTCAAAGTGCTGTTGCTTAATTCATTTACTCAGAAAAACGTTTGTGTTGTAGTTCTCTGCCTGAAGGACAAATATCGGGTTACAGAGTCATCCAACAGCCTATCCAATTGCAGTTCAGTTAAACGCGAATATCACTTAATTTAAAATGTCACTTCTTACTTGTGGGAAAGTTACTGTTAGCATTTAACACTAGTTTTTGTCTTGTGAAGTAACCAGGAGTCCCTGCTGCCTTCTGCCAGCTCTGGCAGCTGAGGATACCCAGGGACTTTCTGTGCAACACAGAACAGGGAAGCACAGGACACCACCAGGGAGTGGGAACAGACAACCGGTCTAATTAAAAAAAAAAAAAAAAAAAAAAAGAAGAAAGCTTTTTTATTTGTCTGAGAAGGTGTATGCGGTCATTGTTTTACTGTATGCACAGACCTCAGGTGAGTCCCTGCTTTGTGCTTTGTCATCAGCTTTCAGGGAAAATACTTATTTCAGGTTTTCCTACATCATTCGGGGGTACCCTGTCAGAAGTACTGGCTGGGCTCACTCTTACTGGCCTTGCCATCTTGCAGAGGGGAGAGGGCAGTGTTTATCTTTGTGTTTTATGGATAGGGGAGTTGAGGTGAAGCGCTAAGACCCTGGGCTGGGGCTACAGAGTTACTGGGGAAGCTGGGCCACGCTTGCAACCCCTCTGAGCTTCTGCTTTCGTCATGCAGAACAGGGACAATGTTATTGTCTCTCACCGGGAGAGATGGTGATGTAGTCTAAAAAATGCACGCAGTTGTAATGAGTTTACACCCCCTGCCAAGTCTAGTACATAATCTCTAGTTCTAGAGCCCAGTCTAAAAATGGAATTTTTAACACTTCTATTAAAATGTATGTGCTAGACAAGGGACAAAGTCTGTTGCTGGTCTTTTTTCCCCTGCATTCTGACTCAGTGAAAAGATTTTGTACTTAAGATTATTGGATGTTGACCTTTTTCATTAGCTACTTAGAGAAAAACAGGTCCTGCATGGTTTCATATGTAAACAGTCATCTAAAAAGTCAGCAGTCATCAGACATAATTCTCTCTCGGCTCCCTGTTTATTAAACTAAATGATGGTTTAAGCTGGAATTTAATAACTAACAAACATGCTTAAAGTAACCTTCTGTTTCCTTCCTTACAAAGGCACTTGAAAAGTCCCTTTTCTGAGAAATATTTCTGAGTAATTTGCCAAAGAAAATTAGCTGAGGATAAGTTGTTTGTTCTGAGGCAACACAAGAAATTTTCAGTGAAAATCTGTCACAGCTAATAGAAAATATGAAACACTATTCCATTCAAATGATCTTTTTTTTTTTTCCTCCTTGTGGACTTCAGGTGATGTGACCCCTGTTCTCATGAATCCTCTCTCGCAGCCAGACTCCATTCCTCTGGCAGAAGGAATATGCCGTACTATATCAGACATGAATGCAGATCATGTGATGGTCACGCAGGAAACTTTAACGGAGCAGTTAGTCAAAAATTATCCAGGTAATGTGTTCGTTTCTCCCTCATTTTAAAAGCAACTGTACCATAAAGCCCGAGTTTCTGATATTGGGCCAGTGACCACTGAACGTTTACAAGCAAAGCTGGCAATGTGAATACAAATTAACAGGCAACTCTTAATGTACATAAATGTGCACACTCCTCAATCTGTGAGCGTCACTAACATTGTCTTGAATGTAATCCTTTTTATAGATTTTAATAAGTCTTCTTTGAGAATACAAGAGAACTGAGTGCAGTAGCATGTTGAGAGTATGCCCTTTCTAGAGGGTGGGAAGGCATAGATGAGGTATTTAGGTGCCAAATATGGAACAGCATAAAATAGACTGTGTGTCAGATCACAAAGACTTTGAGTCCTCCTTTAAGAGATGGGAACATAGCTGACTTTGACAGTAAAGGGACTGGGTAGGAGTCTACATCTGGTGTTTGCTATCAAAAAACACAACCAGCCTCCAATTCAGGTTTGTTGGTCACATTCCAGCCCCTTCCTTGCTGAAAGCAAATTATTCACACCAATGAGCTTTAATCCTTCTCTTCTGATGGGGTAGCAGCCACTTCCCTTAAATGCTGGGTTTTCTTTTCAATCTGAAAAATGCTCAGTTTCCCTTAGATCTGCAATACTGAAGTGTGTGTGTGTGCATGTGAGACTGTAAAGGCTCATTATGGCCCTCTGCAGGAGGTTGCTTTGATACTGAACTTCCTCTTTTGAGTCTTCTTAATCTTACAGCCCTGCAAATGTTACAGGCTGGTCTGGGAGGCATTTTCACTAATGGGAAGAATGTTAATGCAACCCCATAAACTGGCCCAGAACTCTGCCAGGAACATGATGTAGTCCATATGTGCAGAGACAACCACGAGGTAGCATTTTTATGTCAGCTAGAAGTAGTACTCTCAAAGTTTGTAGGGAGAGAGCGTATTTCTTGCTATGTTTTCACCTTGCTGGAAGTTTTCATTCCTGTGGAAAGGAGATCAACTGAAGCCTAGGGTAGTAGATCAGATGACACTAGACTAATGACTCTGGGACTGTGACATCTGAGGGAAAACCAGTAGCTGAGACCAGTCTCAGCTTAGGTAGCAGTTGTCTTCTGACAATATTATACCAGAAGCTTCAGAGAGAGTGTTAAAAGCCACTGTTAAATAATCTGCCAAGAGGGAAATGCTTTGAAAAACACACTCTTTGGTCTGTACCTGGCAGAAGTTCTCTCTCATGAATATCATATCCTGACAGACTCGAAGAGAACATCCTTGCTTATTTGAAGGAGAACATCTTAAGCTCCATCACAGCAGTGCTGCAGTGACAACCAGAAACGCAGCTGGCCTTTATCTTCTTCCTCAGGGGTGATCTTGCCTCATCAGTGAGGAATGGCCGTGGCAGAGTTAAAGAGAGTTCTACTGATCTGTAAGACACCGGCAGGATTGCACCTACCAGAGCCCTCGGCTGGATGATGTTTCTGTGCTGCCCTCCTCTGGCCGGCCCAGAAGGGCTCTCCCTGCCTCAGGGCTGCCGCCTGTGCTGTCCCCGAGATTTGGGGCAGCCCTCGCTATCCTCCACGCGTGGACACTGCTGCAGAGTGGGGCTGTCCCTGTTCTGCAGGGAGCCCAGGGCTGTGGGTGGGGACAGCTGGGTGCAACAACAATTGCTGGCTCTGGAAGCTCAGCAGAGTGGTGATGTATTAAAAAAAATTCCTGCCTTTTGTCTGGTGATACTGGACACTCATGTTGAAATTGCATATGCCCTACTCAAACTTTAGTTGCCAGGTCAGTTTCAAACTTCTTTTGGAATCCTGTGAACTAAATACATTGGGTATTTCATGTTCAGTTCAGCTTCCAGATCTGTTGTAAGTTAGTTATTTTTTTGGCCAGCTCCCATTTTCTTTGAAAACTTATTTCTGATTTGAAATATCTGTACCTTTGTTGTAGGCATTGCCGTTCCCTCCCACAGTATCTTATATAATATCCTTGGAACTCTAATTAAAAAAAGGAGAATCTATCATACGGGAGAAGGATACTTCATTGTGACTCCCAACACATACTTTATCACAAATGATGCCACAGAAGACAATAAAATGGTCCCATTGGAGAACAGTTGTTGCTGTTCATCACCTTCCATCACTTACCTGGTAAACATTGAGCGCTGTGCAGACCCAATGAAAAAAAACATTCCTACAATATCCCATTACAGACCCTGCCATTGTTTCCCTGACCAGAACATGGTCTGTGAACGAGGTCATTGGCAGCTGATGAACCATGAACCTAGTGGAGGAAGTAAGAAAGGCTGCAGTGAATGGAAGCCTTCAATTCAAACCCAAGGGATCTCCACATCAGCTGCAAACCATTCCTGGGACACCATCAAATCCCTGACATCTGTGAAAGAGAAACTGAAAAGCAGAAGGTTTGGCTTTGGCCTTTTCTGGAGAAGTGCTTCTAAAAAAGAAAAACATAAGAAGGAGTACTCCACATTTTCAGCCCAGTTTCCTCCCAGGGAGTGGCCAGTCAGGGATGAAGATGACTTAGATAATATTCCACGTGATATTGAACATGAAATCATCAAGCGTATTAACCCTACTCTTACAGTTGATAATTTGATTAAACACACAATATTAATGCAGAAGTTTGAGGAGCAGAAAAAATACGTCAGTAAGGGTACCTCGGCTGAAATGTCCATAGTCAGACAAAACCGTCTTTCAAAGGATTGTATTCAAAAGCCACAAAGTAAAACAGGAAAACACACCAGGAAAACCAAATCAAAGAAAGAGAAGCAGATTAGCGGAAACAACAGGAAGTCTCACATACATGATCTAACATCCCAAAACGAGAAACTGGAAGAGAACGTTTCACTGCCTATCAGAATCCAACAGCCATCTGATGCAGCAATGGAATCCCATGTCATATATAAAAAACAAATTAAGAACCCTTTTCAGGGTCTGTCATGGAGACGCAACTTTTATGCAAAAGGATACAAAGGTACAATTAACAGTCAGCTGAAGTCCAGGACTCGAAAGCAAGAAAGAGCTTTGCAAAGGCCACAGTCCTTGGACTCCTCAAAACCCTTTGCCTGTGAAACTGAGCAGCTGGCTAGTGAAACACAGGCTGACAAAGCAAAGCAAAACAAACTACTCCACACTAACAGGTCTTCCCTCCAACTAAAGAAAGACAGTTTAAGTGAAAACTTCAGTTATCTGCAAGGCAGTACTTCACAAATAGATAATAAAAGTAAATATTTTCTGGAAAGTAATACTTCTGAAGAAAACATCTACAGCAGAAGAACAGTCAAAAATAATCCTGGGGATATTAAAAAATCCCCTCACTCCTACATTGAAGATAATGATGTGTGCAAAGAAGATGCAAAATTTTCATTACATCTGAAAACTGAGTATTGCAGGTGCAAAGCTGACACAGTATGTGAGTTATTAGATCAAACAGCAAATGAATTTCAAAATGTCTGTCTTTCAAATTATACAGCTAATGTTAACCTTGTGAAAAAAGTTGGTGAGAAATACAGGCAAAAGGCTGATAAAAAGAGTGAACTTAAATATGACTGTGCCAGCCATCCCAGATCAGTGAAGCTGCAAAGTGAAGGATTTACTGATAACTACCATTTTCTGTACCAAAAAGCACATGATGGTGACACCTGTAACTCATTACATCTGGATGACAATTTTGAAGGCCATGAACCGTGTCACCTGCCTCCTGGCTGTGCTTTTTCAGATACAAGAGACTGGAACAAAGCTGTGCAAAAGCTGGGGACAACTATGTCCCTAAAAAAGTGTAAAGTTATTACTTATCCCGCCCAGTACAACACAACTGTAAATAAACATGACTCTGGAGAGCATGCATATAAGGCAAGTGCTAGTTTTGCAGAATCAATAGATGGCTCAAAAGAGCAGCCAAAACCAGATTTCACAGAAGAAGGTTGTTTGTGCAGTCAGGTTCTTCCAACAAGTCACAGAAAGGAAGAAGAAATTGGCCTTGCTGAATGTGCAAAGGCTTCAGCTGTAGCAGATTTCTGCCACGCTAATGAGGCCGACTCAGATGCTGACACTTTGCAGAACTTCACCTATGAGGTGGGTGAAGTAGTGGCATGCTGTGCTTTGGGCTCCCAGACCAAAGAAACCAGAAACCCTCTGGGACAAGAAGATCTGGTTTTTAAGAATGCATGTACTGTGGTATCAGAACAGAAACGCTCAGAAGGGACAGAAAACCACAGCATTACAGGAGACAGTGGAATTGACTCCCCAAGGTAAGAAAACACATATTAGATGTTTTATCTTCAAATTATCTAAATCAGATTTAGACAGAAATGTTGCCATAAATCATAAACCCCCCTCCTCAACAACAAAATTATCTTTAAAAACTTCAGTGTTATGTCGTGGAAATACTCAAACTGTATGGTTTTACCATGTCCTTTTACATTAACATTCCTCCTAAATCAGCTACATAAATGCTGCTGTTAATATTTTGCATTTGTTTTCATGTGGCAAGAAAAACAGTATGAGCTCTGCCTTGTAGATGGAGATAGCCAAGTGCAGAAATATTAAGAAACATGGTGATTGATAAACTCCTTGTTAGCAGGCAGGTTCAGCTTGCATTAATCTTGCCATATGACATTATGGACATTTTCATAGTTTCCCTATTCATAGATGAAGAATAAAAAGTGCTTTATAGAGGTGTTCAATCAAAATTCAAAGTACAAAATACCATCCAACTTGCTCACAAGAGGCAGGAGAATGCGCATATTACTTGAGCTAGAAGGTTCTGCTTCCTTTCATAGGATACATTTTACCTGTAACTAGACTTGTAAAATCTCTTAATGGAAAACAAATTGGTATGAAACAATGTTTTACACAGTTGCATTTGGAGACCTACAAAACTGTTAACTAAATTGGCAAGAACATAAGTTAAAACACTGTGAGGGAAAAACCATATCCATTTTCTTAATGGCATCACGTATTCTTAAGATCTTAAATGGCTGGTATTTAAGTGTAATTAAACCATTTGAGTTCTCCTTAGATATATACTATCACCTTGAGAAGCTAGGATATGAAGGAACAAATCACATACTGCAGTTTTTAAGGAAATTCTAAATTTTTTTTCCCCCTTAAGCAGCTTTTGTCTGTGCATTCTTTCAAGCATACTTGCAGTGTATTACATGGACATAAACACTTGAAATCTATTAGATGCTCTTTAGCAAAATGTATTTCAAAGGGTGATTTTGATTGTTTGTATTGATGACATATGTGGTATCAGAAGCGAAGCCAATTCAGTTTTTAGAATGTGAAGTCTGACATCTAAACAATGCTGTTATTTTAGATGGACTGAAAAGAAGATGAAACTTCCTGCCAAATTCTGAAAGCATAAATACGAATGCAAAGAAGAGGACAAAGTGGAAGGACAAGTACAACAACGTTTCTTCAGCTAACTCTAGTCATGAATATTTGATTATTTTTTTAAATAAGCTTTGTAAACTTTCCCTTTGTAACTGCATAACCATACTGTAAATGCAATCAGTCACATCTGTGAGGCTGTCTCTAAATCAAAGCTGTTAGTTAAAACTTTTGAGCATAGTATTTACAGAGCTGATGTGTATTTCTGTTGCTCTCATCTTTAATTAGTTTTTGCATCCCTGTGATAATAAAAATGAGAACTGATATACTTCATTTAGACCACACCATTAGCCTGGAAAGGGTTTGTGTTGCTCTAATAGGAACTGTATCAGTTGGACAGGACTCTTTTACACTGTAATTCTTGGAAGTGTTTCCTACTTGTGCCACAGAAATACCAGCACATTCCACCTCCCCTGTCAAAAACCAAAGCAAATGAACAAGATTAGCACACACCTTTTTACTACAGAAATTCCTTAAATCCCGAGGTTCTCTCACTGTATCCTGAAGAAATCTCAGCTGTCATCCTGAATCTACTTGGTGTGTTTATATATGGCAAGCAGGATTTAGTCTTTGCAAATGAAAACGTGCTGGTGCAGGACACAACAGGTAAGGTCAGTGGTGTGGTTTTGAGAAAAACCCTGCTGTGGGCTGGCAGGCTCCCACTCTGCTCCTGACTACCCCTTTCCTTCTCTTAAGGAATCAACACCCTGGCAGCCGTCGGGATCACTTTACAGCTTTTAGTTCAGAAGACTAATTTTGACTTCTTAATCCTGATTTCTTCCTGTAGCTAAAAGCAGACTCTGCTGGTTTCACACGGCTGATCACCACCAAAGGCTTGTGGTCCATTTAAATCTTACAGACAGGCACTTGATCATACCGTTATTGATTAAGTTAGGCTCTTTCATTACTGAAAACTTGTCTCTCTAGTTGTGGAGACAGAAGGCTAAAATTGCAGTTACCACTTTTTCATGCTATTGGAGATTTTTTTTTTTTAGCGAAAGCGTCTCTGGCTGTGGGGCAGAAGCAGCTGCGTTTGTGTTGGCTGGGGCTGAGCAGAGCCCTGCAGCGCTCTCTGCCGCCCGCCTCGGTCCACGGCCGCTTTCAGTCACGCCGGTACCGGCATTTCCCCCTCAGGCTTCTCCAGAAGCTCCCAGCGCCTCACGCTGCCATCGCCTACCAGCACCTTTCCCGCTTCCTTAAAAAACCCCTCCCAGCGGCTCACGCGCGCCGCGGGGGTACAACATTACGCAAGCCCTGGGGAAAAGCCGGTGGATGAGGGCAAATTGCCACTCCCCCGCCGGCCGGCCGCCCTCCCGCCATGGCGGAGCCCTCACGGTGAAGGCTCAGGGCTGGGCACGCGCGCCACCGCCTCGCGGCCGCGGGGCATGCCGGGTCCCAGGGCCGCGGGGCATGCCGGGCCTTGTAGTCTGGCGACGGAGACGGCCGCCTATTGGCTGCCGGGAGCGGCCCGGCCCCGCCCCCGTTACCGGGGCAGTGGGCGGCCTCTGTTTCTGTCACACAGTGTCCGGGCGACGGCGTGGCGTGCGGCGGCGCGGCTGCCGGCGAGCGGAGATGCCTGAAGCCAGCCGGTTTAGCGCTAGCAGCGGGGCCGAGTCGGATCCCGAGTGCCCTATGGAGTGCGAGTCAGCCCTGGAGAGCAGCCGGCGGCGGCGCAAGGTACCGGGGAGGGCGCTGGGGCCTCCCGCGGCTGGGTACGGCCTGGCCGGGCCGCGCCGCGCCGCGCCGCCTCGCCGGCACGCTGGGGCTCGTATCCGGCGGGTCTTGCCTCGGGTCGCGCTCCCCCCTTCCACCCCGGCCCGGTGGCGTGGGCCGGAGCGGGTTTGCGCGGCGTGGCCACGGGACGTGCCGGGCCGGCCACGTGCGCGGCGGTGGGGCCTCCCGGGAGGCCGGCGGGCTGCACGGCCTGTGGCGCCGGGCCCCGCCTCGTGTCGGGCCGGCCCCGCCGGGGGCGGTGGTGGGCCTGCTGGGCAGGCGTGTGGCCAGCCTCGGCGCGCAGCGGCCCGGGGAGCGCTTTCGGGTGCAGCCGCCGGGGGAAAAAGTCCCGAAAATGAAGGCCCGGGTGTCTCGTGGTCAGGAAAACGCCCCTTGGCGGCAGCTGCGCCGGGGCAGGGAGGGGTCTGCTGCTTTATACGAGCCCCCCCCGGCAATAACTAGAGCGTAAGACAGTTTTAACAGTTCTGCAACGTCTTTTCTGTTTCATGCTGCTTGGATCATGTGCGTGTTTTCTCATTGACCGCTGTGTTGCTGTGTGCCTTACCAGAAGGAGAAAAAAGAGAAGAAATCTAAACGCCGTGAGAAATCTCAGAAGAGAAAGACTCAGACGGAGGAAAGTGAGCAGTCGGAGAATGAAGTTGATTCCCCGAAAGTCAAGAAATCGAGGGCTCAAGTTAAACAAAATGGTGATATGAGAGAAGAAAGCCCGGAGAACGCGAAATTATCTTCCTTAAATGCGAAATCCACCCACAAAAAACGTCACAGTAACTCTAGTGAAACATCAAGTGGTGATGGTGACAGTGAACAAGAGCAGGTAAAACTAACGACTTATTTGGTTATAGTGATGTGCTTAGCTTTCAACTCCTGGGTTGCAACAAGGTTAAATTTAGAACAGATTATCTTTTTTTTTTCTCCCTGTCAGCGGAAAGACTGCTATAAATTTTCAGGGTTTAAAGCTACTTGGACTGTCCCTTCTGTCGATTATTTGCAAAAAATTTAAATTATGAAAGTCCTAAAGTTCTAGATCATGGTTTTCCTCACTTCATCAGTCCAGTACTGTGGTAGCTGTTGGCAGACGGACAAACTGCAGTGAGATAGTGTTTTGATATGATTCAGCATCATTAGATATGATTATAATTGCCAGAGATATAGTTTAGTTGACTTCTTTTTGGTATTAGGAGTACTTCTCTAGTGAAATGAAGAATTACTTGATTTTTAGTGGGAAAAAAGTTAATGTATTATGTTCTTATGTATCATCTTATTAAATAGTAATTGTTAATGTGAGAAAATGGTCCTTAATGTAATCAAATCTCACATTGTAGCAGTTTTGTAAGTCTTTTTAAGCCTTTCTGTAAGAATGTTTTTATTTTGTTTAACTATTTCTATTTTATTTAGGTTCCTTTAAAATGGCTTGACATAAACCACATTTTTTTTGAAGGGAAACCTATCTTCTTGTACCTAGGATTTGTTTTGAAAAGTCTTTTTACCTGTATGTTCTGCTGTTGCTTGGTTTTGTTTCTTCTTCCAATTGATGCTTCACAAAGCATCCAGGGTTTCCCTGGTTTCCAGGGTTAGCATTCTTTCCTCACTCTTAGCATTTTAGTCACTGTGCTGTTAAAACATATATGAAACGCATGATGAAGTAGGTGTGTTTCTACATTGTAATGTTATTCTTTTGGGGATCCATTTCTGTATCTGTAAATCACTGTGCTGTATTAATTGGGAAGTAGGAAACAGGCTAGATATCAAGCCTGATTCTTGCATATTACAACATACCTGTTAGACCATTAGTAATTATTTAAAATAGAATGTTAAAATTTAATTAAGAGCTTTCAGAGTTTTGATTTGGGTGTTTTGCATTTATAGAGTTATGCCATTAGATATGAAACAGTCTTGAATTACAGATCACTTTTGTCTACCTTTGAAATAAGATATTAAGTAAAACAAGGCTCTTTAGCTGCAGTTGTGATACTGTCACTGAAAATTTGACCCTTGGGTATGACACCAGTGCCTATGCCATTACCTTGAATTTTCTGATGGTCGTGTGATGTTCACATGGAATGTTATCTGATTTATTGTTTACCTAACAGGAAATGACTGAAGAACAGAAAGAGGGTGCTTTCTCCAATTTTTCGATTTCCAAAGGGACTGTTCAGCTTCTTCAAGGTAAATTTCTTGGCATGATGTGACCGCAAAAAGTGAATTATCTCTATCATGTGTTTTTATACTCAACATATTCAATCAGTGAGCTTGGAGATGTGCTCTGCTTGTGTGTATGCAAGCATGGATGCTATACAGAAGGCACATTGATTACCTACTCTAAATGCAGCTTTGAACATAGACTTTTCTGTTTGCAGTATTGCCTTTAATCAATCAGCCTTTATGGTAGAATTTTAAATGACAAGCTCAAAAAAATAAAATAATTCTGTGGGAGGATTTTTCAATTAAAAGTTATTTTGGTGTGTGTAAAGGAAGACCAGTTATATTTAGTATCTTTGACATTAGTTTGTACATGACTTAGTATGAATTAAGAGAAGAATAGAAGTGGTTTTAATATGTTTTATCTGAAAGGAAGAGATTTTCATAGATAGGTGGGGAGTATTCCATAAATAAAGCCACAGTACTTGAAGGCTTTCATTAAAGGCTAGTAACTTCAGCTGTCCCAGCTAGCACTATGTCTGGTGGTATGAAGTGGGGGAGAGTAAAGTGGACAGTCCCAGGGCACTCTTTACAGATGACCTCTGTGATTAAATAACTCAGTGGAGGTGATGATACAGTCCTGATTTACTTTAGAGTTGATGGAAGTTCTGCTTGGGATAATTTCCTCTGAAGAGCATGCAAGAACACTTGTAAAATGATAATAATTAAGGAATTCTGTTGAAATAATTTCCTCTGAAGAGCATGCAAGAACACTTGTAAAATGATAATAATTAAGGAATTCTGTTGAAATTGTCACAGCTCGAGGAGTGACATACCTGTTCCCAGTGCAAGTGAAGACCTTTGACCCAGTATATTCTGGTAAAGATGTCATTGCTCAAGCACGAACTGGAACAGGGAAAACATTCTCTTTTGCTATTCCCTTAATTGAAAAGCTTCAGGGAGACTCACAGGAAAGAAGAAGAGGCCGTTCACCAAAGGTAACTTATGCATAGTTAGAATGCTGATTTTGCTTTGTTTTATGTCAGAGTGATTCAGATTTTTAGCCCTCTGGAAAAGTTCTTCAAGTTTGTGCAGGTATAAGCTAACCCACATTAAAGATTATTTGAAAGCTGTTTTCGTTGTGCTTTGCCTGCATCCTGTGCTGCCTCACCCTCTGATCAGGAGTAAAGAGCACAATAGCTCTATCCACTCGTCAGTTCCTTTTTCTGCTTACAGGGAGACCGGAACTACAGGTGTTTGACATGTTGCTATTTAATTTTGTTCAGTCACCTTACCTGTTCAGGTCCAGTGGTTACTGGACACTTGTTTTTCTCCCAGATTAGTAGCAGATTAGTGACTTTTTCTGATTGATAAAAGCTGTCCACTTAACTGTGTTTGTTTAAACATGTAAATAGTGGGAGGTTTTAAAAACAGACTTAGTTTTCACTAGGGCCACCACCAGGTATTCCAGCTTCTGCTCCAGAGAACACAGATTCATTATGAGCTGTCTGCACAGGGAATACCATGTATGTTTTTTCACCAAATTCTTATGATGCCCTTCAAAACTAGGTAGGCAAAGCTTATCATATGCCCGTTAATAGTGGATTATTTTTTTTTATCAGTTTATTCTATCTTGCCACCCATCTCATAGATTACCTGAAACTCATTCCAAAACTAGTAGTACCTCTTCTATTTGTGTCTGTCCATCATGTTGGCTGTCTGACTGAAATGCTGGCTCTAGATTTGGCACAGTCTTGCGGAGAAGGGAAAGCTTTCTTTGATGGAGTCACAAGTCTTAAAAGGATTTCAGGCCCATACCATAGTACACTACTACTTTCTTTGTGTTTCAATGTTGAAAGAAGTAACAGGATAAGGATTTTAAGGTTCTTTTGTCGAGCCACTGGTGCCAGGTTTGAGAGCATTACTGCAATCACATGTTAAAAACTAAATTAGTTAAAACTCCTAGCTAGTAGCTTGCCCATCACTTGTGGTGAAGCCTGTATATTGGAAGAGAGGATGGTTCCTTCTGCGGGGATGTCAGCACAGGCTCCAGAACCATGCTGAACACCAGCTTTGCAGACTGAACATATGTTTCCCTGAGTCACAGGGAAGCTGAGAGACAGTTGATATCTCTTTCTTACACCTTCTTGCAGGACTGTGAAACATTACCGAGCATGTGTAAAAACATTTGATTACCCAAATCCTTCAGTCTTGTGCTCAAACAGCATATGTGCATGTAGAAGAAAACTTGTAGCTAATCTGTTCAAGAGCTAAAGTTAAATAAGATACCTCCTGTCTATCTCATTTAAAAAGAAGTTAGCCTGCCTAGATGAACATGTGCTGAAGATTAGTGATTTTTACAAGAGACAAGCAGTGTGTTTCTCTAATCTTTGCTTAGATAACTATTTAAACCTGATTTAAAAAAAAAAAATGATGTAGATGGTCAGACCTAAACTAGTGATAAGTCTGGCGGTTTCTTGGCAGAAGCCATGCTGAGAGAACATGTTTGTCTGTCTTCTGTCTAGGTATTAGTTCTTTGTCCAACAAGAGAGCTGGCAAACCAGGTTGCCAAAGATTTCAAGGACATCACAAGACAACTAACAGTAGCCTGTTTTTATGGAGGAACTCCATATAATGGACAAAGTAAGTGACACTTATCACTAATAACTGAAATGTCAATTGACTGACATATTTGAGAAATGCAGTTGGGTCCTTCCAAACACACACTTTTAACTCAAGAACTGGAGAGTATTCATGGGGAATTCCGCAGCTCAAAATGTATCTTCTTATGGTGAGAAATAATCATATTATTACAATATCTCAATTATATTCTTGGTGTTCCTTGTTTACTCACATACTTTAAATTAAAGTAAAAGAGATTGTAATGTGCGTATACAGAGCATTTGGGTTTAGATTCTTGTAAAGATTTCTATTTTCTTTTAAAAATGTTTAGTCGTGGAGCTGGGTTTGGGGTTTTTTTGTGTGATATGGGATATCTAGAGGATTTGTAAAGTGGAGAAGGATTTCTTCATTGCGACAGTGTAATTTACTGTCTTGATGGTTGTAAACAAGGCAAATGAGAGTGGGAATGAGAATAAGCTCTTTCATCGTAATATATCTTGAGACATTAGGGATGTTTGGTTTTTTTCCTGCAGAACTTTAGGAGGAGGTGATCTCAGTAATTTGGATGGTCAAATAAATGAAGAGTTTTTTACATTTCCAATTAAGGTAGACAATTTGGAAAGAGCTAACTTTTTCCAAAGTATGTTAAAAGAAGCTCTTTGTTTGACACTTTATTTAACTCATGGGTAGAGGAAAGGGAGATGGGAAATCTTTTTTCCTTCAGGAAGAGCAGTAGAACTTCTACCTTACCAATTTTGGCTTTTTTTTTCCCCCAACTTTTTTCCTCCCATTCATCATTGGTTCTCACTTCCATTTGTAAGGAATGTACTTATGAATGGTTTAAGAAGCTGTTTCATTATTACTTACCTACCATGTGTTTTTTATGTAGAGAATGCTCCATAGTTCACTGCTAACTCCTCTTCTGCTCTTTCCTGTTTATCAGTTGATCTCATGAGAAGTGGCATTGACATTTTGGTTGGGACACCTGGTCGAATCAAAGACCATCTTCAGAGTGGCAAGCTGGACCTTACCAAGGTCAAACATGTTGTACTTGATGAAGTTGACCAGATGCTGGACATGGGATTTGCTGAACAAGTGGAAGACATTTTACGAGTTGCATACAAGAAGGGTAATCTCAATATTTAAACAAATAGTAGGAAATGTTAGTAATAATTTAGTCCGTTAAAATTCAGGTATGTTTTTCTGAAAGCCGCAAGATGGCTTTGTTTAGAAATGACTGAATACTATATATTGTAGGAAACGTACTGTGACATTACATGAGGAAGTGTTGTGAAAGTGGGAATCATTCAGAGGACCTTTGCAAAGCTTAAAATCCAATACCTAGGGATCTGTAGATAACTTTAACACCTATCTATAAGTTGTACTTGGACTTCTTCCAGTTAAATGGAATTAGAAGCCTTTTACCCTTTTCACAGCTTGAAAATAGATTTGATTTTTGGTCGTAACAGCTTTTTTCCTATTTTTGAAAATATTTAGACTTTCCAGAGTATTTTTTCTCCAGATGTTGGTAATGCATAAATTTACAAAGCAGAATTTCCTTCTTTATTTTATATACTGATATTTGACATCATATTTTTAATAATGCATGTAATCAACTTGTATACATCTGTAAGTTGAAACATATGAGGTTTGTGAAACATTGTTCTGTGTTTTAAGATTCTGAAGACAATCCGCAGACACTGCTGTTTTCTGCAACTTGCCCACATTGGGTGTATGATGTGGCTAGGAAGTACATGAAGTCTAGATATGAACAGATTGACCTTATTGGGAAAAGAACTCAAAAGGCTGCTACAACAGTAGAAGTGAGTAATCTATCTAATGTGGAATGTTTTCAGGCCTTTTCCCTTTTCCTTTATGCTACGAATGGTCATCCCATCCTAAGGTACATTATCAGAATGATGTTGAAAGTTGTTTTTGTAATTATTTTTATAAGTATAAGGCACATTACAGCTAGTCAGAGTGTTTCTAGGTTTAGGATCCGTCTGTCTCTTCTCACAGCATCCTGTAACCATATAGACATCTCGGGTAGAGTGAGGATTCAGTTATCAGTTAGTTTTGTTGGTTTTCAGAGAAAAGCAGTATCTGGATTTATCCAAGTTGGAAACAAAAGGCACACATTAACATCAACCTGGCTCTTTTAAATCATCATAGCCATCACAGCCGAATTCTGTATTCTGTATACGGGAGATTTTTTCCAGGCTTCCTGTGGGTATCTCACCTCAGCAGTAAATACCATAGCAAGGAATACAGTACATATATGCTGAAGCCTGAATTAGTTATCTTTACTTGGTAAAATAAGATACTGTTTCTGCCTAAGTACTGCTTAGCGGTTACTTTTGACAGATCAGTTGGACACATTATAATTGTATCAGTGGGATTGAAAGAATGTTAACCTTGTGCTTGAAAAAAGCTTTTAACGCACTGTATTTATTTGTTTCGCTTTACCTGACAAAGTTTTAGTTGACAGAACTGTGACAAAATCTTGCACCCCTGACTGTCCTCCACATAAATGATATAACATCTCCTGGGGGTTTTTTTCCTTGCTTTAAAAAAGGGATTTGTACACTGTCATCTTTTTTTTTCCTCTTACTGTAATTATTTTGCTTAATATTAATTGTGGTGGGCAGAAGAGCCTTATGGATTTTATATGTTCCAGGAATGTGAGTTAGCATATTTTGCCCATCAGGAAACTGTGTAACTCTTTAGTATTTCTGGATTTTACAGTTTCAAATGTATTAAAAAAGAGTCTTACGTTTTTATGTAAGCTAAACACTGGAATTCTTTTCCATAGCATTTGGCTATAGAGTGTCACTGGTCGCAGAGAGCTGCGGTTATTGGAGATGTCATTCAGGTCTACAGTGGCAGCCATGGGAGGACCATTGTCTTTTGCGAGACCAAAAAGGAGGCAAATGAACTGGCTCTGAATGCTTCAATCAAACAGGTATCATCTGTATTAAGTAACAAAACCTGTCAGAGGTGTATCAACTCTGTTTTAAAGGGAAGCTTTAAAAATGGTTAAGGCAAGTGGTCAGATAGTGCAGCTTAGTCCTGAAGACTATAATGCTGTAAACTTTCAACCAGTTTGGGTTTTTTTAAAAGGTTCTTTTTGGCAGTTTTGAAACTAACAGATACTGCGCTACAAAGAATTTTTTCCTTAAAAGAAGAGCTCTCGTTGACATTAAATGAAACAGTTGTGAATTAATTTTTCTGTAGATTGTGCTGTCTTGGATTAAAAAATGGTGGTAGACTTACTAGGATAACGGGTCATGATACTAGAATAGCAGTTATTGAGCTGAGATGCTGACATTAATTAGTGTTGTTGGGGGGCAGTTGGGGTTTAGAGCTGTAATATAACAGAGGCTATATTTGTGTTTTCATCAAGATGTTCATTAGCTGTTATGAAGACCTTAAAGATGTATACACAGAAAGAATTCGATGTGCCATCTCTTGTGAATGACCTCTAGTGTATTCCTGAGGTTTGTGGTATGGCACACGCTAGCACTGGTGGAAAATGAACATGTTGATGTAATGGTGCAATGTCTACGATGTGTAGCGACACTGGCACTGCATGGTTGGTTTTGGTGGTGGTATCACAGCAACTACTTTTTCTGTATGTGTTTTCATCGAGGAGATGGGTTATGTCTAGAAAGCAGTACAGCACTATGTCCTTAGGGAAAGGAGAAGCTTTTTGATCTGCTACAACCGTGTTCAGGAGTGTTTCTCCTATGCTCCTAGATCACCTCAGTAACAGCTAAACCTGAACGTGGCACCTTATCCTATGTTACTGGTGGTGTTAGGGATATCAAATCTTGCATGGGCTATACAGAACTCTGATCTTGGTAGGTAAGAGAAGGAAATTACTTGGATGCTTCAGTTTTAGCATTTTAATACTTGCTAACAGAATATATGCCTATTCCATTAACCAGCTGAAGTAAATCCAAAACTGTCTGAAAAAGAGTTTTTTTTGAATTCTGTGCTGACCCTAGCATTGTGTTAGTATTTCTTCAAATCATTCTCTGTTTACATGTGGAAAATCTGGTAGCCATCTACAGGCAAGCTGTGAAATGTGAAGTGGAGGAAAAAAACAATTTTTGTATGGTACTTGTTATTGCTGTGATACACAAGGACTTTCAGAATGTTTGGATTAAAACAAAATTATCTTTGAAGCTGTAGTTAATTTTTTTTTTTAGGACCCCCTTATATTTTAATCCTTTAATTGGTAGTGGAGGAAATTAGTATATTAAGGAGAATTAAGAAGCAATATTATTTTGGAAAAGATGTCTAAATGAATACTAAGAAGGCCTAAGAAAATTGTTAAGGACTATTTTGAAACAGCTAAGCCTTGTATAGATGGTGTGGATGGCAGGTTAGGGCATAGTTGTGTTCGTAGGTCACAGTAATTCGAGGTGCAGATAAGCCACATGTTGTGATTCTGTTTTCCTACCTTTGTTAAAGATCTTTGAGGTATATGAATAAGAAGTACTGAGTAAATATTGTAAGACACCTAAATTATAAACTCTGGTAATTCAGTTCTGTATCTTGCCATATGGTATCAAATACCAAGATATTGTACCCCAGACTAGCATAAAATGGAGCACTGCCTTGGATTTTGGTACAGTCCTGTAATCATACTGTTTTTCAGGATTGCCAGTCATTGCATGGTGACATTCCTCAGAAACAAAGAGAGATCACACTGAAAGGTTTTAGAAATGGTACCTTTAAAGTTCTGGTTGCAACCAACGTCGCTGCCCGTGGTTTAGATATACCTGAAGTTGACCTGGTTGTACAAAGTTCACCACCAAAGGTAGGAGATGGTTATGTTGGGTGTCTTGTAATAATTTGTAGTCTTGTTTTCAAGTAGTAGATGTTATCAGGTGATGGTATTCACCACACAAACTTTATCAGCATTGCATTTAAGGGTAAGAAATGTCCTGATAGAAGGTAGTTTCTTAGAGGATTTTTTCAGAGTGCTTCAGTCTCCAGTATGTTTAAAGATGGTCTCCTTAAAATGCCTTCCTTTAAGGCTGTTCAAAGCCTCTCCCTTCAAGGCTGTGTGTGATCATTGCAAGTCTGGAAGCAGTGAGAAGTCAAGAAAGGCTGTTTGTCTTGCAAGAACAATTCATTAAGTAGGGGCATATATGAGGAGGGGACCCCAACAGTGAGAACATTGGCTGAAGTTAAGAGAGTTTAAAAGAAACAAGATAATTTTTCAGTGAATTTGCTATTAATATCTCAGTAATCATGCTCAAGTTAATGTGCAGGAGGGTGAGTGGGATTGTTACAGAGGTATACATGCTCAAAATGTTATCTCATATTCTCTGTGGTGATGCCAAAACAAGACTTAGTTGCTTCATGAGCATGGTTCTGGCTTTCAAACTATGATTTTTAGAGGGTTATGGAAAAGCTTATTTGTTTGCCTTTAGTGAAACAGTGGTTTGTAATTTAATTCTCTGATGCAATTATTGTGTATTTTTCATGCTTAATTGTAATAGCTTCTACTAAATTATGTGAATACAATGAATTGATTAAATTGCAGTAAATTACATAAGGGTATTTATTTTGAAGGATGTGGAGTCCTATATCCATCGTTCTGGACGCACAGGTCGAGCTGGACGAACTGGAATCTGTATCTGTTTTTACCAGCGAAAGGAAGAACATCAGTTAAGATATGTGGAACAAAAAGCGGTAAAGTATAGTTTTCTTCTAATCATGAACAATGAAATGTAATGTGTTAGGGTAGCATCTAAAATCTTCCTGTTTTGTTTAATACTTCAGTTACAAAATAGAGCTTATAAAGCATCCAGTTGAGGTTCAGTTACTTAGCAGAGTTTGGGTACGGTGTCAGTTACTGTGGAGCAGGGAGCGTGCTGCAGATTCTCATGCCCACGCTTTTTCAGCAAATGCCAGTAAGATTGTACCTGTGGAAATGGGAAAAAATAAGTAGGATTTCAGTTTAGTGTTCACCCTGGCTTGTCATCTGATCAGTGATTTGCATGTGTGTAGCTTTACCGAGAGCTGTTACTTCCATTTTTGCACTTTGTGCACTGTTCCATATGGTTTTCTCGCCAATTAAGTATTCAGTTGGGATGAGATGGTTTAGTCTCGGCACATAAAACTCAAACTTACATTTAGAAAGGCTGTATAATTGTAAATCAAAGTAAATCAGACTAAAATTAATATTTTAAAATTTGTAAATTTGTAGGTCTTTTTTTCCCCTGGAATCTGCTGAAATGGTCTCTGTTTATTTCAGTTTAAGGTCACTGAATCATTTAAACTGACCTGGTACATAAAAGGCTTTTAAGTGTTACCCATTTCCCTGCAAGCTTAACCTTGTAATTTTCACTAGCAAAAGTTGGGAGTTAAAAGGTGAAAAGAAGAAGAAAAGTGATAGATTTAAATGCTTGCTTCATTGGAGTCCAGTAGTGTTTCTTTATAACTGTATTATTTATGGTCTACAACCTTCATCTGTATTTTGCTTTTTAAATTTCAGGGCATTACATTCAAGCGTGTTGGTGTTCCTACTGCAACAGATATAATAAAAGCTTCCAGCAAAGATGCCATCAGGTGTGTTCGGTGACTCAAGCCCTGTTGTATCTTCCTGTCTTCCTAGTTCAGATGGGCTGTCTGGGTAGCTCATTGCTGTCTCTCTGAACGGATCAGTATTAAAGTCTTGGACTGCTGTTTTTCTTGTATTCCAGAGCCTAGTAAATACTAGTGTATAATGCTTTGTTGGTTTGGTTTTGGTTTTTTGTTTTTTTTTTTTTTTCTTTAATTACTTAGGTGTCTGGATTCTGTTCCTGAAACTGCTATTGAGTATTTCAGAGAATCTGCTCGGTTGTTAATACAAGAAAAGGGACCAGTTAATGCTCTGGCTGCAGCTCTAGCCCATATTTCAGGTGCTACTTCCATTGAACAGCGCTCCCTGCTGAACTCGGATGCGGTAAGGCTGGATGGCTCAACATTTGTCTTGAATCTGAAAAAAACCCAACACACCTCTGTGATGTTTAAATAGAGAATTATTTGTCTCCTAATGATTTTGTTTATGGGAACTGTACTTAAGCCACTAGGAACTACTGATTTAGTTAAAAGCAAGAATATAGTGACTATAAATATACTTGCTCTTCCATAACAGTATCCACTTGAAAACTTAGTTTATAAACTGTAAATTAGCAGGTTTCTTGTGTCTGATAGATGTGCTGAAGTTTCTTCCTCTGACTGAATGGAGCATGCCCACTTTCTGCTCTTTAGGGATTTGTGACAATGATACTACGCTGCTCTGAAGAAATAAACAATATGAGCTATGCTTGGCGAAGACTGCGAGATCTGTTGGGTGATGATGTTGATAGGAAAGTGAACAGAATGTGTTTCCTCAAGGGAAAAATGGTAAGCTTTTTTTGTATCTTTGCTGCTGAGCTTTTCTGATTGTAGCCTTTTCTCAGCAATTGTCAGGGGAGATATTTGGTCTTTTTTTTCCCCACATTCCAGGCTCTGTTGATAAGGACATAACTCTGGTAGAAGCATGGGCCTCAGTCTGTTTTATTAGGGCTCAGGCATCTCAGGGGCTTAGGGCTCTGCTTGACACTTCAGAACAGATGTTGAATGAACTTTTATGTAGAGATTTGTATTAAAGCATTAAGATTGGTGTGAGTGCAGGTAGAACGGGTGCCTTTTGGAGGTACCAAAAGAAGAGAGATGTAAATGTGGCAGATGTTGATGGCACCTAGTTTAGCAAATCATCAAAATCACAGCACATCTATATGCCAATACTGAGAATACCCAGACTTGGTAAACTAGAAAGCTCTCAACAAGGGACAACCTACAGTTGAACAACAGTTCAAAGACTCTTTTTTTTTTTTTCTTCAAATAAAAACAGTTCTTGTCCTAAGTGTTGTGTGTATTCTCTTCTACATTCCCTCTCTGTGTAAAAGTTAACCTGCATGTCTTGCCGTATGAATTTCACACGTAGTTCACAAGGTTTCTTATCCAGACCATTCTGATGTTAAGTTTGACTTGAGGACACTTTTTTTATGTCAGTGAACTGTTTTTACTATTTCCGTGCCTGAAATTTTTTCTTAGTGCATCATTCGCGCATGATATTTGATATTGCGTTAATTGCTAAGATTTGTTTTATTGTCCTTGCCTCTGTCTCTTCACAGCATGGTTCTGTATTTGATGTGTGGAACACTGTCTATGGATGGTTTTCCCTACATCAGATTTGTAATTCTCAGTTTCCAAATTGCTCATTCAGACAAAGAATAGCTTTTTAACATGTGAATTATGTATTATACTTAACCATTCAAGTAGTTTAACTTCAGATTTCTAGTCTGAACCTAGATACTCACTTTACTGGCTGCATAAAATTTACAGAAGACCACATTTTAGGATGGAAGAGGGTTGTAAGCTGTAAAGAGCTGTTAAAGAGCCAAGAAAATATGAATTGGAAATACTGGCTATGCAGAGGAAAGAAAAATGTATATTTGAGGAAAATGTTAAGAAAGTGGAAGTATTGGTGTTCTGAGAAATACTGATGCAGCTTTCTCAATGTTCAAAGACTTTGAAGTATCTTAAATCTCTATTAAAAAATGTAAATGTAAACCTGTTTGTTCTAGTACATAGATTTGTAGGCTCTATTTTTTTTTTAATTGCAGTCAATTAAAAGGCCATTAACATTTTTCTCTCTTTTCAGGGTGTGTGCTTTGATATTCCTGCAGCAGACCTAAAGGAAATAGAGGTACGTTCAGTGAAATTCCTGGTTATAGCAGACTGTAGATGAAATTGGCTGGACTGGGTTAGGCAGAAAACATTATGTAGCCTGTATCCTGCCTTTCCTAGTGGCAAAAGGGATGGCTTTGAAGGAACTAGAGAAGAAACTTACAGTGTTCCTTTCCTAATGTATTCCCATCTCCAAAAATCTGTAGCTTGAAACTTTTGCTCTGAGAAGAGTGGTGGTGTGTACAACCCACCCCTTGTTACTGCTGTCGGATTAATCTTTGTAGGAAATGAGTTTCGTTACGCTATAAAATCAGCTTTTTTTTTTCTATTCCCCACCCCCCATTCATTTCAGCGAGAATTCTCTCCACAGAAAAGCGAATTCTAGGTTTTTGCTTGGCAGAAGTAGTATTCCCATGCCAAAATTCCTTAGACTTCCAATGTTTCTTTCAGGTATTTTTCCCTTAGTGCATCTCTATACCCTCATGTCCTAGCATTCATTCACAGGATCCTAAATCAATGTTTGGCTCTGGATTAGAGGAGAATTGAGGGGAGGGTGTGAATTTGTGATCAGTAATAATTTTAGTGGTATTCTTAGTAAATGAAAGCTGGGGAAAGAGTTTACTGATGAGGCTGCTCTGTAAAGCTGTTGAGTGGGTTTCCACTCTGTTCTGTAGGATCTGAGGTGTACTCAGACAGCTGTAGCTCTTACGCTTAAAATTTTGAAACCAGTATTGACCACTTTAGTTAGAAACTTGAATCCCCTATACTGGCTCACAATTTTGCCTTTTCAGTTGAGCAGATGTAGGAATTATGAAATACCCTGTATTTGCATTCCTAGAATTTAACTTGCTATGTCTGACTTTATTTCAATAGGCAAGATGGGAAGATTCAAAACAATGGCGTTTGTGCGTGGCGACTGAATTACCTGAGTTAGTAGAATCACAGCGAGGAGGTGGCAACGGAGGAGGAAATGGCCGAAGCTTCTCAAGCTCCAGGAACGGGCGGCGTGGTAGCTCTGGTAGAAACAGATTCAGAAGCAGAGGCCAGAAACGAAGTTTTGACAGAGCATTTGATCGTTAACTTCAACCGTGCACAGTGGGACTGCAGTATTTTATATTATGTTAAAATAGGCTATTCCTCTGTGTTTGTACCACTTGGAAAAATCTGTCATTCAGATTTTTTTTTTTCTCAGTACTACTTTGGTCATAAAGAAGATCCTGTTCACTTTAAAAAACACAAAAAAAATACTATTGTTTCCTTTCTTTCTTGTATTTCCATTTCAACAGTAAGACTGAAATCTTTATTCCAGAACATGACTGTCCCATTCAAAATTGTAGCCTGGCTCACTGTATAATATATAGATCTTCACTGCCGGTCAAACCTGTACATTTTCCAGAAAAATAAAATATTATTTTACAAGTTCATATCGTACATTAGAAGGTTTTACAAGTGCACGTGTTGGGCGAAGGTGAGCGGTGTAGTTTGAGTACAGGTGGGGTATATTTTTTATGACAGGGGAGGCATTTACATGCATTATTACATGAGGTAGGTGTTGTTTTGCCGGTGGAGTCGCTGGCTTTTGGAGGGTGGCGGCAGGAGCCCCGTGCGGGGAGGAGGCGGGGGCGCGGGCAGGAACCGGGGCGCGGGGGAAGCCGGCGGAAGGGACCGGCCGGGCAGCGCCGGCGGAAGGGGCGGGCCCGGGGCCGGTGCGGCGGCGCAGCGGCTGCATGGGTGCGGTGTGGGGCCGCGCAGCGCGGCTCGGCTTCCCCGCGGCCCGGGCGGCGGCGGCGGCCCCGGTCAGCGACCGGCGGCGGCTGGGCTGGCTGTGCGGCACCGGGGCGGGCCCGCTGCTGCTGCTGGCGGCGGCGCTGCCCCGCGGCCCGGCCCTCCCGCCGGCCGCCCTCGGCGCCGCGCCTCACTTCCTGCGCGTCGGGGCGGGGCGCGCGGCCTGGGGCCGCCGTTGCCAGACGAGCGGCAGCAGTAGCGGCAGCGCCGTCGCCCACCTCCTCGGAGAGCAGCCGGCCGCCATGCCCGCCGCCGGCCCCGCCGCCGCCCCCGCCGAGCCGCAGGCGCCGGCGGGCGCCGAGTCCGTCCGCCGCGGCCGCCGGAGGAAGGCCAAGGTAGGAGGGGGCGGCCGCGCGCCACGTGCCGCCGCGGGGGCGGCCATTTTGTGCGGCCCGGCCCGGCCCCGTCGTGGGGGGACCGGGGGGGACCCGGGCGCGGGGATTCGGGCCTTAAAACCGGGTGACAGCGGGCTGTCGGAGGGGATGTGCGAGGGAGGCGGTTCCTCCGTGTAACGCCTGCGTTCCCGCGGCAGGAGGAAACCCAGGAGAAGAAGCTGAAGCGGCGGGAGAAGCTGAAGCGACGCGGTAGGGCCGAGGGCGAGCAGGCCCAGCCCGAGGAGAGTGGGCTGGGCGACGGTGACCTTGAGCCCCCGCTGCCCAAGAAAACAAAAAAAGTCAAGGAGGAGAGCAACGGTTCTGAGCATACGGTGAAACTTTCCTCGGCTGTAAGCAACGATGCGACGTCCCCAGCAGCCGGGAGCGTGTCTGGGGATGCAGCCGCTGGAGAGCAGGACAGCGACGCAGAGGTAGTAACGCTCTGCCAGTGGAGCCCTTGTCTTGCCTAATTAAAGTCCCGCTGGTAATGAGCGGGCTTAATAAGTCATACCGGGTGTTGTGGTGGAGACTTGGGGTGTGAGGGCTGGGGGAGCGTTAGGCTGCTGTCGTAGGCAGCCTTTGCCGCCGTTCCCGTTGGACTTAATGGCACCCGATCCTGGGCATCGGGGAGCGCCTGGCATCGTGCCCGTTTCCACCCAAGGTGCGGCAGGCGAGTGAAGCGCGGCAGCACATGCACCAACACGTGGTAGCTGTCTCTCCCCGTTGTGCTTTCCCTCTTGTGGTAAACGCCAAGCCCTATGGAGTAGTTTATCTTGCAGTGGAGGAGACTAGCTAGCGGGGAGCAGTTTCCGTGTGCTAGCTCGTCTTCACGTAGCACCTTGTTTTGTGCCCTGCTGCACAAGCAGTCACCATCCCAGAAACGTGCACTGCTTTTGTGCTGTGATGACGCTTTCTCTGCTGACAGGTCCTTTGACAAAGTATTTGGCAAGGTGTCCTGTAAGGGAAGGTCGGGGTTATCCTCATTAATTCCTGCTTCTGGGGTTCTCCCTGTTCAGATTTCACCCTTGGTCTCACACATGTGTGCGAGAGGGCCCTGCAGCTTGCCTTCCCCTGTATAGGGCCTTTAGTGGGTAGTTTTCTCTCGTGTGTTTAAGATGGGAATGTGAATCAAAAGAGTGCCTTTTGCACATGAGGTCTAATGATGTGATCTCTTGGGTCTTTGAAGCAGAAACTAAATTGTGAGTTTTAAGTACATATCTCCTGGTGTGCAAAGTTAAGAAGCTGTTTGTGTGGTGTACTGAGTTGGTGTGACTTAAAGGAAAATTCCTGCTTCACACAGTGAATTGTGACACCAAATATGTTTTGTTGTGAAAAACAAGTTTTCTAATGATTTCAGTGCACTCCGTTAAAGATTTTTAATAAGTAGTTTCTCTCTTCTGATTTGCCAAGCATATGTGCATGATGCACTAAGATCACATGGCAGGGGAAGTTGTTCCCTTTTGTTTGTCATGGGTCTTAAAAGGTTGTGCAGGTATATCTGAATTAGGAAGGAGATAGCAGTAGTTGTGCTTTTGAACAAGTTGTTGCAGGTAACAAGAGCAGGAAGACCTTGGGCAGGAAGTCTTTACTTAAGACTGATGTAAAACCAGGATTCACTTGTAGAAATTCTGTCACACTGAATGGTGCAGCCTGTGTCAGTGTGTCTTTTCTAATACAGCGTGGCTGGATTAAAATTTCCCACTTATTCTGTGATGACGTTTTTGTTTGATGTACCTGCATCACAAGGGTTTTCTTTTTCTTTAAACAGAAAAGAGGTGAATGGTAAAATTGCAGTGGTAAAGCAAATGCACAGCTTCTCTTGTGTGTCTGTGTAGTGTATGTTACTTGCTCATCTCTTACGGCTAATAAGTTTTTTTTTTCTTTTTTATGCTGTTAGGAACTGACAGAAGAAGCAAAAGAAGGCGCCTTCTCCAATTTTCCTCTCTCCCAAAATACCATCAACCTTCTCAAAGGTTAGTTAATGCGGTAAAAGAAATTTCTGTAAATGTCCAGAATTGCATTCTGTTACCTGTATAAGCAGAGACAGAAGCCAAGGGTAAATTGTCCTAAATAGTTTTACATTTATAGTGTGGTAAGAATATGCATGTGAGCAGTCACTGTAGATTCAAAGAATCTACTGTTAGTAGGAACAAAGCTTGTTTTGTTCAGTTTCAGGGGCCTTAAGGTGAGTTTATTCTTCCACATGGTTATTCCTAGATATAAATTGGAGATTTTCTTTTCTCATAAGTATCATTCTACTTACTGTGTATCTTTACTCCAGTTCCCTTATCTGTTGTCTACAATATCACTTGTTAAATAAGTGTAATGTGAAGACTATTTGGCGCCTGTGAACAGGTTGTCTTATGATTACTGTCACACTTTTGGGCATTTTCATATCTCTTCTTGATTACTTTTATTGAGGAAGTAATCACTGTAGAGTTCTTGTCCTGTGTGTTGGGAAGCTGTGTGATTCTTGTTCCTCAGACAAAACTCTCCTTGTTCCTTTATGTTTTCCTTGCTCAGAAGTTTCATCTTGGATGTATTGTTTCACTCCACTGTGCAAAACCTCTGAAGATTTAGAATGGTTTGAAACAAATGCCCTCACCTCCTCCCTACCTTCAAAACCAGGCTACCGCAAAATCTTGGACTGTATCAAAAAAACCCATGTTGTTTTTTGTGGTTTTTGTTCTTCCTCTCCTGTTGTCTTATGCCAAACATCACAAAGAAGGCTGTATTCATTGTGGATACTCAGATGTGTGGCTGGGGGGGGAATACCTTTTGGTTTAGAGTAGGAGTCAAAACAAAGATATGTGATTTTCTTCTAAGCTGCATCTCCTGTTGTGTACAGGATTTGACATGATGTGCCCTACACATCTGGGCTAGTTGTATATGAGGGCTTCTAATTGTTCACCTTTTAATGAAACGTCTTTGGATTATCTTACAGCTCGAGGTGTAAAATACCTGTTCCCTGTGCAAGTGAGGACTTTTCAGCCCATATACGATGGCAAAGACCTAATTGCTCAAGCTCGAACAGGAACTGGGAAAACCTTTTCTTTTGCTCTTCCTCTGACTGAAAAACTTCAGAGTGTCTCGCAAGATGGGAGAAGAGGCCGTGCACCAAAAGTAACTTGCCACTTAAGGGTTAACACCAAAACCTTAGAATATGGCAGTTTTTGAAAGTGATTTTGTAATTGCTTTGAGGGCTTCTGTTTGGGATTTCTTTCTCCTTGTTGGTGTTTGTAATACTGAACATTTTCTTCAGATCAGGAGCTACAGTGTGACTGAAACTTTGCAGCATCACAGGGACAACACGTTTCACGTTTAGGGTTCCTTGTGACTGCATTTGGGAGAATGGTCAGGGCACTGCAGCAGTAGCTAGTGGGCTCCAGATTGCTGTCCTCAGGAAGCTGGCATGCAGCTTTGGGGTTCAGTTCCCTGCCTCTTCTGAGGTAGCAGTTGAGTCAGCTGGTCCTGTCTCCGTTCATTGAGGTTGTTTCTCACTATAAATTCCACGGTGATAATTGAAGGCTTTTGGTTTGTTTTTTGTCTCCTCTCATGTCCGGAGACTCAACTTAATGGATGCAAGTGGTGTTTACATTTCTACTTAAGCATAAGATGGAATTGGTAACCAGATACCTGTGATGAGATATCATACTCCCACACAAATGAAGTGTATATATTTATCATTAGACTGAAAAACTGCTATAGTCTGCAGATTTGTTGCCTACTTCATCCTTCTATTTTATTAACTTTAAAGGTGATGTAAGTTTCAAAATCCTACTGTCTGAAAAATTTCTAGAGAGGAATTCAGCTCTTTGTTTTATTGTTCCATTCTCAAAGAAAATGGAGGGGGGAAGGATAGATACTGGAGGAAGGCAGGTAGATGGAGAAGGAGGATGCATGGCTAGAGTGCATCATGCTATGTATCTTTTAAGATCTTACTACTCCAAATTTTTAGCGACTGTTCCTATCCTTTAATGCTGAACTGCACCTTCCTTGTCCTTGGTAATGTTACTGAAGTGTCTATTTTATCTGGCATTAACTTAAAAAAAGTACTGCTGTTCTACATCTTTGTTATCTTGTAATGTTTTATCTTGTTTTTCTTGCTGGCTATGAGGTTGTGTTGTGCAGGCTCCAGGTGGCAGGAAATATTGCTGGGATGGTGCATCTCTGCAACAAGTGTAGAATAAGAATGGAGCACAAGCTGTTTGACGTGAAGTAAACCCTTTTGTCCTAGCACCCTCTCCCAAGTGCAGCTGCATTTTTGTCTTTTCACTCCCTCCAGGTGCTGGTTCTTGTTCCAACCAGGGAACTGGCCACTCAAGTAGCCAGAGACTTCAAGAATCTCACCAGGCAACTGTCAGTAGCTTGTTTTTATGGAGGAACTCCATATAAAGCACAGCGTAAGTAAACAGGAGTTACTGCTGGATTGGAGTTGACTTTCTCCACATGCATTCCATGAATAAAATTGGCTTTTTTCCCCTTCAGAGTTTCACTTCAGTCAGGAAGCATGACATTGCTTTCGAAGGAAGCATACAGCCTGGGTTGAATTATTCTAGTTCCAATAAATCTTTATTTAAAAGAATGATTGTAGGTGTGCGAAGTGACGAGTCCTTTTAGTTTCTTCTTTATTGCGTGTTTGTGTGGTTTTTGTGTGGACATTTACTGGGACTAGACAACTGTCCAAGGAAAAGAGAGAACTCTGTGTGTGTGTATGGCTCTCTCTCTCTCCAGAGGTAACTGTGAAAAAGAATTTAGCTGAAAAACTAAAGCATTTTTCTGTAATAAAGCTCTGGAGGTTTCTAATGCCAGCTTAATGCTGCTTGGACATAGGTGTATCTTACTGTAACTTTGCTTGTGGTTTAGCTGGTATTCCTGACAGAGCAACTTGGGCTGCCACTTAGCTTACTTGTTTGTTACCCCGACTGACATAGGACTTTCTTCAGAGATCAAAGTGAAGGGCGGTAGCTTTTTGGTTCAAAAATTAGAAGTGTTGCTGTGTACTGCTAACTTTTTAGCTTGTTGTCTCTTATTGTCTCTTAGCATTCTGACACTGTCCTTGTTTCTGTCTTCCAGTTGATCTCCTTAAAAGTGGCATTGATATTCTAGTGGGAACTCCTGGACGGATCAAAGACCACATTCAGAATAGCAAGCTGGAACTTTCCAGCGTGAAGCACGTTGTTTTGGATGAAGTTGATCACATGTTAGACATGGGCTTTGCTGAACAAGTGGAAGAAATCTTAGGATTTGCTTATAAAAAAGGTAAATTCGGACACCAGGAGAGGAATAGGGGACAATGCAGAAAACAATTATGCTACTTTGAAAACTGCTGGCCCACCCCGAACTTGAATCCTTTGTGTGTGATGCTAGTATTGGACCTCAGAGAAAAGGGTAACATAGAATTGGAAAAGGTTCAAAGCAAGGTGACAGATGGCTGAAGGGCTGGAATGGCATTTCTAGAAGGAGCAGAGGGGAAAAAAAAGGCAAAAAAGCGACAAACCCAACCCAACTCCCTAAGCCATAGTGGTCTTCATCCTGAGAGTGGTGACTGAGCACAGGGTTAAAGCGATGATGTGTCTGTACACTTGTCATCACACAAAGTTGACAACTAGGGAATATTTCCTTCTGATGTAGTGGGCATTTAGAAAAACCACCAGGTAGCAGGTACAGAGCAGAAAGAGGTTACTTTAATAGTGTGAAATTCCTTGCCACGTTGTACCAATGCCAGAAGTTTTGAAAAACGACTTGGTGAATTACTGGAAGTAGAAATATCAAGGATTACTAAAAGTAAGGTTATCACTTCTGGTTCTGGAAGCCACAAAAAGCTGGTTGCTGGCAGGGTTTCTTCATATCTTTGTTAACTACACTTGACTGCTTTTGGAGAGAGTACATGAGCTTCGTGGATCTTAGGTTTGACCCAGTACAGCCACTGTCGTTTTGACTTGACTTTTATGTTCCCCCCATTTCTGCAGAGTCAGTCTTAGTCCTGGCAGCCAAAAAAGACAGATAATCTTCTAAAAAAGGAAATCTGTATAGGTTTTGGAAGAGTTGCCATAATTATTCAATCTTAAAAGTTTTCTTCATAACTGGAAAATAAATTGTAGGGAATAATAAGTGTCCTTCTGCAATGTGCGTGTGTTTCTGTCTGATTCTGTGGAGGTATGAAGGTAGGTTAGACTTCTTTGGGATACTGTTTGTTAAACTGTTCTTACCTGGAGTAATCTATCTTGTTATGTAATTCTTCCCCTGGTTCTGCAGAGTGTCCTTTTTAGCCTGTTTCCTTTGCACATAGCCATACTGTTGACAGCTAGTTAGTATTGGAATACCAGGCAAAGAGGGACTGAGACAAGAGGTAAGTGGGAGGACTTCAGGTACGGTCTAAGGCATTTTTAGGAGATGATCTAGAAATGTGTCTTGCATTTCTTCTCAGGCAGGATGAAGGATTCAGTTTGGTCCAGTTAAAATTACTGCAATTTTGCCTTTGGTGTCTAAAGGGTATTAAAAATTGCTTCTAAGTTTTCTTCTTGTAGCTGACTTACTGCATATATAAACCTCTCAATTTGTGAGCAACTTTGTTGCTTTTTTATCAGTTCTCAAGTTTCAGAGTCTGTTGTGATGACTGAAATCAGTGGCCTTTCCTTCCAGGTTCTGAAAACAACCCCCAGACACTGCTGTTTTCTGCAACTTGTCCACGATGGGTATATGATGTAGCAAAAAAATACATGAGAGAGGAATATGAACAGATTGACCTGATTGGAAAGAAGACTCAAAGGACTGCCACAACTGTGGAAGTAAGTGATTCTGCTGCAGAGCAGTGCAGGTCCTGAGAGCATGTGGCCTGGATGATGTGGGTTCTGCATTGACTTCACAAATGAGGGTGTGCAATGACTTTTCACATGATTGACATACAGATTTTTTTTAAGCAGAGCTTTCATATGGGGACGTTAGTTGGCAAGCTTAAAAAACCCATTTATTTCTGTGTTTATTTTGTCTGTCCTGTGCATGGCTTAGGTTTAACATGGATGCTTACCATGTTTCTTTCCCAAACAGCACTTGGCTATACAGTGTCGCTCATCTCAGAGAGCAGGAGTTCTCGGGGATATCATTCAAGTCTACAGTGGCAGCCACGGGCGAACCATTGTCTTTTGTGAGACCAAAAAGGAAGCAAATGAACTGGCTATGAATGCTTCGCTCAAACAGGTACTGGGGTCCGAATGGAGAGCAGCGGTTATGGATATTCAGGGGTTGAATGCCCTGAAATAAATACGAGGTTGCAGCTGTGTGGATAAAGTTGTTTCTGTGGGTGGTTTAAGACTTATGAAAGCTGTTTCTAAAAGTAGAGCTTTGCAGTTAAAATACCCTCTTGGCTGTGATTGTGAATTTATTCTTTAGGCTTTAAAATCATGCAGGACAGGATCAAGGAGAGTATTTATCTTGTGCTGAATAACCAGGAGATAATAATAATGGTAATAAACAGGAGCTAGTATAACGCACATATTCCATCTCATGTTGGTGTGCTTTTTGGATTCCCATCTCTTAATGGCATTTATTCTTTGGACAGTCTATTCAGGAAAATCCAACTAATATGGTAGAATGGAATGTCTTCTTGCTCTTGGAAAGTCATTTAATAGTTTGTTCAGAACTCAGGTGATATATTGAGCAGGTTTGTTACGCTTGCTTGAATTATTACCCTTTTTTTGAGTGTGGGGAAAGATGCTGGATTTTTTTTAGAGAAAATCCTTTTGATATGAAATAGTAATTTATGGAGAAAGAGCTGTGGTGGGAATACATGGTTTGCCCAGTATTTGATAGATGTCATATACTATCCATATTAAAATCTTGCAGCAACAATTTTTGTCTGTTGGCTCTGTGCTTTCATAGTAAATCCAATGACTTTGTTCTTGTGTCAGTATGTGATGCATTGTTCTCTTATGCCAGTAAGTCCTGCTTTAGCACGTTACTTGTTTTGAATTCTGAGCTTGTGACTCTCCCCTTTCACCTTGTCAAACACTTGCTCTGTCTCTTGTTCCATTAAAAAGTGGAGGTTGTTCAGATCACCTGTAGGGTTTGGGAATGCCTTGAAAACCTCACTTCAGCCTCTGTGGGTTTTGGGATGGCTTCCTAGGGAAGGGAGCAAAGTCTCTTCCTAGCTCTTGACAAGCACTGCTTAAGTAAAGGTGCTTCCATTTGTTCCAGTGGAAGTGAAAGTTGAAGTGGGCTCTTTTGGCATGGCAGACTGCAAATTGTACAGTTTGCTCTTGGTATGCTACAAATAATGTTATGGTAGAACTACTGCTTATGAGTGTTACTGTCCCAGAGGAGGATCAAACCACAAAGTAGGAAGCTTTATATACCTTTGGTGTCAGCTGTGTAATTATTTTCTGTTGCTCTGCACAATATTTTGGGATTTGTCATTGAATGTCTTTAGATACTTCAGCCTAGACTCCCCTGTGAAATGAAATGTGAATTGTTTGTTTCACTGACAGGATGCCCAATCATTGCATGGTGACATTCCACAGAAGCAGAGAGAAATTACATTGAAAGGGTTTCGAAGTGGCGTGTTTGAAGTTCTGATTGCAACAAATGTAGCTGCCCGTGGTTTGGATATTCCTGAGGTTGACCTTGTTATACAGTGTTCACCACCAAAAGTAAGTCATTAGGGGAAACTGAAGTTGTAATGTATGTTTTTGTGACAGAACAGTGGGTTATTTCTCTGTTTCACCAGAAGTATGTTCTGATTCAGAAATGAAGTGGATTTTTGGTAAATGCAGACCTAGAATTTGCTACATAAGCTTTTATATTTTGAGCTTTGATTAAAGTAAAACTGATGAGTTTTTTTGATTACTCTTGAAAGTTGTAAGATAGCTTTTAAAGTTGTTTAGGCATTTCTGAATCCTTTCTGAACATTGTTGAGTTTAATAAATACTTCTGCTGCCTCTTTCTTCTTTTGAAACTCCAGTGGACCTTTTTAAATAAAAAAACCCTTATGTCAATAGTGTTTGTTAAACCTGAGGCAGCTTACCTTGGGCAGGGTAGCATATGCAAACCGGGGTGGTTTGTGTGTAGTTACAAGTTTGGGTATAGAGACATAATGTATCACTCCTTAGGCTTCTGAATTAGAATTTAGCTTGCGTTTTCTCTTTCTCACAATGTATAAATGTCAACAGTTTAAATGACATACAGTTTCCTCATGTTAATCTGAATTTCTGAAGGATGTTGATTCCTACATCCATCGTTCTGGACGTACGGGTCGAGCTGGCCGGACTGGGATCTGCATTTGTTTATTTCAGAGAAGAGAAGAAGATCTTCTGAAACAAGTTGAGCACAAAGCGGTGAGTTGCACCTTGCTCAGACCTTTTCTTAATGAAGTACTCGGTTCCTAAAAAGATTCTGCCACTCTTAGACCTGGTAACCATGGCTGCTTATGAGTCCAGTATGGGACTCATGTCGCAGAGTCCAGTAGGCCTAAATTGTTGGTATTTGGCAAGTGTTTGTAAATGCTTTTGTATCACCTGTTCTAATGTCTCATGAGTTTCCCCATGTTGGCAGTACTGTGTTGCTGTCAGCAGGCAGGCTGTGACAGGAGTGCATGGAGATCTTGCCTTTCGTTACAATCTGCGTGTAAATTGATGTAAAGTAGCTCCAGATTAACAAGGGCAGGAATTTAAAGAAAAGCTTTATTCTAGCTTTAGAAGTAATTTAAATTAAATAAAGACTGTGTTGATGTTCTAAACAGTAAGCAACTAGAGGTCACAGTAATGTGCCTTAGGTAGGCTTGAGTCCTAGAGTGCTGAAAACACCTTTAACTAATTTGTTTTCTTGATTTTAGGGGATTACATTTAAGCGTATAGGTGTTCCCTCTGCTACAGATGTAATTAAAGCTTCAAGTAATGATGCCAAAAAGTAAGTTTATTTGCCTGTTCCTAAAAGATGTCTAGAGATCTTAGCAACAACAATGCTGTTAATGCAAAGCTTTGAGGGATCAGACCTGTGTGTGAGCATGTCTTCGCCTGTGCCATGAAAGTCAGCTGGTTTCCATGTGGACACTGACTTGTTTTCATAAGATGATATCAGTAACCCTCTGTGTGCTTGAACATAGACCTTTTCATAGAACATAATGTTCTGTAAGTTCTTGCAAAAATTAACCTTCATTTATATCATCAGAAATCAATAGCAGAATGGGGAATTACTGTTGTGGGGATTTTGTGCACTCGGATGATACAGTAGCAGTGTATAAAGAGCAACACTTAGTATAATGAAGAGTTACTCTGCAGTGGTGAGGGTGTTGTAGCCCTGTCCTGTGTTTCTTTGTATCGTTTTATTCTCAAGGGTTGTGTTTTTTATTCCGTGCAGCTCTGTTTACATTTGCTGCCCCCTTGGTGGAAATGCCATTGACAGAGATTATAATAAATTAGCAAGGATTTGACCAGTGTAAAGGAGATCATGGGCACGGTGTTGGGTTTATCACATACTGAAAAATGGTGGGATGTGCTGATGTACGAAAAATAGCATTAGAGAAGTGGCTGTGCTCCATTTCCCAGCTTGTTTTCATTGCTGCTCCAAGAAATAACCAATTTAATCAGCTTGCACTGAGAGCAAGAAGTGCCTTGCCCCAGCCCAGCAGTGGCATTGTAGTGGTTTGCTTCTCTTCCTTGTGAAGTAAAAGCAAGGGATTCCTGGTTTTGCTGGCAACACTTTCTTGTGGTATGGCCTTAAGAATGATGATATTTTAGAGGCTTCCCAGTGCTCTCAAACGTGCGATGTTGTACATCCTGTTTTGAAAACATCTTCCAAGAGGCTTGGCTTAATGAACAGAGAAGGTGGGTTCAGCATCCTGAAGGTGTTGAGTTAAATGAGTGATAGCGAATTATGAGCATGATAGCCAAGGCTTTTAGAGATAATTCATTAATCATGAAAGCTATCTGAAGTCTGTCTTAAACATGCACTTCACACTGGCCTTTGCTGATCTTTTAAACTTTTGTTGTCACCATGTAGGTTGCTGGAGGCCATTCCTCCTTCTGCAGTAGACTACTTCAGAAAATCTGCTCAAGAGCTCATAGATGAGAAAGGGGCGGTTGCTGCCCTGGCTGCAGCTCTAGCCCATATTTCTGGGGCATCTCACGTACAGCAGCGCTCCTTACTCAACTCAACTGCGGTAAATAACATTATATCTGTGCTAACAAGAATGGATAAATGAATTTTTGCTTGCATCCAGTCCAAGTGTGGCATATCCTTCTCAGGCTCTTCCAGTAGGGTTTCTGAATAGCTGTTATCCCCAGCTCCTGGTTTGTTTAACTGAAAGCAGCTCTTACTGGCACTCTGCAGGAAACGAGAGAAACTCAAAATCAGTTAGTAAATTTTCATGTAATGAGAGTTTAAAAGAATTTCTCCAGAGAGCTAAGCAACAGAAGACTTTGGTGCTCTTAATAGAGTTTAACTAATGACATTTTACAAGCCAGTAGATTGGCTATGCTATTGTAGTTTTCCCTTCCCAGGAAACTTTTACATTTTTGTCATATTTCAAGTAAGTCTAGCATGTGATTACCTGATTTCAAAGAAATCTTGACAGAGAAGTAGTACAGCCCGCCCTTTTTCTGATACACGTAGGGAGAACTTGGCCCAGTTTGTTGCATGTTAACACAATTTTGGAAATAGCATGTGACTGGACTGTGCTTCTTGTATCAGTTTGGGGTTTTTTTTTTACCCGTTTTCTAGTGGTAACTTATGTAGCCAGAAGCAGAGAGACATTTATTCAATAAAATACAGAAATGCTGTTGGCCTTTATATCAATGGGCAATCCTGGGTTAGATGGATGCCTTCAGCCTCTTAGGAGGCTTTCAGTAGCTGATTTCTTAGGATTAAATACTATGTTACAGTAATGTTACTGCATAGTTGATTAGTTAGTGAGTTATGGGCTGTCCAACCAAGTTTAGTCTTGTAAACGTTTTTCTCTGTTTCCTGAAGGGCTTTGTGACCATGATGTTGAAGTGTTCAGTAGAAATACATACCATGAGCTATGCCTGGCGAGGACTGAAAGAACAGCTGGGTGAGGAAGTAGATGACAAAATATCTGCAATGCGTTTCCTCAAGGGGAAGATGGTAAGATGACCAGCCTTGGGGAAGGAGGGTGTGGGGGTGTGGGTGTACACATATGGCCAGTTTTTGCAGTGATTGAGGTGGGAGCTTTGAAGTACCAGAATAGAAATGTTGATACCTCACTCTGTCCATTGATATCTCACTCTATCCCTGCTCAATCTCATTTCTCAGAAAATAGTAACCTACCCCTAAAACTGCTGTTTATGTATACACTATTAAAAAAAAAAAAAAAAAAAGGCAGCATTGAAGCTAGTAGAGTGTTTTAAAAGACACTTGTTTGGAGACATTGCTTCTGAATGGTAATGCAAGAATTCTCTCCTTAAAAAATAGCATCAGGAATATGTATATAGTGGGAGTAGTTGTTGTGACCTTTATTCTTTTATTGTAAACTCGTGCTAACGGTATATACCACTGCACTGAAAAAACAGCTGTAGCGTAGGGCAGTGACTGACTGCCTGACCTGAGCAGTACAGCATTCACCTGATTGTCAGCCTGTCTCCTGATGTGTCTGACACTTGTCTCCTGTGCAAGTGTGGCACCAGATGATGCCTGTCTTATTTTTAAACACAGAGGCTGATTGCAAGCAATGCTGCTGTCAGCACAGAGCATTTGAATCTGCATTTTGGTTTGAGTTTTTGTGTTTTAACTGCTTTTTTTTCTTCAGCTTCTAAAAAGCTTCCCCCAAAAGACCATGCTTTCTGCCGTTTCTGGTTTCTATACTTAGCGTGTATGAGTGGTTGCAGGTGCTGCCTGTCTGGAGTTGTGTGTGCCTGTTCTTGGATATAACACTGAGAGGCAAATGCTTTTTTTTTTTTTTTTTTTCTGTTATTAGGGAGTGTGCTTTGATATTCCTGTTGGCGAACTGAGTAACGTACAGGTATGTATTTGTAGCCAGAATTGGCCTTGGAACCTGATGATTTGAAAGTTGGTGATGGCCATATATAGGATTGAATCTAGGGTGGTTTGGGAGGATAAGGTTTGTGTTCTAATAAGGACATTGCATAGACAACAGAGTCATTAGAGTGCAGCACAGTCATTATAAAATACCCTATTGTGTGTCTTTCTCATTTCAGTTCTCATTATATTACCTGATTTTATTAAACAAAATCCTGTGTTGTTTGGCTCCTCTGCATTTTGACCTCTTCAGTCTATTTGAGAATTAACCCATTTTCTGTTGACTTCACTCCCTCTTGTCCCTTTGATTGTTTATCCCTTGTCAGAGGACTGAGTTGTCTTCCAAGAGCAATCTGTTGACTTATTTCGGCACGGATGGGATGTGTCTGGAAATGGCTTTGTATTCCGTGTTGCTTTTAATGATACAGGGTACCTTGGACACACACGCGGGCACATGAAGTCTTGTTACGTTGGTCTTGTTTCAGGAACAGTGGAAGGACACCAGGCGCTGGCAACTGTCCGTGGCAAAGGAGTTGCCTGAGCTGGAAGAGTACCCCCAGGAGGCAGGACGAGGCTTCTCCAGGTTTGGAAACGGAAGGCAAGGTGATGGCGGCTTCAGGAGAAACAACTGGTTTAAGAATGGAAACCGAGGACATGATTTTAACAGGTCACTTGATTAACCTCCGGTACAGATATGGGACTGAGCCGATTTTTATCACAGTAAAACTGTTAAACATTCCTCTTTGTTTTTATTCCTTGACAAAGCAACCTGTCTCTGAAGATAGCTAAAAGTCATGTTTGATGAAATGACTTGGAAGATTTTTTTTTTTGTTTTCCCTGGCAAACTATCTTCTACAATTTTCCTGCCATTAAACTAAATGCCATACATGTCTCGGGGTGGGGGGTGAGTGTTTCACTGGAATCTCAGTGCTGTGGAGGAACAATGCTCTTCCAAACATGGACAGTTACTGCACCTTGCCTGTTCAGCAGCCCTTGCATTAAAAATCCGGTTCTAAAAAACCTTTTTTTTTCAGAAAAATTTGATATCAAACCCCTCAGCACCCTTCCTTGAGAGCATTCCCCAGGTGCCCAGGCTCTGGTGGCCTTTGGGGTGCTCCCGCTTGCCTGTCGCCCTCCATCTGCTGATTCTCAGTGCTTGGGATCGTTTGCCCTCAACTCCGTCACAGAGGCTGTGGGGAAAAACGCTCAGAATATGAAACAGCAGGAGAGGGGAGCGTGGGGGCGGCCCGGGGAGGCCGCACCGCTCCCCGCTGTGGCGGCGGGAGGGGGGCGCCGCTGCGGTCGCCATGACGGCGAGGCGGGAGGAGGGGGCGGGGCCTCCCCCGCAGCGCGGCGGTGATTGGCCGGCGGAGCGTCAGGCAGCGACGTGCGTGACGCTGGGCGGCCGGCGGAGGGAAGATGGCGGCGGCGGGAGGCGGGTGGGCCGCGGTGTGTGAGAAGTTCCGCACCGCCCGGACGCTCTCGGCCGTGGAGTCGCGGAAGGACCCGGAGACCGAGCCCTACCGGTCCAAGTACAGCGCCCGAGCGCTGCTTCAGGAGGTCAAGCAGCTGCTGAGCGCTGCTGAGGAGGGCGGCGAGGCGCGGCTGCTGGCCGTGCGGCGGGCCGTGCTGGAGTACGAGCTGGGCGTCAACCACACCGACACCGAGGAGCTGTCGGCCGGCGAGGAGCACCTGCAGCGCTGCACGCAGCTCCTGGAGCCCCACCGCCTCTCCCCAGACTGCGTTTCCCTCTACATACAGGCCCAGGTGGGCCGGGGCTGTGAGGGCCGAAGAGGGTGTCGGTGCTGCGGGGCTGAGAGGCGTGTGCGGTCTGAGGGGGGGGTCCTAAGGGGCGTGCGGCGGGGGGTGCCGGGGCTGTGCGTGGGCTGTGCTGTGTGGTCTCTGCAATGGGCTGCGAATAGGGCAGGGGAGATTCGTGGCACTTCAGTCTCCTGATGGGTATGGCTTCTTTAATGATAATAATAAACACCAGCAGTCCTGGCGTTTATTTCTTGCTCGAAGAAATAATTCACAGGTGGCGGCTGTGGAGGGATGCTATTCTGTTTTAAGCTTGCTGCTGATGCCTCTGGGCATGCAGAGCGTCTAACAGTGTGTTCTCTTAATAGAAACGGTGTTGACAAAGCAGCGCACTCTTCAGGATAGGCTGAGACAGAACTTGTAAGAACTGAGCAAGAATAAATTAGTAGAAGACCTCAGTGTGTCCAGAACTTATTTGTGATTCCTTAACTGTCATTTGTTGTCAAAGTAAAGTTGGGAGATGCTTTTATTTAGCAGTATCCTGAAAAGGTAAATTGTTCTCAAAAGTAGTCACTTGTTCGCTTTTCAGCCTCGCCTGTTATCTCTTAATCTACTATATTTTATCCCAGTTGAGTAAATACAGTTTTATAGGGCTAGGAGTAATAATACTCACCTCTTTATTCTGAAGAAAGTAATGCTGTTAACAAAATTCTTTATGTAGATTCACAAAGGGCCTTTGCTCAACCACTTCATCGTGGCAACTGATGTATAGTTAGATATCTGTATCTAGACTTTAAATTAAATAGAGCAGTTATTTAGATGTCTCTGTCAAAAAAGGCTGCTCTAATTAGAAAAGGCTTGGTAGCACTTCCTTGTCAAACATTCCAAAACTGTCAAGGAATTGTGTGTTCATGTGGAAAGGTGCTAGTTAAACAGTGACTTGTCTTACATTGGTTAAATCAACTGAGTTGTCTGGAGTTCCTGCTCATTGTCTGCTCATTGTCCTTCAGTGTGACAGTTTGGGTACACTGGTACAAATCTATTGCTCATTATAAGACTGGAGATTGCTTGGGCAGCCAGTTAAAATAAGATAACATTTTACCAGTGTATGTTCCTGGGGAGTTGTTACTTTTTGTGGCTGGTGGCCAGGGATTCTGCTGTGCTTTTGAATTGGTGTGTTGGAAAGCAGTACTTCTCTCTGTTGGATAAATGGCTGCATGGGTTTTCCTGTTTTGGGGCCTTTAGGAAACAGCAGGATAAAGTTTCTGTGTTATACATGTGAAGTGCTGTGCTCCAACAGTAAATGGATCTGCTGTTGTCTGGCACTACCATCAGGCATGCGGCTGAGAGCAGTGACAGTAAATGAGCATGCCCTCAGCTTTCCGTCCCAAGGGCTTTAGAAGACTTGAGTATTTAATTAAAAACATTTCTGATATAAAAGCAGTCAGTGGCCGTACTTCTCCATGTTCTGGGACGTATAGAGTATGTTCTCATGGCACTGACTTCTATTTTGAAAGAAGGAGCATTCCTTTTTCCTGCTGGGCCTGTTTCTGTAGCCCTACTTCTAATTTCTGTGCTTCTGCATAAGGATGTGTATCACAGTTTCTGTCTAATTAAATCTGGTCTGTTCCACTGCTCAGCCGTGGGCAAAGTATTTCTGTTCATAAATGTCATGCTCTGTGGTGCTTTCTTACAAAAATAATAAATGGAATTGAAAGGGACGCAGGGCTGGCACACAACTGCATGTTTTAACTCTTTTGAAGGTGGTGTTTTGGGTTTTTTTTAGCCCTGTTGGATTTTGTAACGACACTGCCTAGGAATTAAATTAGCACGTCAGACATAGATTGTTATTAATGCCTTCATCTTATTAATAAAATTAGAGGTACTTTTTGTAAAAGGTGGGTTCACAAATGCAGTAATGTTACTATGTACGTTGCTGTAACTTAAATTTGAAGGCAGTAATCTATAGCTTTTGCATCTTAATGGTTCTTTTAATCTCTTGTAATTGTTGAAAATATACATGCATTCATTCCTAGAATAACTTTTACCTGTTAAATTTTTCTACAGTCATCGTAAATTTCTAATTTCTTGGCTCTTTTTATGATATTTGATAAAAGCGACATGAATCAGATGCAGAACATACTGTGAAAAAAGCTTGTTATTTGAACACACCAGTCCTTATTTAGCAGAGTAAACACAGAAAATCACAGTTTGTGAGGTGACTTCTGTATGTATTTGCTGCTGTGTGAGAACCCTCCCTTTTGAGCAACTTGCGATAAAACGGGTGGGCACAATTTTCACTTCTTGGAATCCACTGTATTAGAACACTATATATATAAGGACGAAGAGTGATAAATTGTTTGGCGAAAGCGTGTAACATAAATGGAACATAACGGGAAAATAACTAATTTGTTTTTCCTTTTACCTTTAGAACAATCTAGGTATCCTGTGGTCTGAAAGGGATGAAATTAAAACTGCACAAACTTACTTGGAATCGGCAGAAGCCTTGTATAATCAATACATGAAAGAGGTAGTGTGTTTATTAATATTGCAGCAGGTCTTGCTTTTGTGTGCCACTTACAGTTTTAGTAATCTTTGAAAAAAAAAACCCAACCCAAACAACCCAACATATGATGGAACTTGAGTTTCTGCACTTTCTACTGGCTGCTATGACACTTGAAAAGTGATATGATTAGTACTGCTAGCATAGGAAGAGGCAAACTAGAGGATCAGTTGCTAATTTCAAAATGGACTTATTCAGGAAAACAATTTTGCTCAAAAATAATGGTCCTTTTTGAAAGCTCTTTGAATGGATAGTCTGAAGTTGAAGCCAGGTAGAATTTGGCTTTTAATTGAGATTATTCTTAGTCTTGTCTTGGAAATCCTGTAAAATGTCAATCTGTTGCTTTCAGTGGGAAAAGGAAACAAAACTGTAATATTTGCATGGTTTCCTCTGACTGCACAGTATTGTGTAGAGGCAAGTACTTTAGTTCCATATCCAAGAGAACAATTTTATAAACAGCTAAACCTCTCATGCATATTAAACAACCTTTTGAGTTGTGGATTCTGCTGTGTATCAACAAAGACTCCCTTGTGCTATTTTTAAGCTCTTTGCAAAGCTGTTCCTACACTAACTTGCCTCAGGGACAGTTCGTGAGTGAACTAAAAACATTTGTTGCCTTAAAGGAGCAGTATCTGTGAGGACAGCTGTAAGGGTTGGACAGAACCTAGTTTCATGAAATTGCAGTTCAGGTTTTACATGATCTTGGTTTATGACACAGATTATTCTCATGGAATTTTTAGAATGTCTTTATTGGTTGGTTACTGCCATATTCCTACCTTTGTAGCCATGCAGGTTTACAATGATAGGAGAGGTAGTGTAGAGTAATAAAGCCCACCTGGAAGGGAAAGTTGCAGAGCTTTTCCTAAGGATAATTAAAGGCATAAGGCTTGACATCAGAGGACTAATCTATAGGTACAGGAAGGAGGCAAGGGTCTTGCTTACTGTGTCATTTCAATTGCTTTCTTTGCAGGAATAGCTCTAGACTTGCCAGGATATACTCCAAATCTTGTTAGAAGGTTTGGGAGCCTTTGTAAGGTCATAAGCCTTTGTATCTAAAGGAAACAAGATGAAAGGTTCTAAATTCACATCTTAAAAACTAATGAGGTATAAACAGAAAACCCTAAAGATTAAAAGATCATATTAAAAAAAAATCTATACCTCTCTGGTAGGTTGGACACACTTCTATTTACTTGTCATTTTCTGTTTCAGACCCATTTGTTTATGACTGAAGATGAATAAAACATTTCCATTAAAAGCAAACAAATCCAGGATTTTTAAATGAGAATAAGTACAAACATAAGAATATGTTTTCTTCCCTGTAAAGTGAATGTATTCTCTACCCTTGCTCCTGGTCCTGCCTGAGTCTGTGTTGTCTTATGAAAAGTATTTCTCTGGACTGCTTTTTATTTGTTGCCTTACTTTCCCTCGGGCTAAGAAATAAATGGGGTTAGGGGAGGGCTAGGAAAGTTGCATACTAAACTGGGCTCTCTTGCTAACACTGTGTAATGGAAAAAAGCCACCTTTAGAAGGACACCGTCATCTGAAGTGTTTAGAATTGGCATCTGAATTTACTCACAACAAAGGAAATCAGATAAGAACAGACTAATAAAACTTAATAAAACTTTGCCATAAGCAATGTTAATCTGTTGGGCTTGCCAGTTACGCTGACTCTAACTTTATTGACAGTTGTTCTATGGCAAGGTTGAATAGAGCAATGCTGAAATATATATATAGTTGTCTGTATAAGGGTTCTGATGGAACTCATGGTTTAAAAAACAAAAAAGCACTTCTAAATGAAATAGTTCACATCATTTTAACTTGCACGTAGGTCATGGCTTATCGAGGTTTAGCAGCTTCATCCTCCAAAGACATTGCCTGTGGTCTCATTTATATATTTGAGTAAATGGTCTTACCAGCTTGTGAATAAAGGGAGTAATCTCACAGTGGTAAGTCTTCACAGCAGGTCTGCTGAGTGTTCTCTGCACATAATGTTCTTTGCAGTACTTCCTGTAGGATGTTTTCTTGTTGCTGATTAGTGCAGCAGAATATTTCACACTTGAAGGCATGCTTAGTGTTAAATCAATGCTTAAAAACCATTATGTTCTTGTACAGAATAAAGACACCCAATTAGTCCTGTAGAACCCAGGTTGAGTGTTTCTGGTGCAGACAGCATGTGTTACTTTAAAGTATGTAAGCCAAAGTCTTCTACAAGCTGAAAACCTTGTAACTCCATGTGGAGTTGTGGCTTTCATCCTCTAAATCTCCTGAGTTTTGTGGAATTGCTCCAGAGATGTGACACTGAGATAGGTGTAGATGCATTATTGAAGTTTTATTGAATTGAGGATTGAAAAATGGTAAATCGTCTGCAGCCAGAAGAGGGAGCACTATGTTACAAAGAGAAATGTAGTTTACTGAATATATGGTGTACTTTTGCAGGATGGAAATCCTCCCCTGGATCCCAGTGAACATTTCATGGCAGAAGAAGACAAACTCACAGACCAAGAAAGATCCAAAAGGTGTGTAGCAGCATACCTAGATTATGATTACTTTTGTTTTAATTTATGAGGGTATTTAGGGAGGAAAAAAAAAAAGAAAAATCTAAAGAGACTGTTGTTTTTTCCAGATTTGAAAAAGCCTATACACATACTCTGTATTATCTGGCACAAGTCTATCAACACCTGGAGATGATTGAGAAGGCTGCTCAGTATTGCCATACTACTCTTAAACGACAGCTTGAGTATTGTGGCTACTACCCAGTAGAATGGGCACTCAATGCTGCTACTTTGTCCCAGTACTATCTCTCTAAGGTAACATACCTAATGTTTTTCTGCTGTAATTATATCATAAACATAACTATCAAGTAAGACAGTTGTTTAAACAGCTGTTTGAGACAGGGCTCCATGTCGAATTAAAAACGTGCTCCTATAAAACCACAAGTTGTCTTCTGACATGAAACATCTGGTAGGTTTTTTTTCTGTGGTTTCATTATGACAATGGGAAAAATGATCAGGGGTGTAGACATACGAAAAACTCTATAGTTAAGTATCAGCAGTGATGTTCATAAGTAAAACTTTAAGGTTATAATAACTTTGAAACTGTTTCTTATGCTGTTCCCTTACAATAAAGGGTTTCAAAACAAAAACATCTGAGGGCCAAGGTATTGCACATTGTATGTTTCCTATAAATTATGGTCCTTTGTACCTTAGCATGTGCTTAAGACTTGTTTGAGCCTGTGTGAACATTAAAGTGTTAAAGATCATTACAGACGGTAGCTGTTTGCTTCCACACATCTGTGTCAAGTCTAAATAATCTACTGTGTTAGGAAATGCTTCAGCTTTATTTAGGGATTTCTGTATTCCAGACTGTTCAGATGCTCTTTTCTGATGCTTAAAAGACTTCTGCCTTACCAAAGCCAGTTAATGTAGTAACTTGTCATTTCCATGGCTTTTTGATGCATTGATAGCACTAATCATTAAACAATGCACTGCCAAATATGAGTAAAAGAATCTAAATCTGACTCATAATGCTGACTTGTATGTCCAGCTTATTCCGACTAACACCCTGTGATACAATCTTTACCATGAGACATCACTTCCTGTACCGCAAGGAAGCGATAGTAGCATAGATCAGAACAGTGAAAACGTTCACAATGTACGTATCTCATATAAAAAGAAAAGCTTACTATTGTGGCTGTTGTAGAGAGAAAATGGTTATTTACAAAATACTGCATTCAGCAGTAGGCATGGAAAAAGTGTCCTTTCTTCCAGTGTCCAGTGGAATATGCTCCAGAGCCTCTCAGTTCTGTCATTTCCCTTGTGTTCATGTATCTGAGGCGAGGGGTTTAGCTTATACCAGTGATAAATGCTCTCTTTCTGTTTCTCTCAGCAATGCTTTATGGAGTCCCGACACTGTTTAGCAGCAGCCAGTGTCATCTTTAGCCAAGCTGAACAGGTGCCATCTGCTGAAGACAGTAAGTTCATATAAAAGTTTTGAATAAAATATTGTGAATTAAGCATCACTGATACCTAATGTTAAAAGTCAAGTCTAGCAATATGTACAAAACTTATCTTAGTTTAATTAACAATGAAGTGGAACGTTTCTAAAGAGCTGCTGCTCCTACTACAGCTTAAGATTGGCTATGAGTAAACCCTGTGAGGAAAACTCTAGACCTTGTTGCTGGCGTTTCAGAAAGCATACCAGAATAAAAGTGAAATTTAAAACAACATCCGTTTCAGTAGTGGCAATGTCATTTGATCCATTTGTCCTTGTACATGTGCTTAAAATGCAGCTTACCTTTGCTTCTCAGTGATCAGAGGACAACAATTCAATGAACCAAACCAGATGCTTCCTGGGAATAGTTTTAAAAGAGGGAGGGAGACTGCAGCTCTTAAAAACCCCAAATCTAGAAGGTACTTGTATTGTCTTTTGTTGCTGGATGCTGCAGCCTCATTAATGGCTATTTTTGCAGTTTTGGGTATCGATGCAAAGGAACAACTTCGTGGTTCAGTGTGAAGATCAATAAAAGAAACTTTTAGAGAACTGACCACAGTTTTAAAGACCTGTGGTTATGTGATAGTGTCAGTACTCAATGTAAGTCCTCTGTTTTAGGCTTAGTCTTTGCTTATCTGCAGCACAGCCTTTTACATTCTGTGTCTTGGGCAACTGAAAGCTTCAAATCAATAGAGCTTTAACTCATGGAGAGGGAGCAAGTGCTCGCAGTAGCCTGTGTGTGAGTCCGTAACTCTGACTTTGAACAGTTGAATGTATTGGTTAACTTTTAATGGTTTGAGCTGTTTAGAACACAAGCTCTTTAATCCATTGATGTTGTTATTTCAGGTTAAAATATAACCAGAGTAGACACCAACTGAGTTTTATTTAATTGAAGTTCAGTGACAGTACATTAATTGCTTTTAATATTTTTCTTAGTTCAAAAATACAGAACTCTATGCAGTTGTCTTTCTTAGTATTTAAGTACTTTGAGGATGATGTCCAAAAGCTTTTTAGTTTCAGGGGAACAGGGCTGTCAGTAGTCAGGTTATGCTAATCTGTTAGCCTGTTTGAAAACAGTATATAACAGAAGATTCAGTAGGTCTGAATCAGTGTTTATGGGCTTCCAGAGCTACCTGACTGCACAGTTGTCAGAGTTTATTAATGGGATACTTAAGCCAAAAAATGAGGTTATGTTTTTGATAGATGTGTAGAAACATACAGACAGTTATGGTCTCAAATTCAGGTGCGAGACTGGCAGTGGTAGATAAGAGCCCAACTTTTAATTGTACATTAGATTTCTTGTGTGATTTTTGGTCAACTACCTTCTTCTGTCTCCTGCACCAAATAGGAGTAGTGATATTTGTGTTTGTTTCAATGGAGTAAACATTTATCCTACTTTCCCTTCCTTTTCATGGTACAGAGTGCTGGACTGTGGACTGGAAGATCATTATGCAGAAAGTTCTAACTTAAAGAAAGACTAATACACAGTCAGTGTTGGCCACTGTCAAGCATGTTCATTTTATCATGTTAATCAGAATATAAACAAACACAGAAATACTTATTAAAGGTGCCTTTTCTTAGATTAGTAACAATTCTTATTTCCTTAGTAAGAAAAACTCAGCTGACTCTAATGAAAGGTAATGAACACAGTGGATCTGAGTCTGAAGTTGGCTTTTTATTTGGTGAACAAGAATGCTAGCGTCCCCTCATTGTTCAGCTATTCACTGCCTTCTGCCTAGAGACTGGGAAATGAGTTCTGTTTGAAATCCGTTTGGTTCCTGAAAATGTTATCTTGAGGCATCAGCAGTGCTGCTACTTATGACAGTGGGGAGATTAATGCAGAAGTTGTAGAGCTAATAAATCTTATGTTAGTACCAGGTAGATTAACCAAAGGCAGTTTCCTCTACTTTCGTTCCCTTTCTTGGTAGCAAGTCTGGGGCCCATTGCAATACAAATGCCCTAGTCATCCTCAGAAATTATTGCTGGGCAGGCAGCTGAATCTCAGAAAACAAATTATCCCAATTTCTTTCTCTTATTATAAAGAGACATGAAAACCTTTTCCAGTAAAACACTTTCAAGATCAAAGGTCTTTTTAAACATACATTATGATCTCTTTTTTTGAAGAAAGCATGCGTGACAAATCCATGTTAATCTGTATGTGTTTCTACCAGAATGAGTTTACAGAACTGTTATATGAACTAACACGGAGAACATGTTTCTGTCTAACAGTGAGGCAAAATTAGTTAAATACGAGTAACGTATTCTTTGCGTGTAACATTTGAGGTTCTTGCTGGCATGCTCGCGTTTTTTTAAAGTTTTTATGTGTTTATATCCATTCAATAGATGAAATGGAGCAAGACCAACAGGACCTTCGACAGAGAAAAGCTGAAATTGCAAGATGCTGGATCAAGTATTGCCTGAACCTCCTGCAAAGCGCTCGGAAATTACTTGAGGTAACTGAAAATCTGTTCTGTAGCTGTCATTGTTTAAAAACAAAGTCTGTTTTGATGTTTGTAACAGGAATCAATTCACAGTTGGTAGCAAGTGATAAACAATTCCTCAGTGGATAATACAATAGATGCTTGTGATGTAGCAAGTGTTTGATAGTATGCTTTGACTTTAGTGCAGCACAGAGAGGGGATCAGCTCTGTAGTGTGCTCAGTGCACTGCTTGTACAGCAACTTCACAAATTTCCCTCCTCTCTGCTGCATTTTCTTGCAGCTTGATTTGGCAGATTACTTATTTAACTGCTAGTAAGAACATCACCTTAGTATGCAACAGTTTTGTGTGCTGGTGTTCTCATTCAAGCGTTCATTTAATTAATTTAAGCATTCATTCTAATGTTGAAAATAGCATTTGCTGAAACGCTTTGCAGAAGCGGGGCCTTTGGTCTTTACATTTATTGTTGGCTATATTGTCACAGAGTAGGGAGACTAGATTAGCTTAGTCTTATGTTTTTACAGAATCAAAACTAATTTACATGAGTTTTTATGAATCTAAGGTCTAACATGCCAACGTATTTTCTGTCTTGTTGCTAACTAGTTTATATTTCAGAGGTAACTCATAAGTAAAATGATTCAGTGTAAGTCACTCTTCGTAAGCCATATGCATTTTTAATTAGTATGCTTTGTCATTTCAGGATAACATAGGAGAGCTGGATCCAGATAGGCAATTGGAACTTAAAGCCCAAAGGAAAAAAGAAGAGGATGAAAAAGAGAAGGGCAGGAAAAAAGCTGTCCTTTTTGGAACAAGTGATATATGTGACTCTGTCTTAGCCATGGAAGAGAAAGTGAGCAGCGTATATCCTTTAGATTTTCAGGAAGCCAGAGAAATCTTCTTGGTTGGTCAGAACTATGTTCAGGAAGCGAAAGAATTCTTTCAGGTTGATGGTTATGTTACTGACCATATTGAAATTGTTCAGGATCACAGTGCTTTGTTTAAGGTACTTGCTTTCTTTGAAGAAGACTATGAGAGGCGCTGCAAAATGCACAAGCGTAGAATAGACATGCTGGAGCCTATATATGCAGATCTGAATCCGCAGTACTATCTGTTGATTAGCAGGCAGCTTCAGTTTGAGCTGGCCGACACCTATTATGAGATGATGGATTTAAAAGTAGCTATTGGTAACAGGTTAGAGGAGCTAGACTCCCACACAATTAAAAAAATTAATTCTCTGGCTCAGTTAGCAATCAAATATTATGAACTCTTCTTAGATTCTTTGAGGAACCCAGATAAGGTGTTTCCTGAAGAGCTCGAGGAAGACGTTCTTCGCCCTGCAATGGTGGCTAAATTTCATATTGCACGACTATATGGTAAGCTTATTACTTCAGATAGCAAAAAGCAGCTGGAAAACATGCAGACATCATTGGAATATTATACATTTCTGGTAGACTATTGTGAGAAGTACCCAGATGCTGTCCGTGCCATTGAAACTGAGCTAGAACTCAGTAAGGAGATGGTGGGTCTTCTTCCAACAAGAATGGAGAGGCTAAGAGCAAAACTCTGTCCGTTTATATAAATACTTGCCTTGAAGGAAATGTGCACTATAAAAATGATATCTGTCAAACCCAGTGCTGTTGGACAGCTTCTGTACTGACTGATAGAACTAAGGTGTCTACAGTTTGGCAGTCCACCTAGAGCCTGCAGTAGTATAACTTTGTGCAAAACTCAGAGCTCCCCTGTTCACTAGCTCACCCACACTAATGGTGTAAACTTTAAATGTAAAGTGAATGTCCAGCTGATGCTTTGTATTGTTTGTCCTGTATATAAATATAAAACTTTTCTCCCTTATGGTTTTTTCCTTTGGCGTATGGTTTAGTTTTTAAATGTAGTGCTAATGTTTTAATAGAATCTGTTCCTCTAGGAAAATTTTTCTAAGAAACCTGAGGCACGTTCTTCCAACCAGAGTACTTTTTATCTCTTCTAACCTTTGTCCCCAGAAAACTTTATCCATATGAAGGTAACTTTGTTATTTTCAATATTTGTTTTGTATGTTGCTCGGTGTTTTCTTTTTTCCCCTGTTAATCAAAACCTAGTTGATAGAGGCTCAATAAATGGACTAGCTTGGTTAAATGTTTTCTCAGAGTTCTTGGAATTCTGTTTCTTTGTGTCTAAGATACGATACACATTACAACTTTGGCCAAAATAAATAGTTGTGAAACTGTTTCCACGCGAGTATCTTCAGTAAAGACACGTGAGCAATTGAAGGGCCAGAACCAAGAGCAAGAAAGCAGCAAACTTTCTTGCTTGTGGTGGGAGGAGATACTCTGCTCTTAATACGCTGTAGAGAATTCACAGGTTGGAGATACTGTGTTTTAGTGCTCCAAACAGTTGCTGAATGCAGCTTAAAGGCCTGGGATGCCACGAATGGCTTCTTACCTTGTGTTGTCAGGGAGCCCTGGTGCTGTCTTAGCAGGAGATGCAAGTAGGGACCTCTCTGACGTTGCTGCAGATCGCAGCGCTGCCGAGGCGCTATTCAAAATCTGCCTGTGTGCCATCAGTTGCTGACTTCTCTATCGAAGCTGTCCTGATTGTCGCTAAGGTCCAGCTGATCTGGCAGTGTTCCTGGTCTTACACAGCCTGTTACCTTTGCCTTGTTCTAACTTAGCCACCTATTTATTCTTTGTGGAAGACCAGGTTGCATTTCTGACCCAAAACGTACACGGATTGTCTTTGTATTTCTGGTGTCTGTAGCAGGATTATGAACCAGGACCTGTTTTAGTTAAAATGTAGGCTGAGCACATTGTCCAACTGTATATTAAGAGATTCTGGTCAGAGGTGCCAGGGGATGTGGGGAAGGTGAAGTGACAAGGTGATGGGGTGTGCAGTGATGTGCCACTCTGCACCAGCAGTCTTGCCACTGTCAAGTTCATGGGAAAATGTTTACAGCAATAGAGAGCATTGAAGGAGAATAGTCAAAACAACCAGATTCTTCTGGAAAATGCAAGAAAACGAGGGGGGAAAAAATGATGTTAGCTTGGAGGGTGTGAGGGGGAAGCATGTGCAAGCAAGAAAGCGTGTGCATCTTAAACGTGGTAAAAATCTCGAGCTTGCAGAATTCTCTGCTGAACACTTCTAACCACAAACAAATAGGCCAACAGATGGGTCCTGGAAACAAGAGGCAGCAAAACTCAAAACTAGACCAGCTACCTGCATGCAAATAGAACAAGGGAGAGAGTGTGTGCACGTGCATGTATGTGTTGTTTCTGTTTTACTAAATAATTGTCTAGTCAGCCTTTAGAAGTTTCTTTTCTGCTGTCAGACCTTTAATTCATTTTTTCCCATGGCCTGAAGGTAGGACAGCCCATAGTTTCTCAGTGAAACAGTTCTGAGTGGGCTGTATTGCGTGTTATTTTTGTCTATGATTTCAATTAAAGCTCTTGTGCACTTTTACTGTGAACTCATAATTTTAAAGTTAAATTGTTTTTTAGCTTCATATGCAAGAAGAAGGTGATACATGTTTGGGGTTGTGGTTTTTCTTTTATACTTCAATAGTCCATCCTTGAGGGCCTTTGAGCAAATTTTTTAGAGCAAGGATTGTCTCATCAAACTTAGTTTAGTTGTAATTTGTTATCCCAGATACAACTTTTTTTTTCTTTTTCCTGTTATATCTTTCAAATACTGGTCTGAAGCGAGAATTGAAAGTTGCCTGTAAGGTAGGCAAAGCTGAGCAAAGTGCAGGGTGATGTGTCCCTTTCAACCAGCAGTTGTGTGCAGAGGTACCCTGAATTCACCGAAATCCTAGTGAGAGCTCAGCAGACTGGTGGGAGTGGGTCGGTAGTTAAGAAGGCCCGGAAATAAGAGGGACTGGAGCTTTTTCAACACAGCTGTGTGGTTGGCGCTGTGGTTTGGACACCTCTCTCCTCTGAAGACATCCCAGAACGCTTCAGCTCTGCAGCTCTTCTTAAAAACTCTGCAGTACAATGTAAATACATTTTATAAATGCATACGGAGTTACAGAAACCAATTATGCCAATTGTTCATCTCCTACAGTAAATGTTCAAGCCTACCACCAGCTAAGTATATTTTATTACTGGTGACTATATCGTGCCAGATGCTCAGCACAACACACTACATTGTGGTTCTTCTAAGGCATGTCTTCTTTAAGGATGAATAATTCCTGTTTGTTCAATGATTTGAGAGAATGAATTTAAGTCAGATTGTGTATTTAGTTAAAAAAAAGGAGGTGGGGAGCTTGTTGGATTAGGCAGCAAAGCTCCCTTCAAGAATGTTGAGTTTTAACTGTAAAGTATGTGTGAGGTCAGGCATTTATTCCAAAGATTAATTAAAGATTAGGTTCCTGTGAACTCCATTTAACCTGCATTTCTGTTCCTTTTTGTATGGAAAAAAAATACTTTACAACTGCAACCTTTCTGTGGTTCTACTAGGTTTTTTTTCTCCTTACCCAGCATAAAGCAGTGAGATTTACAAGAAGCCCATGTTTGTGCAGAATTCATATCGAGTGCAAGATCTGAACTCAGAAGCTATAACCTCAGTGTACTTCAAGTGGTGCATAATACGAGAAGTAATTTGGTTTGATTAAAAACACAGTTTTGTTTTAATTGAAATGCTTTTAATTCTCATGCCAGCTAGAGAGATTGTATGTGTTATAATATGGGTTGCTCAGGAAGGTTGTGCTGTGTTTAAATATTTCAGGAGAGAAAGAAACCAGTGCCTTGTTCTCTGTCTCTCCCTACAAGCCCGTCAAAGGAAGCTCTCTCTATTTTTTTTTCCCCTTGAGGGGACCAGACTGGAGGAGAGCGCCAGGAGGTGACAGCCATGTCCTTTGCTGTTCTCACCTCTTAAGCCAGCTGAAATACCAGGGGAGGCGGGCAGAAGTGAGTGCTCACTTCTCCTTCGCAGCAGGAAAGCGGGTCCCCCGTGTTGCAAGGCGGGCAGCCGGTGGTGGTTGCTGCCTCAGTGTGGCCAAAACAAAAGGTCCCTGGGCTGGTTCGCTCTGTTTGCCCGCCCAAAAGCTCCTCTGCTGGGGGTTTTGGTCCTGCCCCGGCACAGGCTTGCGTGGTTGGTCCTGGCGAGGTGGATGGTTTCCTTCTCTATCTGCAAAACAGAGAAGGTGTCAATGTGTCAGCACGGCGCTTGCGCTGGGTGTGATTGCTGCTGTGCTTCCACGTCCGGAAATATTGCAGGGGCCTGATTAAGCTCGACATCAGACAACGAGAAACAAACTGATCTTGTTAACGCATGGCTTTACACATCTCAGTTTTGTTTGGTGTTTTCCTTTCGCTCAGCGCTGAGAGTGTGAAGATGAGCTTTACTTGTGTCTGTCTTTTAAAAGACTGAGATAGTTGGTTGTTACCTAGATGTTTTCCGTGGAACTTTCCATTATGAGATGCCCAGAAAGAGTCCTGCAAAGGAGGACTTGGCTGGACTGGCAGCTCACGAGACCAACCCTTCTGTAGTCTTGAAGTTACAGAACTAAAGACTGTTATGTTAAAATCAAATGTGTAAAGTTGTGGTGAGAAGCATTTGTCAACTTTCTTTCCTCTTCAGTTGCAACATCTTTGGCTACTTTAGAGCTCACCACAAATAACGAATGCAGATTTTAAAATTTTGTTTGAAAACTGCTTTTATGTACTTCCCAGGAACTCTGTCCAAAGTGCTTGCTAGTACTTTTAAATTTTGCAGTTTGGCTGGTGGTTTCTAGCTCTTCCTTGTCACAGGCAGGCATACAAACAGCAGTTTTCTGACAAAGACTACTTGCCTTGGCCGCCTTTTTTCCAAACCTATTGTACAACTCTGTCTTTGCAGCTGAAGATCTGGACAATGTGCCAGAGAGACTGTTGGGCAGAGGGGATACTAAACACAGCGTGTTTCTGCAAACATGTTACTTGCCTTCAGAATGGAAAATGTCCATGGTATCAAGTGTTTGTTTAGAAAGAAGTGACTGATAACAACGTGGTCCCTTAATGCCAAAGACTGTAATTCAGGTGTTTTTAGCAACGTTTTAAATGTTTAGTGCTTGAGTTTTTGGCATTTGGTATGCACAAAATAGTTAAAGTCTTTTTACATGCTCATTGTTGCTGTAAAGGAAACTTACTAGTTGGTGTTAGACAAGGATGAAAGGATTTCACTGTTCGAGGTTTTTAATGCAATTTTCTGCTGAAACAAAGAGGAATTGGATGAGTGATTGAAAGATTGCGATGGGCATGTGATGGAGTGAGCTGGTGTTAGTCACTGAACGCCGTAAGAGGAGTACGCGCGCTTGCGTCAGAGATCAATGGGTGAAATGTAGAGGGGGGGGTAGAAAAAAGGAATTAACATGATTTCCTGTATGCTAACTGTCTTGGAAGACAGCAAAAACAAGTGGTTCCCAGGTGGGGTCTTAAACCACTGTGTTGGCCCTGAAATTCCTCCTGCTCTCCTGGAGCCCATCTCTGGATAGCCAGTGGGTTCTGCAAACACCAGAGGAGTTTCACAGCAGCCCACAAGAGGATGTAATTGGGCAGGCCTGGAGCATCCTTCCACCAGAAAGCCAGGACTTTTAAAATAACAGAGGTAGTGACACCCTAGAAGCGATGTCTAGTATAGACAAGGAGACAGAAATGGTGATGCTGGATTTGGTTGCCAGCACGTGGTCTGCAGGCAAGGAGGGAACAGTAAAGAACAACATAATCTCCTGCTAGCAAAGTTTACTCTGAACCCCAAACATTTACCAGTGGTTTGTGCGTGGACACCTAGGGCTGATGAGTGTCATACACTGCTATCCATCCTGCCTGTCCATATTTGGAACTTTTGGCAAATAACTCTCAGATCCTTTTTTCACTTCTCTATGTGCTTTGCCTTGATGTTTTCTTATAGCACCAAGCTGCCGGTGTTACATAGAGCTTGTGGAAAGACATTCTTTGTCTTCTACACCGTAAAGACATGAGGTATTGGAAGTGCAAGGGTCTTGTGAGTCTTACCTCCCTGGTTGGCCTGTCCTGGCCTCCCCACTGCCCTCTTTGCTGGAAAGGTTAGATGAGATGAATTGTGTCACAGGCTTTGGCTTTCCCTGGCTGACTGCTGTCGAAGCCCTCTTCTGCACTAAAAGAGATGAAAAAATAGAGCTGTTTCTTTGAAGTAGGAAAAGGCAAAAAAATGCCTTTTTTCCTAATTAGTGCAAATTATGTTTTCTGAAGGGATGTGCTCATATTGAAATCCCCGGCGCTGCCAGGGCCAGAGCAGTTTCATCAGCACCACAGGCTGTCTCTGAACCTGAGGGACAGGCCTTTGGAGCGTGCTGCTTCGCGCCGCAGCAGTGTCCACCCGGAGAGCATGGAGCACATCCTTCAGAAGGGGCTCGGTGGGCTGGGGTCTGCCAGTCCTGCCAGGGAGATGCTCCTGTGGCCAGCCTGCTTTTCATGCCTTCCCTCATTTTCCTTTTCTGCACGTCGCATTTCAAAACAAAAGGAAATTTCTACTAAAACAAGCATGCTTAAAACTAGCTAAAAAATCCCTGGCTCCTTTAGGCAATAGGAAATAATAATAAAAAAAAAAGTTGTCTTTTACTCTAAACGTAATTTCACCCCTTTCCTCAACAACTGAGTGAAGATCACAAAACTATGACTGTAGGTAAAGGGTTGGTTAACTGGGGCCCGAACACTAGCTCTGCTCTGCTTTACACACGGGATGGGAGAAGCGGATCTGGTTCATGGCAAGACCTCCATGGGAGCGTCTGTGCTTCCCATTTCTTTTCATCTTCCCAAATTCACTGAGGCTCTTTCTCCCTGCACACGGTGTGAAGTTTTAATGTGGCATTGGCGGTGCTTGTGCTTAGAAATAGGTTTGCACTCGCGCAGGGAGTGTGGGCAAGGTGAGCTGTTTGGCGTGGATCTATGGGGGAAGAGCCCAGGTTTGAGAAAAAGCATCTAAAAGCTGCTGAGCAACTCACGTGAGGTTGTTGTGTGTTGGAGAAACCACCTTATGGAACAACACGGGGCGTTTTCCCAAGGAGCAGCTCTGTGAAGGGGACTCCCCCCTCATTCTGCTGTGCGGGTCATGCTCCCAACGCGGGCTGGGCGCTTCTACCGTGCGATGAGGTTTTAAAGAAGGAAGGACAGCTACTGAAATTGCCTCCCCAATCGGAAACCAGAGCTCGGCTGCTGTGTTGTGTCTTAACAAGTTGTTGCTTTTAAACTACAGTCCTGAATTTGCTAGCCAAAACCTCCTGGCACACTGTGCTTCAGCGCACGGCAGCAGAAAGCACCACACCTCCCAGCACGAAGGAGAGCTGCTTTTTTCCTACTGAAGGACAGGCCCATTGCTTGGTTAATGTTTGTGGCAGAGGGGAGATCACTGATGGGGAAAGGCCGTTGGCAGCTTCCTGTCAGTCGGCAGCTGCATTCGATCTTGATGCAGCTGTGGCTTTCCAGCAAAGATCTCTCCCTGTGGGCTTGTTAACCTTCATCATGGGAAAAAACAAGGAGTTACTCTTCTGGGAGATCTAGATGGCATCGAATGTCTGATTTCTACGTGATGCATGTGAGCATTAATGATTTCTTGCAAGATTTGAATCTTATCTTCATGGGCCAGGTCCTGATACTGCCCTTGGAGGCAAGAGGTGGTGGCACGAGAGGCTGAGGGATGCCATGTACTGCCCGGCTGCACGTACCACGGTGCTCTGGGTACACGGGTGAGCACAGGGGCCAGGCACTGAGTTCGGACGCAGCCCAGGTTAAAAATTCATCTTTGCTCAGGGCTAGATTTAGAAATCCCCCCGGGTCAACCCAAACCTTCCTCCCTGGGTTGCCAGCTCTTTGCTATTTTGAGGCAGGATATATTTTTGCTTTCAATCCCTAAAGGTTGGTTGGTTGGACATGAGCTGGTAGCAGAAAACATCCTTAATTTAGCTGGGCTTGCTGCTCAGGGGGGTCAGGGTAATTTTGGGGTGTTTAACAGGGCAGCTCATGGGTACTCCTTGAGATGGATCAATGTACTCAGGACCCGTTGGATGTCCAGGTCTGATGGATCTTGTCCCACCTCAGCAGTGACTGTTGGGGAAAAAACCTGACCTGCCTTCCCAAAAGACAAGATGGGCAAAAAAAATGCTCCTTGTGTTCAACCCAGCTGCCTTTCTCTCCCCTTTGCGCAGTCTGACCTCTATTTTTCTTTCTGTTGGCATCATTCTCTCTTTACCCGCTTTTCCAGCTCTGCTTGTAACAGATGTAGCCTTTTCTGTACTGGCTGCTCCCCAGAGCAGTGACCTGTACAAAATACCTATTTCTACTTTCCCAGCAGAGCAAATAAAGAGCTGAGCATCACAGGCAGGGCCCAGCGCTTTGGGACTCCCAGCTGCTTCAGCTGGCTGCCAGCTTCGCTGCTCCACTGGGGAGGAGCATTCAAGGGGTGCAGGGGTCAGCCTGGATCCCCACTGAAGTCAGGACTGAGCTCCTGCTGGCCGGACCAGGGAAAAACCTGATCCCTAAGAGCAGAGTGACCCCCCAGCACTTAGGGTTTATCTGATTTCTGAACAGTTATGAATGAGGAACTTCCTTATTGGGACCCCTTGTCTGGACAGATACCACCTCGCCTGTGTGCCTCGCTGATAAGCACAGGGACCGCGAGTGCCCGTGCACCCATGGGAGCCCATCTGCCTGGCTAGCTGCTTGTCGGAAACGCAGACCACAGAGTAAACCGGCGCTGTCTGGCAAGGAAAAGCAGCAGAGGGAGCGGCCCGACATGGCTATGTCAGACTGCTCCTCTGGACCGCTCCTCCGGCAGCGTTTATCTGGGATGGAGCAGGGCAGGGGTTGGTGTCCACCAAAGAATTGGCCAAAACACTCCCATGAGATGCCCCTCGGGGTTGCTGAAGTGCACCCACCGGGAATGTTTTTTGCCCTACATGCCCTGCCCTCGATGTGCTCACACCAGGCACTCCTGTGGTGTGATCCCCACTTAGTGATGGTACTAAATTAACTTGTTACTCCTGAAGCCAGTTGGGAGATAAAACACCCTGAGGGTTACAACAAAGGAGCAGTTTATCGCTTCAGATTTCGAAGTGTTTATTACAGTTTAGGGGCTACTCCCAGATCTTTCATGCACGTAGCAAAGAGTCCCCAGTGTGTAGTTGGAGGGCTGGGTGCACAGTGCTGAGGTGGCCCCTTCCCTCTGTGTGCTCCCTGCTCCCCAAATTAATGCCTTAGAAAACTTCAAAGCTCTTAATCTGCTTTGTATGTGATTTGAAAATAATGGCAGTGCTTCAGTGTGGTAGCTGTAAGAAACGCTTTAGGAGCAAGCTGTGCCCTCAAATACCTGCTCCTCATTTATTCTCTTGTTTTTATAGGCTTATTCTGTTGGGGTGTTTAATCTTCCAGTCTGTATACACAGGATCTATGCAAGAGAAGTATGAACCTATGAATCTTCCTTGCAGTTTACAGGAGGTAGATTTGAGGTAGCTGACCTAGGTATGGCAACTGTCCTCCTCTGTGGATTTAAAATATTTGACTTAAAAAATCCCTCTTTCTCTTAAACTGATAGTCATGCAATTGCATGTTTTGAGATTACCGTTCCAGTGTAGTATAGCACATGTGCTGTTCTCTGTTTAAAAGAAGAAAAAGTATGTTAACTTTCAGCAATTTGTGTCCTCTAGCTCAAGATGAGATTTTTTTTTTTTTTTTCCCTGATTATTTACATTTTATGTCCTGAGTGGTTTACAGAGAGGTAAATAATTGCACAGTGTTCCTGGGGCATCCCCTGACACTCCATAAAGGGCATGCTTTCCTCTTAAGAATTGCACATCCCAGATTGCTTCAGATCTGGGTCTCCAGTATCACTTCCACATTCATAGGAAGGTGGAAAGCTCTTTGCTTGCCAAGCGCAGTGGGGTGCAGGCACCCGTGGAGCACAGCAGGACAGGGAGAGATGGGCACAGGCTGATGCTCCCTGCAGCCTTCTGGCCCCCATTACACAGGTGTACGTGAGACAGGAGAGTGGAAAATTTGCTTTGGTTTTCCCATCGTTATCAATTGTCAAGCTATCTCATTTCCTGAGGCACGCTGCTGACACAGAAGAAAATAACAAAACCGTGTGGCAAAACTGACAGCGCTACAAGAGAGAGAGCTCTGTGAGATCCCCCTCCAGATAGAGGGCTTTTGCAGCTCCCACCTACCCCTGGCAGCCGCCCCCCCTCCTGTCAGATCCCTGCCCATTGGTGGGCACCACTCTGGCTGCATCCCATGGGGCTTCTAGTGCCAGGGTGGAAAAAGCCCTGGTCTGCTGGGCAGGGCAGAAATAGCCAGCAGAAGGGTGTTTTCCCCCATGGGTCATTGTTTGCACACACTGGAGGGGTGTCAAAGGGGTGAGCGCGTGCCCGTGGCCAGTAGAAAATGAGAGGTGTTATTACAGGAACAGTTTCCACAGCCTTCTGTGGGTGGAGGCTGATTGCCTGCCCGCACACGTTCACCCGGCTTCCTATTGATGCTGAGCACCGCCTCAGAAAAAAAAAAAAAAAGAAAAGAAAAAAGAGTTGATGCTAAAAATACAAAGTAGAAATGAAGCTGGTAGGAATAACCGCTGCACGCAAGTCCTTCCGCACCTGCTTGGTTTGAGTCTCCTATATTTCCTGTGCCAGAAAAAACTCCTTGTGCAGAGGATCCTAATAAATTGCACCAATGCTGAATGTGCAGCTTGATCCCTCAGTCCAGCGGTAAATCCCAGCCCGGAGAGGGGAACTGCTGGAGGGGTCTCCTCTGCCACTCATGGGGATTTGGTGGAGTGCCATGCCCCGGGGAAAGTCACTGCTCAGCCCAGATCCCCGCTGGGGGCCTCTGTGGACTTTCCACCACGTAAAAATAGATTTACTACGGACAACTTACACTATCAGCCACAGCATCGTTGAAGGTGCTGGCAGCATGTTAGGCCCACACGTCAGTGCCCCAGTTAATCCAGCAGCTAATGGTATGACTAAGAAAAACCCCCACTGCTTAGATAACCTTGTTGTTTGTAATTTACTCTTAAGTGAACTCAAGCCTGGTTTAATCACAGCTAAAAGGCAAGCAAAAGGTATGAGCTAGCTGAAAGGCAGCTTCCATCTATCTATGTAAGGGCTTTTATGGCTTCCCAGACAGGCTCCTGGCAGAGCCACATGCCGTCCAAACTCTTTGCCATGCTCCCCGGGGCACTCACACCACACGGCAATGATCTGGCTGAGCAAATCCTCTGTGCCCTTTCAGAAATGAGCCAACATTTCTACCAGAATATATTCTCTAAATTAATATATTTTTTCACTTCAGCTGTGAATATCTAAGATCCTGCTTTCAAAAACCACCCCAAACCCGGCATGAGATTCCAGAGATAATTTACTTCTGTGGAAAAAGATTATTTCCCAGTCAATGAAATCTGCACTGATTGCAAGCAGCTGGCTCCTAACCCTCCTGGTGGATAGACATGGGCTTGAGGCAGGGAAAATCACCTCTAGTGCCAACGTAAAAATGCAGTTGACTGAAAGTCAGGGGACAAGAAGTGCTGTTTTTCCTCTCCAGAGGAAACAGTAAATGCCCTGGAGCTCTCTGAGCACCGGGCAGGCGCAGGGCAGGATGCACGCCTGGACCACAAACTGCCGGCAGCACACTCCTTCAGTCCGGCTGGTTGGTCCCGGGTTTATTTTTCTCCTCGGGCAAAACTGGAGATGAAGGCAGTGGGGATTTTTTTTTTTTTGAGTGATGAAGGCTGAGAGGCCAGAGTGCTGGGCTTTTCTGTACATGTCTCACTCCCATCAATCAGGAAGCAGTGACGCAGGTTATGGGTTGGGTTTGAGGTTTTGGAAACCTTTTCTAAAAGTCGATCTCCTCGCACCGTCATATTTCTGAAGTGTGAAGCCGTGGTGAAGGCTGGTGGCGAGCAGGGGGATACCGGCCAAAATGCAGCTCCTTATCAGATGTAACAGGAGGATTTTCCTGGCTGTTTGTTTAATCCTCTTTGTGGGATACACAGCACAAGGTAAAACGGGGCGGTTGTTCTCTCGGTAATCCTCTTTCTGGGCTATGCAGTGTAGGCCAAGTAGGCAGCCTCCAAATTTTTCAAACTGACCTTCTTCTAGGGGTAATGAGATCTACCCGAAGACCTGCTTTGCTAACATTTCGTTTTCTGGAGGGGGAATGGTAAGAAAAGGTGCTTTTTGCAAGTGGCGCATTTCTCCGTCCCTTGTCCAGCCTCTATGAGAAAAAGACTTCATAAAATACATTGCTGTATGTGTGTATATTTTCAATCCATATATTTCAATATATATTTAACCGGCCCTTTCATAGTGGTCTGGTTACTAGTGTTATTCAGTTAAGTAGTTACAGACAAAGTATGTAACAGTTCCCATGTCATAACTGCTATGATCTACTTTCTTGGGGGGCAGGAAAGGAAACTAGTTGTAAGTATGAGGAAATTAAACGGTTTATTCGGTACAATATTGCAACACGCAGCACTAAAACAACTAAAAGGAAATGTTGATTCATGATGACATGTGCCCTGTGGATTTGTTTCTTGCGAGAGAGAAGCGCTTTTCAAGCATGTAGAGTATAATCTGTCCCCAAACCAAGGCTGTGATAGAGACAGGTTTTCATTATGTATCTACCGCTCGGAGGCTGATCTTTGAGGGATTATGGCCCATTTTTCATACGCTGTTTATCTGCAAATTATTCAGCTGCAGTTGTTTATTTTGTTGCCACTGTTATTGTTAACAACCTTCTTAATAATATGCTAAGAGAAGAAAATAAGTATGGAAAAGGAATACGCTGTAAAAGAAGCAGGAAATTATACCCGTGAGATCTTTTTTCTCTTACAGAAGAGTGTAGGAGGTAGCTGAAAGTCATCTAGTACATTATGGAAATATATAGGGCAATAGAGAAGTGTAATTACAGAAAGATATTCCCAAGAAACCAAGAAAAAATAGATAAAGTGCCAACAGAGGGAGAATGCACCAGGAGGCTTCAGAACAAATTAATTACATGAGACCAAGAGGAAGGACAAAATGCTGCCGTTTTTATCTTTACTATGCAATTGTTATTTTCTCTTTTTGGTATTTTTTGAAGACCCGCTTTTCAGCGACAGCCCCAATCAGGCACCTGGGGGGCACCAGAACTGAAACCGTGAGTTTACGTAACCCTGAGTCGTGTCTGGGAGATGGCTGACAGTCTCTCCACCAGCGTCGTGCTCCAAGAGCCTACGTAATCCCCAAATCTGCTCCCATGGCAGGCGGCTCTTGGCACGCCTTGAGTTTCTGACCTCCCCACCAAAACTCATCCCACTGAACTCGAAGGGGCTGAGCTGAGGCACACAAAGCGAAAGCAGCGTTGGCTCTGAGCCTCGCTGGAGCCAACAGAGAAAGGGAGGGCGCAGGAGCCAGCTCTCTGCTGGGGTGACTTGTCCCCAGGAGATTTTGAGATACCTCCACCAGCTTCGGGGAGAGCTGCAGGTGGCCGAGCCTGCAGGTCCCCCGTGGATGTGCCGTGCCTCGAGCTGGGGATGAGCCCTGCTGTGACGTCGGTACGAAGCAGTGGTTTCCCACGAGGTTTCCATTTCTAATTCCCGTGGACTTCCCGGTGCCGTGTGCGAGATGCACCTGATGTCTCTGATGGCAAAGATGTCCCTTAAGGTATCAATAACCATTTAAAAAAAGTCTTCAGGGTTTAGTTTTTGGCAGTTGAGCAATCAGGGCCACACAAATTATTTTCTACCACTCCTTTAAGCTTTACTAGGTGCTCATAAAGTTAATAGGTCCTGGTGAGTAACGTCCTGGTCCTGGTGAATAACAGACGGCTGATTCAATCAGGTGCTCCGATGCAGAAGGCAAGGTACAAGAGAGTGAGGTGCCGACCCGATGCCTGGTCCGCTAACTGCATTGAAGAGGAGGGGCCCTTGTTTTACATGCCCACCGGTGGAGCCAACAGGATCCTTCCTCCCATGGCAGACCCGTCCCTGTAAGTTCCGTTGCCGCATGTTTGTCATTCATGCAAGCACCTAAAAAATGTCCAGTCCTGTCACCGTGTGGGTCACCCATGGGGACGTGAGGTTTCAGCGTGTTAAGAGATAACAATATAATAAATTTGGAATAAACTAGATGTTGCTCTGCATTTCAGGATGAAGCAATACCAGGAGCTGGGTGATATATTTCCCCTCTCGGATGAGGAGTCCGGCTCTGGCTCTGACGCTGTGATGGAAGCGGAGCCAGCCTCCGGGTCGGGGCTCGGTGACGGCGACAACTTCTCCGAGGCGAAGCTGCCCGTCTTCCTAGCGGGCCCGCGAGGCGGCAAGCTGAAGCAAAAGCTAACGGAGGAGGATTTACTCCTGTAGGGCTGCGGACGTCGGCCTCCTCGTGCCGGTGGCAGCCTCCCTCGCCCCCCGCGCCCCTTGCCCAGCGCCTGACCCGATGCGATGGCCACGAAGCAGTTTTAAACCAACTCCAAACCAATAAAAACTTTGCCTTAAGATCTTTATTGCTTTCACTCACAACAAAAAAACTTTGTTTTCGGTCTGAACACACTCTTTGCCTTTTGCGGGTGGGGCAGCCATCCCAAGCAGGGGAAAACAGGTTTGGGGGCCCTGCCTGATCCGTGGGGATGTTACCGTGCTCCAGGGGTCATAAATTAAAAACCTGCACGTGGTGGGGGCCGCCTGCACTTTTACAAATCTCAGCTCATCACATAAAATCCGCCTGAGCGTCTGCCTCGCACCTGGCTTGCTCGCGTTCCCCTAAAAAGCACGAAATCTCGCCAAAACGTTTTGGGACCACAACGGTTATTTCCTGTCACCGACACTCCGCACCCGCCCCGTCGTCCCCCCGGCCGCTAGGGGGCGGCCCCCCCCCCCCCCCCGCGCCGCGCATGCGCCGCCGCCGCCGCCTGGGCCCCGCCCCGCCCCGCGGCCGGCCCTCGGCGGGCACGGAGCGGGCGGCGGCGGCGGCGGCGGGAAGGCGGAAGGGGGGGGCGGTCACGTGCGGCGGGGGGGCGTGGCCTGGCGGGCTGTAAGGTCACATGACAGGGGCGCGGGCCGGGACGGCTGGTGCTGGTGGCGCGCGGGGCGGGAGTCGGCCGCGGAGGGGTCACGCACCATGGTGAGTGCGGGGCGGCGGCCGGGACGCGGCCGTTACCCGCCAACCGTCGCTCCGCGCGCGCGCGCGCACGCCCGCCGCCTGAGGCGGTGGCGGCCTGGGCTGGGCCGGGCCGGGCCGGGCGGTGTCTCCCTCCCTCTCTCCCTCCTTCCCCACCTGTAGCTCCGGGCTGTGCGTGAGGAGAGCCGCCCCGCCGGGCGTAGCTTGCTCTCCGGCGCCGCTGGTTGTCCCTCCCCTCGCCCGTGGCCCGGCCGCGGAGCTCCCGGTGACACCCCCCTCGCCCCTTCACCCCCCCCGCCCGCCGCCGGCCTGGCCGCCCCTTCCCCGGCCTGCGTCACGCGGCCGCGCTGCCGCCCGGGCCTGGCGGCGGCCGCTCCGCACAGGGTGGGGTCGCCCCGGGGAGGGGGGAGGCCGCGGCGGCCTCCCCGCGGGAGCCGCTGCTGTGCGGGGCGGGCTCGGGGGAGAGCGGGGACAACAGCAGGGGCCGAGATGGCGAGAACCAAAGGTTTGGGGTATTTTTGTTATAATTTATAGCTTAAGGTGTGGGGTGTCCCCCGCTGCTTTTCCGTGTGCACGTGTCCTCGCCAATACGGGGTTTAGCCGTGAAACTCGGCTTCCATTTTTCCTCCGCAGCTGCTGTCGGGGAGGCTTTGGGGAAAGTGCATGTGATAGTCCTGGAGACGTCAGTAAAGCTTTCAGCGGTCCCGTAAGGCAGCGCTTAAAATGACAGCAGTTGGTAGTAACCCCTCAGGGCTGGTGAAACAGCGGCCGCTTTGTGCTTAGCAGGCTTGGCCTAGGCAAAGTGCTCGGTGTGCGGTGATAGGTAGATCTTTAAAAAAATAGGTATTTTAAAGAATCAGCTAGATCAATGCGCTTCGGGTTTCTGAAGTGTGTGGATTCCTTAACATGTGTCTCTGTGGGACATGCAGAAGGTTTTTAGAGCTCTCTATGCAGCTGAGGCTGGGATTTCTGCACAGTGTATTGGCTGCTGGGAGTCCTGCAAGTCCTGTAGTACAGCTGTAACATATAAGGGCTGAATGCTGATTGAGTTTGTTCCTGATGTGGCAAAATCTTCAACGTTTGTCTTTTGCCTGAAATCAAGAACATAGCCTAGCATTTGGCCAGCTTCTGAAAACCTTGGTTCTCTGTCTTCATTTTCTTAAGCTGTAACGTAATAAGCCGTATGATGGCTTCTTAAAATACTTCTTGTTTTGCATAGTTTCCCTGCAGCAGTATCTTCGACAGCAACTGGAGGAGATACCAGCTGTTGATTTATTTTTTCCATATGTTCTTGTCCTCCCTGGGTAAGATCACGGCTAATCTCTATGGGTTACCATTGAAATATTCACATGCAGTGTCTTGAGAAGTGGTGTGTTACCAGTGTTAGGTCTGGCTGACTTAAATGATGGTACAGCTTCTTAATTTGGAAGATACTGTGAGAGCATCTGGTGTGTTTACTTAAAGGTAATGTGCTTCCTTGTTTAGTTGGGGGGGGGAAAGTATAAGGCTAATCTGGAAAATGAATCCAGTTTCTAAGGAAAAAATATGGGCATGCTTAAAACTAACTTGTGTAACAGTGTAAAATAGTCTAAAGGTTAAGAATTCTTGTTGAAACTTTTTTCTTTCTCTCTCACCCTTCCCCAGGAGCCAAAAATCAAGAATGGTTCTAGTGTGCAGTCATTTAAAAAAAAAAAAAAATTTGTTTCAGCAGGTAATGCGAATATGTGCTTGTCAGACACTTGGAAGACAGTTCGGTCTTACATTTGACTGCTGTGTTGGTTGTTTGCTTCTGCTTTCCTCTGAGAACATGAAGTAGATATAACTAGGTTTCAGTTACGTACATCTTTGTGGATTGAACTAGGGCTGCTTGCTAGCTGAACAAATACAAAGTTGCTTTAGTCTTGTGTGGATAGCTGTTTTATAGCCCAGACTTGTAGGGGTAAGCAAAAAGTTACTCAGTGTTCCTACTGTTAAGCAGTAGTATTCAGATCAAACTTTCTTCTAGACTTTTCATTATTAATGCTACATTTCAAACTTCAGGTCCCCACAATGTCTTGAAATGTGTTTAATCAATTTTTGATATTGGGGACGTGAGAATGACTGTTTCATGGATACCAAATTCCTCTAGTTGAGGTGGATGTTCTCGTTGAGAACTTTGGGTAATTTCTCCAAAAAGCCCAAAAGTCACCCTGAATTACTGAAGTGTTGTCTGTTTTAGTACATCGAAGCAGATTAGTGCCTAATTCTTAGGAGAAAATGTTGGCTTTTGTACTAATCTTGTTGAGTTTCCCATAGAGCCGCTAACATGTTTTGCAGCTTCTTGTAAGAAATACTTGTGCAAGGCCAAAGGATGATCCCTCCTAGTTGCTTGTGTTTGGTGCTGGTCAGAAGTTCATGCCTAGGGAATGCTGTTGTAAGGTGAGGACAAACATTTGATGCTCATAACGGATTGGTGCCTGGAGCAGTATTACGGGTAGACTTGTAACATTCACTCTATCTGATGGCAGAGTTGTGTAGCTAAGGTTGATTGTGTGAAGAACCGCTGCCTCTTAAACCTGCTAGTGCTCTCTTCATTTGCTAAGAGAACTATGGGGCGTAGGAAGAGGCAGCAAATAAAAGTCCGTGTTCCCCTTCACCAAGCAGGGGGATGCTTTAGGCCTTCTATTATACCCCTCGTTTCTTTTCACCCTGCTTTCCTCTGTTATTCCTCGTACGTCGGATCATCCTTGTTACTGCTCTTTGTGCAGTACGTTATAGTGGGTATAAAGCAATACATAGTGTTTATGGCATAATATCTTAAATCCTAAACCAGGTGGAATAAATTCATTAAGACTTTCTTTGAAGTGTGGTTTAAAAATAATTAATTTTTTTAAAGTGAAATCACTGATTGGAATCTTTGCAGTGACAGAAACCAAAGTTGTGTTTGCAACAATAGTGTCTTAAATATTTGTCAGTATTTTGGTGTTGTAGTAATAATGGTAACTGTGGTGTGTACTTTTTTATAAACATTATATTTTGTAAGAGCTGTCACTGCTTGTTACTGACCTGATTTCAGTTATTTGCTAGATGAACAACTGTCTTTTGTCATCACTATTTCTTGGGGGTCTAATACATAACGGCTTTGTAACTTCATGGAGCACAAATGTTTTTCCCCAATGTATAGTGTACAGCTGCAAGTAAATACCACATTTAAAATGGAGTGTCCACTGTATAGTAATTTATTTAATTCTTGTTATTCCAGAGTTTTCTTGGAGGCATTTTCGGTCGTGTTTGTGAGATTGATGTTATTCTTAATGATGCTGAAACACGAAAAACAGCAGAAATCAAAACAGAAGATGGTAAAGTAGAAAAGCATTTTCTCTTCTATGATGGAGAATCTGTTTCGGGAAAGGTAAATTATATTTTTTTAAAGTGACTATTAATTACTATACTGATTCTGGCATGCAAATATAGGAAGGTAAGTGGAAAAAAATATGTAAGTAAGAGCTGCAATTTCAGCTTGTGTTGTTATTCAAAAAGGAAAGTGTTTTCCTCTATATGGTCTTTTTAACCATAGTCATTCAGGCAGCTGATAAAACTGAATGTTTTGAATAGTAGCTGTTTGTTTCCAGTCACCTTGTATTTAAGAATAAGCTTTTTGTGCAATCCTATTATTGCTTCTGATGAGAAAACTATTTCAATCTGTATCCTCCTGCTTCCCCTTCCCCTTGAACTCCAAAATCCACAACCTAACATACATAACACTAATTTTTGGCTGGCTCAGCCAACTTGTGTTGCGTACCCTGAAGCAAAGCCTTGCGTTTCATGCCCTGAAGTGGTTTCTGGAATTGCATCAGAGGAGCAACATACGAAGTTCAGCTGGCTGCTGAGTCAACAAGAGTTCTTATTGGGGAAAAAAAAAAAAAAAGTTTGCCAGAGGTATTTCTCTGCTTTCAATATTGCACCTAGGAATGCCTTGCCATCGCTCTGGTTTTACTGGAGCCATTCTCACTCTGAGTATTTCTGTTATGATTTGCTTTCCTCCAAAAATATTGAGCCAGGTATTGGGTTCTGAGATTGACTTCTAAATACATACTTCGGTCTTGACGGACCTATTGTTACTGGGCATCTTCCTGCTCTTAAGATATCTTTCCATGCTGAGATCTTGGTTCTCTAGAAAGATCCTTTCAGGGATGTGAAACTCTCACAAGATGGGCCTCAAACTCAGGAAACTAGCTTTAGTACGTTCACTGGCCTGAGTGCCTCTCGCTTGTATCGGTGATGCCTGAGAGGTGCCAGATGAGTTTTGGCTAACACAAGCACAGTGGGATGAGGAGGTCTGGAAGACCAGTAATTTACTGGACAACTTCCCTCTATCTGTCTTATCCTTTTCAACACAAAGATTATTCAAGTGGTTTAGTTCCTACGCAGATACCAACAACGTACTGGATTTTAAGGTACAAGAATTCCTCTGGTCATCACTACCTCGTAAGAAAACGTATATGCTTAATATTTACATGTTTCCATAGAAAGTAACCTTATGGAATCTTTTCTTGTGAGGTGAAGTCTGTTTGTGAGAATCAAATTCAGAAATGAAGATCTTCATAGTAGGTCTCATTATCTGTTATTTTTCATTGACTTCTCTAACACCAGTACTTAGCTATCTGCTGAGGAAGGGACTTAAGTTCACTTGACTTGAAAGGAATGCATCTCGTGGCAGTTCTTTTTTCAACTTCCAAATGTGACTGTCAGAAGATCCTTTGAAGCTCTCTGCCTTCAAAGATGGCAAGAGGGTCATGACTGTCTTATGTGAACTCTCCTTAAGATCTGGCTTGGATTCTTAATCTCAGGACTCGAAAGTTTCAAGCTTAGTTATTAAATTCAGTATTATGGGTGATTAGATTTTTCTTAAATGCTTTAGCATTGCCTTGGTAATGCTTAATTTCGTAATCGGCTGCTTGATTATTGACTCCCTTCAAGCTCAAGTAGTGCTGTTGAGAAGAAGTCTTAGTTTTCATAGGCATGTAGTAATATGTTTTCCTTTTTCTGAGATCATGTATTAGAATGAAAGTGTTGAAAAAATTTAACTGGTGTTTATTTATTTTTTTTTGCCTTGGTAGGTGAACGTCTCCTTTAAGCAGCATGTGAAGAGACTAGAGCACCAAGGAATTAGAATTGAATTTGTAGGACAAATTGGTGAGTTTAACCTATAAAAGGAATGTTAGGTGCATGTGGTTTATGGAACTTGGCACTCGTGACTGTCAGCAGTTTGGCCTAAACATTGCAACCTGAATGGGTTAGTGCCAAAGGAAGATTATATCTTCCTTTTTTTGATGCAAGTGATGTACTAATTTGTGCTAGTCATAAAGTCATTGGAAGGGAAGATACGTACCTGTGAGGGAGAACTGGGATGGTGGGTACTTCGTCTGTCTCAGACTTGTTAAGTTTGATTAAGAACCACCAGAGATTCCTGAGAACTAAACTTGTGGTCTTTAAGTCTGTCTCTGAAAGGGAAGAGGCACAGAAAAGAAATGATGGGGCAGCCGATAGCAAAATACTTCTAAAAATTCTTTGGTGGTTGGTTTTCTAAAACCTAGTTTTAGATTGTTAACGTAAAGCAGTATTGACACTTCAGAGGTTCTGTGTGCTTTTTAGCAAGATAATATAGTATTGACATTAAAAATATTATTTTCTTATAACTGTATCTAAATCTGGTTAGATTTGAACTATGAAGAATCTTGATCACGTCTAACTTCTTCTTACCAGTCAAGGTGATCTCTCTGCACACTTAGGCTGATGCTAAAATTCCTTCCCTCTCTGTTAGAGGGCCTTTTGCATTATTGTACCCCTTGGAAGTAATTCTTCAAGTTTCACCCTCATACAATTGTCTTTGGTATTTCACAAATTCTCTGTTTCTGATCGGTCAGTAGGTTCCAGTACCCCGTGTCCGAACTGTTTAGTAGCAGATATGACAGAGTTCTGACACCTGCTGCTTTATGCTTTGAGAATTTGATCAGAGGGGCTGTAAAAGCAAACTTTCAGAATAAAGCAGCAGTGTGATGGGAATGAGGCATTTAGAGGCAGGGGAAAAATAGAGCTCACATGTCAGCTTCGTTTAGTCTGTTGTCTTCTATTAGCTATGCAGGCTGTTCTTCATCTACTCTGATGTATGAATTTTATTCTCTAAATGACTTTAATTTGATGTAATGTTTCAGGAATTACATGTGTTTCTGGGACTTTCCATTGTGCTAGCTTTTAGAAGTCCACAAGAGTTACGCAGAAGTGGTTTAAGCTACTGCTTTTTGTACTTGTCTGTGTTTTCTTGCATCCTTTCAAGTTTTAATATAGTAACACAAAAAGCATCCCAGTAGTGTGATCTGTCTCTGCACTACTTGGAGACTAGCTCCAGCTGCATGTCAAACCCTTATCTTAAACCATCTCTTCAGAGTACGACTTCTCTGGCTGGCACAAAAAGTCTTGGATATGCAACAGTAAATAAACTTTATATTATGCAAATGCTTGTCATGGCAAACAAAGTACACCTTGGATAATTTGTAGTCATATTAGAAAATAAGCAGTTACTACTCAGTGTCAGTTTCTACCAAATTGGCAATGATAAACTGTGGTGTTGGTGTGTTTAGTTTATTCTCTTCTGAAAAGCTTCAGTCTGTAAAGCCAGCTACTACTGATGTTCTTAGCTGATATTTTCAGTTGTGAATTGTAGAGAAGCTTGTTTTTATATACTAAAGTGTTTGCATTTTTTATGGTAATGTTAATTTTTTTTATAACTTTTGAAGTTTTTATCTTGGTGAGAACTGCATGACATAGATCTAGGGGTGAACAGTAACGACACTGGTCTGGGGACAGGAGATGCTGTTGCTGTGAAACTGCTGTGTCTATGCTTATGTATGAAGAACTTGTGTCCAAATGACTGACTTAGAGCTGTGGTCATAATAAGCCATCTGATTGTAGACCAGTAGTAATAATAAACCATTTGATAGGTGGTGTTAATCTGTGGGAGACCAGCTGGGATCACTGGCCTAAATGAACCAGTCATGATGTTGCTTAGGCTTTGTCCCTTCAGCAATAAATTCTGGAAGCCAAAATTGGGAAGTGCTAATTACAGAGGATGCAAGGCAAGAAGTACTTATTAAAGCTAGCTAAACTGTCATTATAAAAAGATGCCGTGCTAGTGAATCTTCAAATATGTGTTTTGTTCATTGCAGTTAGCTCTTTAGGAATGCTTACTGTAGGTTGCTGAAACTGAAGATAACTTTGAAAAACTGGATAAAACATTTGGTCAAATATGTGTGACTTTAATCAAAATGATTGCTTCTGTTGTCCTCTCCCACCTGATCCTGCCAAATTAACACTGAAACGTGTTTTCCTTTAACTTCCTCAACTTCAGAACTCTTCAATGACAAAAGCAATACCCATGAATTTGTAAACTTAGTGAAAGAACTGGCCTTACCCGGAGAACTGACCCAACACAGAAGCTATGATTTTGAATTCATGCAGGTTGAAAAGCCATACGAATCCTACATTGGTGCCAACGTCAGACTGAGGTTTGAAACTTAAGCCTTCTCTTTTTTCTTCCCCTGCAGAAAATCCATCATTTAGCAATTATGCTACCCCCTCCCCCTTCCTTCCTCCTTTCGGATTTCAGATCAGACGTGTCACAGCCAATAGATAGTGTGCCTTGATTGGAATTGTTGAGAATGTGTTATAATGTAGCCTTTTCTACTTTATTTGGAACCGCTCAGTGTTGTTTGTATAGATAAAATTTTCAGTTGAATCGAGTGAAAACAGTCCATGTCTCTCTTTTCAAAAAAAACCCAAAAAACAGCAACCAACCAAAACAAAACTACAACCAACCAAAACACCCCCACTTTTCTACCTGTAAGTGTTTTGGTTTGTATTCTGGTGTCTTACTCTTTTCTGCTTAGTCTTATGAGAATGTGCTCCTGTCTTTCAAAGGATAGCTGTACCTCAGAACAGAAGGGCTTTTACATATGCAATTCTGACTAATTATGGCTAACTTGGTGGCTTTCTTCCTAGGTATTTTCTAAAAGTGACAATAGTGAGACGACTGTCGGACTTGGTGAAAGAATATGATCTGATTGTTCACCAGCTTGCTACATACCCAGATGTAAACAACTCCATTAAAATGGAAGTAGGCATTGAAGACTGTCTTCATATAGAGTTTGAATACAATAAGTCAAAGTAAGTGTCACTTAGAACAAAACACATTCAGGGAAATATCTTGGGATAAAAGGGTAGATTTTGTAATATTTGATGAACAATCTTGGCATCTGGAGACTTAAAATGTAAAGCGACATTTTCAATTATTATTGTGTTGAGCTGTTTGGTTACTAATTACACAATGGCCTTTTTTGAGAAATAGTTGTCTGTTCTGCTTTCAGTACTAATAGGAGGGTCACTAGCAAATATTTAAGACTTGATTTCTGCATTTATGCTTTTTCAATATAGCTGTAATACTTCCTTTAGTAATACTGCAATGATGGAAGGGTACTAATTGCAGTGGTCTGAGATGCTTAGCTCAGTGGGGAGGTAAGTGCTAGTAGTTAACAGGCAGATAAGGTAACTGCCTGTATAACTTGTATTCAAGAAGGTTACGTTTAGTCTTTAATGAAAACTCCCATTCTGTTCTTTTAAAGGTATCACTTAAAGGATGTGATTGTTGGAAAAATTTATTTCCTCTTAGTGAGAATAAAAATTCAGCACATGGAGTTGCAACTGATCAAAAAGGAGATTACTGGAATTGGTAAGAGAACAAAGTCCAAAAGAAATGGCAACTTGTATGCTGTTTGAACCTTATGCAAACCTGGAGAGTGAAGTCAATAGTTGTAACTTTGGCTAAACTAATGGTTTGTGGTGGCTGACTACCATTTGCATTTTGTGCTTTGGTAATCCTACTTAGTAGTCAACACTGTCAGTCTGTAGCATTGTTCTGGGATTGTGACTGTTGGGCTAGCTTCACAGATGGGAACCCTTGTAAATGGAACTTGGGCATAGATATGCAGCAGCTTAATCAGCCTTGATGGGTAACGAACAAGGGAAAAGGTGTAAAATGCATCCTGAACACTCTCTTGCCTCTGCAGAGATTAGCTGGTAAAGTGGGTTTGGTAAAGATCAGGGTGAGTCTCTCATGTTCTAGAAATGTGTCATTTTCAGTCAGCCTAAAACTGATATCATGGAAATATCAAGAGGCTCTGAAGCAGAAACAGCTTGATTATTGTAGATCAGGCTTGTATACCTTGGAGTTAGGAAGGCAGTAAGAGGCTGTGGCTCATGACTTCATTCCCCAGTGTCTGGGGCCCTAGTGAGCTGCTTGTGTAGAGAATGAGAATGCTCTTGTAGCAATAGAGGAAGGGCAGAAAGCTCTGCTTTATTGTTGGCTTTTGTGGCTAAATTAGGTAAAAAAGAGAAAGGTGGCTCTTGTGCTGGGCGATAACCCTTCAGGTTTCTAGTCTGATCATGGCCTAGCAGTGTCTGTCACTAGCACTGCCCACCAAACAGAACTGTTTCACAAGTCCTATCCTGCATGCTTGTCCCTTATTTAAAGCCGGCATTCCCAGGGAACTGCCTCTTCTGTGTCTGCGTGGGGAGGAGAGAGTAAGAAATAGATGCTCTGCCTGGGGGAGGATTTTGCTTGCTTTAGCTGTGTGTAACTTACATGCAAGACAAAGGCAAAAAAATGCAGTGTTGTGTAAATTAAATGCTGCAGAGTAGAAATTCCTGTGATAAAGCTTTGTAAATGTTTAAAACTGAAGCACGTGTTCTCACAGTGAAAACTTGTTTCGCCAGGACCCAGTACCACAACAGAGACTGAAACCATTGCAAAGTATGAAATAATGGATGGTGCACCAGTTAAAGGTAAATAACTGTGCATGTTTAAAAGGGTAGCATTTTGAGTTACAACTGTATTTTAAAAAATTCTGGAGGAGAAGAGGTGACTTGTATAAACTTTCCATGGTAGTGGATATAAGCTATTCATGATAGTGGATTTTCCTATTCAAAGCAGACGTTCTTACTGACTTAGGACATTTCACTTGGGATCCTAGTAATTCTTACCCTTACTTACCATTGGAAATTCTATGGCTGATCTTTTATTGCTTTGGTTCAAGCCTGGCTCCAGGGTGTAGACCAGCTCTAAAGAGTTCAAGATACTGATCCTTTTGTCTTGCCTGGCTACCACGCTTCCCCTGAGAAAGTGTTCCCATTTTTGATTTCACACTTGCCTCAGTGCTCGGTGTTATGTTTTTGGTGTTTGTTGTTTGGGTTTTTTTTTCTTTAACCAAGGAAGGGCACAGACAGTGCTTGGGAAACTGCCTTTACTTTGCGTGTCTTCTGAAACTGCATTAATGACATCCAATTTTAAGGAACTAATTGAAACTTTCTTTTTTAAGGTGAATCGATTCCTATAAGACTGTTCTTAGCAGGCTATGACCCAACTCCAACAATGAGGGATGTGAACAAAAAATTTTCGGTGAGGTACTTCTTAAATCTAGTGCTTGTGGATGAAGAAGACAGACGATACTTCAAACAGCAGGTATGGTCTGTAGGAATCTTGTTGCAGAATTGTCTGGGCTGTTGTACGTGCTGCTTTGAATGTTCAGCACATTAGAAGCCACCTGTGCTTCTTGTATGGCATAAGCATTTCTGCTGGCGAGTGTATTGGAAGCTGTATAGAAAATGTTAGCTTGCAAAAAGGATCCAAGGGGGATGGTGGATACTATTTCAGCAAGGACAGGCTGCTCAGTGCCATAGAACAAGCTTGCATTATGAATATTCAGTCAAAACACTTCGTAGGTAAAATGAGCTACAGGTGCATTTGTTTGGTTGCTTTCTAAAACTGCTGCAGATAGAGTTCCCTCCGAGCATTAGCCCAGGTTCAAAATTGCAAAATTGTAATACTGGCTAAGACATTTGACTAAAAACCTAACAAAAGTTGTGGTGACGCTGAGGAAAGGAATAGTGGAAAGGGTCACTGAAATTGAAGGCATGTGGATTAGATCAGAATCTTTTAAAAGAATAGACAAAGCAGTATAATTAAACATGGAAAACAAAAGGTAACTGGAACATACAGTGGCTATGATGGGCTTTGGATTTTGAGAGAAGGAGGAAGAAAAACTTCTTGAACCCTTTAATACTCTCAAAGTTGCAAGTAGGATTGTTAGGGAAGAGGTGACTGCTCAAGATTGATGAAAGTAAGTGTTCAGGCAGTAACTAAATATGTAAACTTAATTGTGTCATCTTTCTGTTACTTTCCATGTGTACTGCACTGTTCTGTAAGTAATGGGGATGCAGAGTTTTTTGTGGGGGATGGGGGGGTTTTGGTTTTGGGGTTTTTTCCCCAAAGTTTTTGGCTATCAGGAATTTAAGGTACTTGATGCTGCTGACTTAATGGCGGTTTCAAAATTGTTTGCTTCCTCAAATAGGAAATAATTTTATGGAGAAAAGCTCCCGAGAAGCTGAGGAAACAACGAACAAACTTTCACCAGCGATTCGAATCTCCAGAATCACAAGCATCTGCTGAGCAACCCGAAATGTGAACTGGTATAAGGTGAAAAACTTTGCGATGCTTCAGCAGGTTAAAGATGGCAGCAGCCTGTGGGAAAAGAAGGCCAGAATTCCCATTACAACTGTCTTCCTTCATCTTGCAGTGCTGCATTTACCATACTACTAAAGCATTCTTCAGTTAAACATTCAAGTATGTATATACATTTAAAATAAAGTGCTTTCTCAAACACTGGAACTTTCTTAAGCTACTATTTTATACTGCACATTTACTTTTATTTGATAATGTTATATGCACTTGGCTATGCATAAGCTTAAGTCTAGTTATTTCCATGCATGGTAGGCTGGTATGTTTGATTTTTTTGCTGACCACCTATACAGTGTAGACTAAAGCATTTCCCTTCTCTCATGTTGTTTATTGCATGTTTCTTTCCAATGTTGCTTATTTGCATTTGTTTTGTTTTGAAACTACGGTAAGACACAATTGACTAAATCACACTAAAAATTGAAGTTCACGGTGAATTTGTCCTAAGACTTCTAATTACTATGTTAGACAGGGTTTAACTGAAACTGCATGTATATGCACTATGCCTATGATAACTGTGGAGCCTTCAGACACCTTACCAAGGTTGCTAAGAAGCTTTGAATCTGTCAGTAGCAAAGAATGTTAGGAAACATCTTTGCTCTCCCTCCCCCAGTTCTCTCCCTATCATACATCTCTAAGCTTTTTGTGTGAGTCACTCCTGATGTTTGGGGTTCGTTGCCCAGTAACCGGTGACTATAGAGATGTTGTCATGATTTCACCTTCAGGTGATGAGCGGGTAAAGTATTTGAACGTAATTATCTCTTATTGATTAAATAAATGCTGGTAACGTTATTTCGCAAATACACGAAACTGGGTGGTTCCTCCTGGCTTTGTGCTTCCACTGTCTTCACAGTCTGTCTCCTCACTGTCCTGACAGGAGAGGCAAAACGTCCTCAAAGGATATCCTCCTCCTAGTCCCTCTGGGCCTGTTATGAGGGCAAACAAGCTTTTTGTGGTCTTCTGGAAAAGTATCTTGAAGCCAGGCGAGCCTTAAAAGTGTTAGAAGCTTGTCTGGCACAGCAGATCATTTGTCTTAATCATCTCATATGCATTTAAGTGTTTGAAGAAATAGCTTAAAGGAGTTAGCTTTCATCTATTCACAACTGAGCATGTAGTCTGTTATCAGACGTGTGGCTTGGGCATAAAGCGAAGCCTGCTGCGTGGAAGGCTACTTGCGCTTGTAGTTCACTTGGCCTTTAAACCAAGACTTCTCAACTCCAGTGCAAGTGTCATTGGTAACCTTACTTTATGAGTAAGTAAATAATCGAATTACATTTCTGTAAGAACTGTTTTATTACTGTGGCACTTTGATAAAGCAGACAAAGACTCTGTGTACTTTATGCTAGGATACTTCTACCGCGGATATCTTTGAATGAGAGCAAATTTAACTCCCTCATGTAAGTGCCTGTTGAGAAATTTAAAGAATTAATTAAAAAGCCAAATATTTTCATGGTCACTTGCATGTTGTAATCTGGAAATGATTCCAAGAGATTTTGAAAACTTGATTGTATTTAACCAGCCTCAGATTGTGCAACCATGTATAATAAACGGGAAACATCCTGAGCTGCTATTGGATTTATTAAAACAGCTGTATTCTCACTAACCCCTGGGTTGTCTCTGTTGCTTGGCCTCTGCCGCCGCTCCTGCCCTGCAGCGCCGGTCCCGCAGGCCGCCGGCGTGGGGGCGGTGCTGCGCATGCGCGGCGCGGGGCGCTCTGTCGCGAGGCGATGACGCGTGAGCCCCGCGCCGCCGCTGCCCTTCGCTGCCGATGAGGCGGTGCGCGTGGCCGCTGCTGCGGCTCCCGGCGCGCGCGGGGCTCGTCCTCCGCCATGGCGGGGCCGCCGCCGCCCGCCTGCGCCCCGCCGCCGCGTCCTTCTCCTCCTCCTCAGTCGGCGGGGAGGGCAGCTCCCGGGGCCTCGACACCTCTCTCTTCGTGCCCGTGCCCCTGAAGCCCGTCGGCGATGCGGCCGAGGAAGACGTGGGCGCCGAGCTCACGCGGCCCCTCGACAAGGGTGAGTGAGGCGGCGGCCCGGGCCCTGCCCGCCCTCTTCCCGCCAGGACCGGAGGCGTGCTGCCCCTCTGCCCCGGCCTGCGGGGCTGAGAGGAATTGGCGGGACCCGCCGGCGGTCTCCTGAGCCCTGTGGGCGGGCGTCCCCTGGCCTCCTCTGACGGGCCCGCCGCTCCCTTCGCGTGGTTTCCTGGGGTTTTGTCTCCGGAGATCAGGGGGTCTTTCCTTTCGGCTTGTCAGACCGCTGTGACTGCTCGTGCCCGCGAAGGCAAAAGTGGGATAAAGGCTGTCAGGTGAGGTAATACGACCGATAGTGAGGTTTTTACCAAGGCCCATTAGGCGTGCCCTGTGGGGAGGAAAAATCTGCTGGCCCAGTTCCTCCACTCCCTATTTCGTCGCAGTCAGGATAAAGGTGCTTGGCGTGGGGGCAGGTCCCACAGCTAAACTGAAACCTTGTGGCATTCCAAAACCATAACTGTATCTGAATTTAAAAGTCACAGTTTTCTCAAACATTGGTGTTACAGACAGAAGAGCATCATCTGTGTGTGAATGTGCCTAGATCAAAATCGGGCAAAGCATTCAGTTTTTCTAGTTATTGGCCATCAGTGTTAGAAACTTAAATTTAAGTTTCAGTTAGAACAGTGCAGGTCTGTTTGGGTATTCTTGGGTTTCCATATCTTAACGTATGAGCAAGTAAATGTTAAGTGTAGATTTCTGTGTGTCAGCTGGGAAAGCTGTGTCAAGAGCTATCTGCTTCAGTGCCCTCTCTGTTACGAGAGCTGCTGAGTGTGTCAGAAGCAGAACAGGAGTTTGAACTTCAGTCTTTAAGTAAAGTAATATCTTTCTCAGTGTTTTATGTTTCTCTTTTATCTATCTGCTAGGTATATATCCTGTCATTTTACTTGACACATTTATGTGGAAACAAGAAATTCTGTTGTTGACCTTTAGATGCTCTGCACTTCTGTTCTTTGATGTCTTTACATGTAATTATATTTCAAGAACCATTGACTGAGTGGTAACTGCTTTTTCAGTGTTTCCTTTCCTTTAATTATGAACGGTACATCCTCTTTGTTCTTCATCCATGTTCAGTCTTCTGATCAGGAAGGGTCTTATTTTATCTTGCTGTGCCAGCACACTATCTTTAAAGATTTGATAAATAAGAAACAAGTTCTTGTTCCTTTTGATGTTTGGAGATCCCAAAGCATTGAGGGTGTAAATGGAAACATTTTTTCTTCGTATGTTCTCCTAATTAAGTGTTCTGATGGCATATTATTCATATTAACTGCAGGTATAGGAAGCATGGGAAAACAATCTTAATTTGGTCAGAGCCCTTCAGAAAAGAATACCTGGCCCTGACAGCTAAAAAACCTAGCTAGGAGCAAAACCCCTGAACAGCTGTAATGCAAAAATACTGTGTTGTTTTCAGACTTGTCTTTGAGTGTTGGCTTATATTAGTAGTGCATTCCTTAGGTGCCAATAAATATGAATAGTGGCATCTTACTTGTACATTCCTTGTTGTCTCATATATTAGATAAGCAGTTATGTTGGATTTCTTCAAAGGTACAACTAAAATGCTCTGGGAAAATATGTATAGATTCTGTTTGGTCTCTGCTAACTTGTTGCGAGAGAACAGATTGACTAAAGTTACTTACGTTCCCACGGGTGAAAACTGCTGCAAACAGCCTGAAGTTCTTCCACGTGAGACTTGCAAGGAATACCAGCCAGGTGACCAGTATGGTGCTTGTCTGGCTTGTTGGCCTGTGGTGGGCTCTCTGTTGCTGTCAGTAATTTTGTATTTTGAAACCCATCAATAATGTTAAAGAGGAAACTGAACGAGACCTTCCTTAGCAAACATCATCCACTCTTTTTTATGAAATAGTCTTCCTCTTCTTCCCTCCCTTAGATTCTGACCACACACAGTATTATGCATCTGTTTTTTTTTAATATTTTGAATGGAGAGGCTCTGTCAGATTCTGCTGTCAAATACTGAACTAGATTCAATAAAGCAAAATTTATATTTACAAGCTTTCTGTTTACAGCTTGTGAAGAAACTTTGTTACACTGCTCGTAATTCCAGTGTGAATCATCTGGTTAGCTTGTTACTTGCTGAAGTGAGACAGGGATCATAGTTTTCACGCTAGTCAAACCCTGTCAGTATAACAGAAGCCTTTTGAGAAGCTTACTTTTGCAAAGCCAGTTTTGCAAAACCTTTGTAACAAACCTGTCACTTCATGGCCTGTAGTGGAATTCATTCATGGCTGCATCTGTTTTCTACAACTTCATAGGAAGTGGATCCTTAGTGGGGATGTATGCCTTCCATTTTGGGGTATCGAGTAGGTTACAGTTAGGAGGACCCCTGCTTTTGAGCTTTTCTTACAGAGATTATGGGAGAGTATGTCTTTCTGTAGCCTTTCATTGCTTTTACATCAGCAATGTTTCTGATATATTTTGTGATGATGATGTCATCATGGTGAAAGGCCCAAATGAACAGTTACAGGAAACAATAGAACAATATGAACTTGCTGTATGATGGAATGATTTAAGATCTAAATAGGTGTTTCCTGAACCCCTTGTATGATTGCCCTATCAAACAAGCTAATTGCATGTTATAGGGAAATATCTAAGGAGCAGTTATGTAAAAAAAAAAAAGACGATAGAAGAAAAAAAAGAAACTGATGTTAAACTTGGGAGGGTGAAAGAGAAGAAGAGGTCTGCTCATGCTTGTAGTATCAAAAGAAGGGAGCGTAAAGAACAATGAGAGAAGATAGGGATGGCATAAAGGTAGGTGATGTGCTATCAGTGCAGAGAGAGAAAGATTGGTACCTGGCTTCATGAACTTCAGTATCGGGCCTGAATGTTGCCAAGTCAGTGGGCAGCACAAACTAGGTTTGGTTTGTCTGTGGGCCTTCTGGTATGGAGATGATTCGTTATCCATTTTTAAATAAATATAAACAAAAATGTACTGTATGCAAGATCAGCACTTTGTGCCATGTGGCTTCACCGAATCCTTGATACGGTTGTTGATTTGGAGCCCTAATGCTCAATTGTCATATTGAACGTCAATTCTGTGGCTTCGATCGTCAGACCATGGGGCTGTGCTTTCTGGTGAGAAATGTAAGTGAGGGAAGACGAGGTATTGTCAGCAATTCATGCATCAGGAACAGGAGGTGCCTGAACAGGTGGATTAGTTAGATGCACAAGGTCACTTGGGCTGGACAATAGAAGTCTAATAGTTCTGGAGGAATTTTAAAATAAAGCAGTTCAGCTGCTGCAGTGGTAGCATACAGGCTTACTGAAGTGGACTGTTGTCGTCTCAGATGCAGGAAAATGACTGAAAAGTCTTCCTGCAAATAAGGCTAAAACATCTAAATGAATCTGATACATTGGAGGCTAACTGCATTATTTCTGAACTTAACTACAGAGTCAGGTGGTCTTTTTACACAGAACCTTAAAAATGCTGCTGAGAAGTCAAAGTAATTGAGGAGTAAGAGCTAAAATACTGTTCAAGAATGAGAAAACGATAAAGAAAGGAAAATCTTAAAACAGGAGTGAATGATAAAAAGGGTAATGGTAGAGGCAGGACACAGACCTCCTTAGTATGTACCCTGATCGCTAAGCTGCTGCTGTAGAAATAGTACTATGTGCAGTTAGATTAAGCTCACGTGGGCATGTCTCGCTGGACTGCAGTGCCAGCTTTGTTTTGTTTTGATATACCTGATTGTTAAGATAAGTATTTGTGCTTAGGAAGGATCGTGACCTTGGGTGTTGAGGGCTGCAGTGGTCCCAATGTCATGTTGCCTTGGATAGTAACAAATGTTCTGGCATTGACCTTTTCATCTTGTAGTAAGGCCAGTAGGCTGTGAATTTAGCTACATGGCTGATGATGTGTTAAGTGTTACAACTTCTTAGGGAAGCTCTGAAGAGAATTTAGCCATGTGCTTTCTGTTAGTGCAGTGTTTTCCAATCTGTCTTTGATTTCCAGGCCCTTAAACATTTTCTGATGAGAGTATGAATGCCTGTGTGGTAAATGTAAGCCTGCTGACAATCTTTCTTAGTTACCTTTGTGAACATTTCAGACTGTGGGTTAATCTGTCAATGGCGTATTGTAACCATGCATGGGGTATGGAATGTAGCCACTGCTCTTGTGCTTCTGGCTTTGCCTGCAGTTGATCTTTGCCGTGTTCTTGTCACCTGATTATTTTTATTATGCAAAGTGGGTTATCTCTGTTCTAGAGTATAGCTTTTTAGAAAGAGAGGCAATCTTTCAGTAATTTAAGGTTGATCTCATGGGAAGCTTTCCATGTCACGGCAGAGACTTCAAAGAGTTACGGAGTTAGTTGCAGAGAGCAGAGCTTGGCGGTGTTGTGTTCAGTGACTTGTGCAGGCAAACCAGGGGCGTGCTGCATTATCTATCAGTCCTAGCATTTTATAATACAGGGTTTGTAGGCTTGAATTTTAAGAATAAGTTTATGAATAGGTGCTCATGATATTTGCTAGATTTTTGTGAATTTCTGATCTACTGTAGATGGAGAGGGGACACATTTTTGCCACTGTGATTTGACTAACATTTAAATGAACTAAACTCAGAGTGTATATTAGTAAATACAGTTTTATTGCAACTCTGAGATTGCCTCTTAGAGGGGAGGGAAAGTGTGTATTAATAACTTTAAAATAAGTTATTTTATACAAACAAATCTGAGTAATTTGTGATATATATATGAAGAAACTCTGTTAAGTTTTCTTCTCCCCTCCTTTATTTAACCTGAGAAATAGGAAGAATACTGCATCTGGTTTGCCTGATCTTTCTGGAGACTGTGTCTTAGAAGCAGTGTGGAGGAAAGAAGGTCTCAGGATGTTTAATAAAAAGCTGTCACCGAGTACTTTAAGCAGATTTACTTTTCATATTAAAAGCTGGTGTTTCCTGATAAGTGCTGATAAAAAGCAAACAAAAACCACCCCAAAACCTTAATTAGTTTGTTCCATAACATGTTGGCTGCAGGTTCCCACCTTTATGCTTTCCTATCAAGTACTGGGGAAAATGTGTCTCAAATACTGACCTCCTCTTCATGGCAATTCTTACTCTTCTGCAGTTTAAGATTGTCCTTTTCCACAATAGGCTTAATCATCGAATGTGTTTAATTTAGGGAGAAATCATTTGAGTCTGTTTGGCATGGCAAAGATTCCCTCTCTCCAGAGTATGAGCCATGAGCTTTGGGCCAGGAGAATATGGTTTAATTTTGAGCAAACTAAAACAATATTACTCTTTTTCTTCAGGTGAAGTTCTAAAAAACTTAAATAAGTTCTACAAAAGAAAAGAAATCCAAAGACTAGGATCAGAAAATGGATTAGATGGTAAGAAAACGTTCTGAGATTTTTTTTTTTTTAATGTGAAATGTGTTCTTATTCAGTTATGGTATTGGGTAGATCTGATCTTTTACGAGTCTCACAACACTGCTTGTTTAAGTTGTCTGTCACTCAGTTCAAATGACCTTGATATTTACTTGTAATATTTCATATTAATTCATAGGGTTTTAATGGGCTACTTCAGTGTTTTATTGGGTGTTTACAAATATGGTTTTGTGATCCCAGTCACATTTACTGTGCTCCTTTTTTTTTTCTTGCAGCTCGCCTGTTTCACCAAGCCTTTATAAGCTTTAGGAAGTATATCATGGAATCCAGTTCTGTGAGTGCTGATTTGCATATTATTCTCAATGATATATGCTGTGGTGCAGGCAAGTATCTGGGGTGCTTGTAAAATAAAATATGCAGTTTTTCTTGGTTTTGACCTGTATGCTTACCTATGTACCTGTTCCCCCCCCCCCCCCCCCACTATGCTGTAATAGAGGTTAAAAATCACTGCTTTCCCATCAGAAACACTTGTGCCCATCCTATGGAGTGTTCTGTCCTTAAATCTTCTGAAGTGGAAACAAAAGAGGTGGAAGTCTTGGCAAGAAGCAGCCTGTCGTTTTCTAGCATCTGTTCATTGCTGAAATGAAAAGAGTACTGTTCCATTTTTTCCTCTCTTAAAAATTTAGTAGTCACTAGGGGGCACTTTGAGAGCTTTCTCCTGGCCAGGTGGCTTTAAGTACTTGGGGCTCTATGCCTGTGCTGTTTCCGTGTGCCAGGAACAGTCCGTGTGCCACGAAAGGCACTTAGAACTAAGAGGTGGTGCTAGCAGAAACAGCCTTCTCCACAGTTTGAGCTGCAGAATTTTGGCGTAGTATGTGTGTTTCTAATGATGGTAATTTAAAGGTTACAGTGGCCTTTAGTTTTGTCTTAAATGTAACCGTGTAGATTTTAAATGTTTACTGCCTTAGGAAATTTCAAGTGTCTTTTTATATTAGTTGTGCATAAAATCTTCCACATGATTTCCTCACTTCCGCTCCTTATTTACTTATATATGGTCATTGTTTATATATGCTTTAAAACTCACACATATAGGAGTGCAAGGGGTTGTTTATTGTGATAGTTTTGAAGTTTTTTAGTTGAGTTTTGCCTGTCCAAAGATGATAATTGAAAATACTAGAGTTTTTAAGTTCCTTAAATTTTCACAATAGTTTTGATTCATTGAATACTAATTCTCAATTAAAAAAACCCCAACAAACCAAAACACTGCTTTTTTTTTGGTCTGTGTGTGTGTGTTTGTTATAATAACAGTTTTTTAGATGCAGATAGTTCTTTGAAATTCTAGGAGAGCTGGACAATCGGAGTGTGACCTGAAATGGGACCTTTAAGGCCACATGTCTTCAATGCAGACATTCAGAAGAGTGAAACTGGATGTCTCCTCTGAGTGGATTTTTCTATTTTTGTTTTCTCACCTAGGGATTGGAGACTCACAATTTTGAACCAGCATTCTAAGTCTTAGTAGCTTAGGGAAGCCACAAACTATTCTGTTTTTTCTTTGTTTATTCATAAAAGCATTTTTGAAGATTTTATTTTGTTTTATTCAAAGGCAGCGTATGAATTCAGGAAGAAAAGGCTAAAATTTTCTTAGGACAGAAAAGCTATTACTCATCCCGCTTTTCCATAGCTTCTCATTTTATTTAGAAGTTCTCTAGACATGTAGGCTAACCAGAGTGAATGTACTGAAATGAGATTTCTTTTTTCCATGCTATTGTATTTGTATTATGTTGCTTAATGAGTCCGTGTACTCATGTTAGTTTACCTTTCTGCCATTGAGATAATTATGGAACTTTGTAGAGAGCCAGAAGTTGAAAGAATTACATAAGTGTGTGGTAGAAGTAGTAGAAATTTTTTTTAAAAGTTTATTGTGAAGATACAGGCTTTCGGACAAGCATGGAAACTTTCTTAAAATGGTTTTGTCTTCCAGGTCACGTGGATGATCTCTTCCCATTTTTCCTGAGGCATGCAAAGCAGATCTTTCCGATGCTGGACTGTATGGATGATCTGCGCAAGATTAGTGACTTAAGATTGCCACCCAACTGGTCAGTGTCTTTAAGTGGTTGCAGTGTTTTCTTTTCTTAGTGCCACAGAATTTCATAGTCTGTGGACTTAAGATTTATGAAGTACAGTTGCACTATGTTTTCAGTCCCATTTCTCTGTTTTTACAATAATTCACGTCAGGAACTCTTATCTTTGTTACAAGATATATTGCAATCAATCAAAAGGAAAATAAGATTGTATTGGCTATGAAAGTCACTGAGTTGGTATTGCCTTTCCGGAAGGCTGTCTTCTGCTGTACCTGTTTGGGAGGTAGCACGCCAGAACTTTAAAACATCAGTATGCCCAAGAGAGAGACCACAGTAAGGAGAATTATTTTGAACACAATGTGTGAATTCCACTCTAAATCTTTGAAAGCACTGTATGATTCAGAAGATGAATGTGTAAGACATAGTAACCTCTTTATACTGTCTCTATTTAAGAACTTGATCTGCTTTCAACACACATTAAAAAGTCTATTAATAAGTAAATGCTTAAGCTGATTTGCAATTTCCCCTGAATCAGTATCCAGAACACCAGATAAACGTTCAACAGATCTGCTTTTTTGTGTATGTTTTAGGTATCCAGATGCCAGGGCTATTCAGAGAAAGATAATATTCCATGCTGGTCCTACAAACAGTGGAAAAACTTACCATGCTATCCAGAGATTTTTGTCAGCAAAATCTGGAATATACTGCGGTCCACTAAAACTTCTGGCTCATGAGATCTTCCAAAAGAGTAATGATGCTGTCAGTATATTACTTACCTACCTCCTTAGTACTGGAACAGTCTCATGAATGCATGTTTGTCAAGTACTGTAGTTGCTTAAGGCAGTCCATGAAGCAGTGTGCCTGGACGGGTGCCTTTGCTTCGCGGCAGTGTCAGCTCATGTGAATACCAGTTGTGTGTTGCTGTTTTAGGTGTGCAGAACGGAACATCGTTTCCCCAGATGGAACATCGCTTTCCCCAAAGCACATGCCATGCAATCATTGCTGTAACCTGCCTCCATTTTCCTGTAATTTTTCCCCTGCTGGGTTTAGCCAGGTTCTACTATTAGCTTTTTCAGTGTGGAAATAGTGGCGTCTTTTGCCCACGACCTTTATTTTAGCTTGTATGCAAGAAATCACCCTTGCTTAACTCCCCATAACCTTCTGCTTCAATGTTTAAATATATTTCACTCAACCATCTAACAAAAAGTACTGCAGCTTCAGATGCGTTGAGTTGAGGAGCAGTGCCCTAGATCAGGTCCCTAAAGGAAGCTTTCATTAGTCCTTTTTTTTTATTGCTTCCAGCATCTTTTTGAAAGCTCCTCACCAGTGTGTTTCCAGCTCCCCAGAACCACACCAGTTCTGAAGCATTACAATAACACCTCACATGTTAATGCAGCATAGTGTCTATGTACAGTAGTGTTTACCAAATGATGTTGTGATTTCTCTTTTTGCTAAGTCTGTGGTTTAGAATTTGTAATTCCTATTACTGGTTTATCAAAAGCAACACATAAGAAAGATTGGCCTGTCCTGGGAGATATCTGTAACGCGTACTGCATAGTGAACATGGATTCCATGTCGTGATGTTCCTTGTTAGTAGAGTTACTGCACTTTTTACCATGTGTTTAGCGTGTGAGAACTTTTCACTTGGCAGCTTGTGGATCATACACAGCCCTTGAGGCTTAAACGGGGCTTCCTGCCTGGCTCTGCAGATGGCTGTAGATATGGAAGGAGCAGGCATCTGCCTGACATTCAGCGAGTGTAGAGCTGACAGAGGGTGGTGGCCTTGCTGTCTCTTACAGCTGGTGCTCATTCACCCTTGCTGGGCGAGTATAAGGCAGCAGGTGAGACACCCAACAGGGCAATCACCAAATGAACTGGAAGAGACTGGAGCTTGCTGGGCTCCTTCACTGCTGGGCCTTACTTTATGAGCCCCTTGTACTACAGCTCTTCTGACAGTTCTTTTGTTGCAGATGTGACAGCTCTGAAATGCTCAGAGGAAGATGTAATCTCCTGTAGGTGTAGGGGAGGGCATCTAATTACAGATACTACCTCTTCCTTGTACCCTTTGGTCTGATAGGACTTAAATACAGGGCACAAGTCTCAAAAGGTTGAGTAGTTATTTTCTAGATAGCTTCCATTATGCTGTCTTAGAAACTACTTTAAGAAACTATTTTTTTTCCCCTTTGGAAAGGGGATTCTGTTATATTAAATAAACTTAACATGAGTTATCTGAATTCCTTTAGAATGTGCCATGTGACTTGGTGACAGGAGAAGAGCGTGTGTATGCCAATGAAGATGCCAGACAAGCCCCTCATATTGCTTGTACCATTGAAATGTGCAGCACTAATACACCTTGTATGTATACATAATTGTTTCAGTCATATCTGTGGTATCTTTATGTGTAGTATTGCTTGGACTCTGAAGTAGCTGAGCTATTCCTTTTCACTCTTACTTTAACAATTTCTGAACTATATTAGAGCAGTTAATGAAACCTGGATCATCTCAGAATAGCTTTTTGGATTAACTTTGGTAGAGGATCAACTTGATTGGAGCAGCCTTTTTTAGAAAGCTTTAGAGTTCCTTCCTGTGTTGTATTGCTGTTCTAGATGCTCTTCCTTGGTGCATCGTATTTTTCTTTTTTTTTTTTAAGATGAAGTTGCTGTGATTGATGAGATTCAGATGATCAGAGATCCTTCCAGAGGGTGGGCTTGGACAAGAGCCCTTCTAGGTAAGCTTGTTTGTGTTGAGAATTAACTACTATAATGTGGTTGTAAATGGCACGTTAAATTCAAGCTTGGCAGTCAGTATATTTGTCAGTGGTTACAATATGTGATGCAAAATAAAAGCGAGTATTGTTTCTTCATATGTCTTCTCACAGCAAGTTAGAGAGATACTCTGCCTCAGAGGATTTGTCTGTATGGCAGCAAGTTACCTGTCATGTTTTACTTAATGAATGTTTTTTAAAAATTTTATTCTCTAAGGTACACAGATGCCTCTTTCAGTTTTGCTTCTGTGGATAATATGGAGTCTTTGTGTTGTTACACTATGCTGTCCTTTTACATTGATTATTTTCTAGAAGTGTGCTTTTTTGTTCAATTAAAACAACACAATTTTTCAGAGATTTCATTACGAAGAGATACTGTTAGATGTTCGCCATGGTTCCATACATTAAATATTTTATAGTGTTCATTTCAAACGGCTCATTTATAGAGCTGTATTGATCTGCTAAATTCTTAGAAGAATGCTTCTTTTGATGATTTTAGAATTTTTTGAGAGCAATTTTTGAAACTTGTTTTTCCTCAGATTTTAAACAGAAGATTGGAATCTGATTCCCCCCCGCCCTTCCCTTCCCTGCTTTTGATGCTGAGTTTAAAAGGATGATTTGTCACACTTCCACTACCTCCTATTTTTTTCCCGTTTTCTATTCTGACTGCATTAGAGACGTATTCATAATTTTTAGAAGGTCGTGCAGAAAACAAAGCTCTTCAGTTCTGCTGTGGTTTGAGAGTTAGTAAAACAATAGTACTAAGTAAAACATGCTCAAAGCTTTGTTCCATTTGTTCAGTGGTTGAGGGTACCTCCTGTTTTGGCTGTTTTGCTTTTGGGTGCAACAAGGTATTAGCTGCTCTGATTATCATACTAATGGGTTTCCAGGCATCAAGAGCAGCTCTGAGGAAGTAGCGTATTGTGGGAGAGGCTTTAGATATGGGATGTTGAAGGAAGGGAAATACAGTCCTCATCGATGTGTTTAGCAAGCAAAATGTAATTTTTGGGTAACTTAAAAGTCAGATAAAGCTACTGTTGTCTATAAATATGTAACATTTTGCATTTTATTTCATTGGATCTTGTTCAGGACTCTGTGCGGAAGAAATCCACATTTGTGGAGAAGCTGCTGCTATTGACTTGGTGACAGAGCTCATGTACACTACAGGGGAGGAAGTTGAAGTAAGTTTTTTAATTCTGTAAAGTTACAGACAGAACCTCAGTCTCACCTTGCTGGAAAACAGGAAAAAATTTAGGGTCTTTAGGGGTTTTAACTGATTAAAGTTATTCTTGCACGAGTTCTTGTTAAAATGTTTCTCAATTACTGTTAAACCAAAGGAGATGTTGCAAAGTTATTTCATTTTTAATAGTGATACTGTTTTGCTAAAGAAGATCAGTGCTTTGAGTTCCCCTCAGGGAATGCTACAGCTCTTTAGGGGCTTTCTTCACAGTTCTGTTCTTCCTGAAGGGCACAGTGCCCTCAAATCTGCTGAGGTTACTGGATCTGTTGATAGTTATTCTCCATATGATGAAGAAAGGAGTTAAAAGCGCTAATATCTCCAGAAAAAAGTGACTGAAAGACCTCTGACACCCAAATTTACAATAATAAATATTTTCTTTTACTTGGGAAGATTCCTTTGTGAAAAATTATTTAAAAACATAAAATATGGTCCTAAGAAAGTCCAGCCTGCATGATTTCCTGGTGAATTAGCTGTAGCTTTATGTATCTGTGTGTGGTGGGGCATGTGATTCTGAAAGGGGACCAGTTATAGCATTCAGGTGACTGGGTGAAAACAGACTCTCATGTCTTGATAGAATTGTTACATAGCCTGTATACTACTTTCCTTGAATATAGTTCACATGTGAAAATATATAGTTCTTCTGTTTCTTGAAAAGTCCATATAGTTCTCAGCTTGGGAAGTGCTGCAGACATGCAAGTGCATAAGGTGTATGTCACCTTCTCGCCTGTAATTATCCCTTAAGGGCTGCGAGACATATTTTTCATTGAAAAACTTATTGTCTTTGACAACTCCTTTGATTCTAGGTCCGAAACTACAAGAGACTCACTCCTCTTACTGTGCTGGATTATGCCTTAGAATCTTTAGATAACCTCCGTCCTGGGGACTGCATTGTCTGTTTCAGTAAGAATGACATTTATTCTATCAGTCGACAGATTGAAGCCAGAGGATTAGAATGTGCTGTCATATATGGCAGTCTGCCACCAGGTAAAGCACTTTTCCTTTTATTTTTAAGGGAACATTCTGCTTCTTGCTGCTTTCTTAGAAAAAACTTTTAAATGAAGCAATACAAGTTTTCCTAGTTTTACATCTCTATATAGTTAGAGAAAGTTAATCAACTTTTGTTGACTGGTGTTTTAATCTTGGGATTAGACCTTTATTAGGTACTTAATAGTGATCTTCAGATAGATGTAATTAAATGAGGTCTGCCCACAGCTCTGGGAATGAGTTAAATCCCTCCTGCTCCCTTCCCCCAACAACAGCCAAATACCTTTTTTTTCTTTTTCTCTGCCTGTTATAAAGGCATTGGGCTTAGTGATACATTGTCTTTGTTTTGCAAGAAGAGTTTGCTATGTGAAGTGTTTTGTCATTCTGTTTTAGGAACAAAACTTGAACAGGCAAAGAAATTCAATGATCCTGATGATCCATGCAAAATTTTAGTTGCTACAGATGCAATTGGAATGGGACTCAATTTGTGAGTACTTGGAGCAGGTTATGATATGGGGCTTTTTGGTGGGGTGTTTTTTGCTGGTATGATACCTGATACCTGCATTAGTTTCCTCACTTGTTTCTCCCCAGCTTGACTAATTTGGCTAGATATCTGCTATGTCTAGATAACATAGTACATAAATTTTAATTCTGAAGTAGTGACCAATTTGACTGGGTAGAACTAAGCTTTAATTTTAAAACTGATCCTAAGAATTAAGTGCCTCACTTGGCCTAATTCTGTGTGATAGTAGGCACTGTTATCCTTTCGATTCACTGGAGTCAGATGTGCTAGGTTGGCAGAGTATCAGACTCTTGCATTTCTGAAATGTAGAGCAGGTTCAGTTCAGTTTCAGGTGTATTTTGTTGCTGAAGACGATGCAGTCACGTTGCTCTAAACTACTGAGGCAGATGATGAATGGATTGGGACCCTATGAGAACACGACTGATGTGTGTAGGGATGATGATTCTCCTGCAACTAACCGGTAGTTTTATGCTGCACTTTTGAATATGCCATGTCCATAAGCAGCATCTGTGATCCCTTAATTTATAGAGGGGAAAAAAAGCTCAATGAAAAAAAAAAAAAGGCTTTAATCCTCCTGTGGCAGGTTGTATATTGAAAATCATTTGCAAAAAAAGATTCCTCTTTGTTTTTGTTCAAATATTTCAGGTGTATAAAAAGAATAATTTTTAACTCTATCGTAAAGCCAACTGTCAATGAGAAGGGAGAAAAGGAAATAGACTCCATTACAACCTCTCAGGCTCTACAAATCGCAGGCAGAGCTGGGCGTTACGGCTCATCCTTCAAAGAAGGAGAAGTCACTACAATGCATCGTGATGACCTCGTACAGCTGAAGGAAATTTTGAGTGAGCCTGTGCGACCTGTGAAGGTGAGAGGCTCAGTGCAGTTTGTACAGATGTGCTCTGGAGCTGTTTTACCATCCCAAATTATTTTTCCTTGTGTCTGTTTACAAGTTAATAATAAAAATGGATTATGTCATGCTGGAGTGACTTTGAATCTGTGTCCTATTTGGAGACCTGCAATATTTCATTTATATTGAAGCTGATCTTTTAAGAATTGAAAGCTCAAACACAGTTCTTAAGTTCCAGATGAGTGTGCTAAATAAACTGGACTCTAGGGTGCTTTGATTTCTTGCTTTTTATCTTTCTAGATTTTGGTTCTGATGCACTAACTTAAGAAGAATATTGAGAATTAATGGAGATTTTTTTTCTTTATTTTCCCTTTAGGCAGCTGGCCTACATCCTACTCCTGAGCAGATAGAAATGTTTGCTTATCATCTCCCTGATGCTACTCTATCCAATCTAATTGTAAGAATGATCAAAATATTAGCTTCTTTAAAAATTAAGCATTGTTTATAGTCACTGTTTTTGTACGAAGATGCACTTTGGGAACCTAACAGACAACCTTGTGTGTATCTTTTATCAGTTGGATTCTTCTTTCTACCACAGCAGTGACTGAAAATACGTTTAAAATGCTTAACTGTTAAATGTTATAATAAACTTGAAAGCTGTTGAAGTGTGTAAATATGTTTACACGTGTTGAAGAGTGTGCAACAACCTTTTCATTTCACCTTTCCTGTATTTTACATGTAGACATTTTTGCTCTGAGGCTGAAAATATTAGAGACTAAAATTTTGATAAATTTATGTGAAAATTCCTGGGAAACTGGGCTGGTTATGTCAGATTTCTGTACATCTGAGAGCTACCTCTCATTTTTTTCCTGGTTCTGTGGAATTTGTAGTAAATAAGTATCTGCTTAACTTTGAGAAAATAGATTTTATAGGATCTACTTGATCTCATCATTAGCTGCATAAAATTTTTGGAAGTGCCTAAACCTTTTAAAGTAGAAATTAAGCTTCCAATGGTGTATTTAAAAAATAGTATCATGGTTTTTAGTACGCTGAAAAATTCTCAGCAGCTTTCATGGATTTAAATGCATATTATTGTTCTCTGCTGATGTGCTGCTATGTAGCAAAGTGTATGATTTCTAACCTCAAGGCAAAAGATTATACTTGGAGACCTCCTGGAAGACTTGAGGTGGTAGAGTAACAGCACATCTTTAAAATGTTACTGTTGAGAATTTCTGGGCTAGCATTAGAGGTATTAAGATTAAAAAACCCGTTAATCTCTTAAGTATTCAGTCACATACTAATTAAGAAGCTCAGTGTTTCTGTAATGGTCTTTTTAAAAAAATCTTTCAAAGATTTACACTAGAGAAATAATTTTGGGGGCCCAGAAAAATTCCATCTACAATGTGCAGTGGCATCTCCTGTTTCTTTGAACCTTGGTTATGTTTCAGGTATTCTCTGAACTCCTCTATTGCAATACTGTATTTATCTTGTGATTTCTTTCTTCCTAAAAGAGATCTGTTCCTGATATTGGGCTAAAAATACCTCGATTATTGAATTTTATGCTGTAAAGATAGCTTTTTGGGTCATACGAAGTGACAAACCTGGAACAAGTTCTAAGCATAGTCGTAACTGGTTCCTGTGATGGTATCTGTAACTAAAATGTACACTTCCAGACATTGAAATTGAAAATGCTTAAATAAAGCTTAGTGTGTTATGTCTTCTCTGATTCTGTGTTAGAGAATTTAATGAAAATCCTGTTAGTAGAGGGAGCTCCCCTGTCCCCTTTTTTATTACTGTGGTCAAGTTTGATATTTTTAACTGTTCTTTCAGTATAACTAGCCTTTGAAACACTAAATAATTTTTTGCTTTGGTAATAGAAAGTTTAACAACCCTTTTTTGTAATAACATCTTCTTCATTTGGTTATATTTTCACAGGATATTTTTGTGAGTCTCTCACAAGTTGATGGGCTTTACTTTGTCTGCAATATTGATGACTTTAAATTTCTAGCAGATATGATTCAGCACATTCCACTAAATTTGCGATCACGATATGTCTTCTGCACTGCACCCTTGAACAGAAAAGAGCCTTTTGTGTGTACCACGCTGTTGAAGGTCAGTTACTTTTTCCCTCCAAAAAACCGTGGTATATATATTGGAGCAAGTGGGTCTTGGTGCATACTGCTGCTGTATTTATTGTGGATTTTGTCATTAGATCATTTGAGAGCATTCTTGAAGTGCTCACAGGTAGTAATATAAAACAGCTGCAGATATAGGTGTATTTAAATGGAGAACTCATTCTCATTTTGTGATATAAATTAAAGTTTGGGTGGCTTTTCTGCTGTTTGCCTCAGAGAAACCTACTGCTTGCCTTGCAGGTGATCTTTGAACTGGGAGAGATCAGAACTGTGTTACGTAGTTACTTGTGCACTGTTAAGTGTTGCACTACAGTGTGTCTAAAAGTAGTCCTTAAAAAACAAGATACCACTGGTTCAAGGTGTTAGCTTGTCAGCGAAAGAAAAGAATGTGGGTTTAGGTGTGATTGCTGATGTTATAGTACAGTTACATAGAATTAAAACCCCGGAAAATACAGTGCTGTAAGTTGCTCTCAGAATTATGTTGTTTCATTTTTCAGGCCTAGATGAACTGTTTTCCACTGTGCTCCCGGAGTGATTATTTAGAGGAATTCATAGTCAGCTGATTTCAGTTTTTCAGGATTAATAATTTTATTTGGGACTCTTACTTTGTTAGACAGTATAACCTTTGTCCCCTTTTAGAGACACATTTTTTAATAAAATAGTGTAAAAATGAAACTGATGCGGTTTACTCATGTCATAGATATTAGACCTGTGCTTTTCAAAAATGGCTAATAATGTCCTTTACAAATTGAGTGATTGAATTAAAGAGTTGGAAAAAAAAAGTGCCTCATTAAGAAAATGCTGAGCATTCAGATCCCAAGTAATGAAGGTACAGAGGGACATAATGTGATGTTGGAGGGAGGTAGGCTGTTGTGAATGCCTGTGTGAATTTAAGGCCCATTCCTTGGCAAAAAACAACTTCCGGTATCAGCCAGTTAGGAAGCAGTTAATCCAAGTCATCAATGCTCATGAAGATTTTAAATTTATCTTGTTTATCTGTTAGTAAAAGAGCTGAGATGTTTTGGTTTCAGAAGGGCTGATTTCTAGTGCAGATTAATCTGTTTGGGTTGTGAATAGTGTGTTTCTTAAGTCAGGGAACACAATGAACATTTTCTGAACCCTGGAGATTCTGAAACAAGATAATTCCATCTGCTTTGCTAGATGAAATCATATGCCTTCACTGTTAACGCTTTTCTGGATAGCTCTGTTCTTCTGTTGCTTAACTCTGTGTGTGGCTCCTGGACAAATTGTGTTAATGAGGCCCTGGAAAGGAGAGGTGACTCCTGTGTTGAGTAATTAAGTAAAAGAATGTGTGGCATTTGGGCTGTGTAAAACAAAGCAGGTATTTTCTGGAGTATTCTATGTATACAGACTCAAGAGAATTTAACTCATTTGGGATTTCTTCTTTCCTGACTGAAGACTTTACTGAATCTGCATGTTTTTCAGTTTGCAAGACAGTTCAGTAGAAATGAGCCTCTGACGTTTGACTGGCTCTGCCGGCACACCAAATGGCCATTACCTGCTCCAAAGAACATCAAAGAACTTGTACACCTTGAAGCTGTTCATGATGTTTTTGACCTCTATCTGTGGTTAAGGTATTGTCTTTGTGCTTGAAAATTGGTTTTGTTTTTTCCCAATATTTATGCCTTGGAGTCCTAGAAAGGCAGGGTCTTCAAGCCCGTGTGTATGTGGTGCAGTAGGGGCTCCTTTGGCCCCTTAGGGGATCTTGACAAATGCAGATGTAGCTGTGTTGTGGGAGCAAGTCCCAGGTTCTGCAGAGAACAGTTTGACTGACAGTAGGTTAGAAACAAGATGATCCTGGTCTGGAGCAGCTGAGATGCCACTTAAAATACAGCGGCCTTCCCATGCAACACGTAATAATTTTTTTTTGCTTTACGTAGTTATGTATCTCGTTTTTGTCCCAGTCAGCAGTCTTTTAGTGAAAAGGTTTAATTGTGTGTTGTTTTGCCTCTCCAGTTACCGCTTCATGGATATGTTCCCTGATGCTGTCCTTGTAAGGGATATTCAGAAAAAACTAGACAACATTATACAAGTTGGTGTCTGCAACATCACAAAGCTGATCCGAGCTTCCCAATCTGCAACTGTTCCTGGCACAGCAGAAGTTCTGTCAGAAGACTTTCCTCTTTCAAGGACTAAGAGGGATACCAGGGTGGTTTCAGACCACCAGGGTGGTGCAAAATCCACAGAGGCACTCTCTATTGCAGTGGATGTTCCGGGAGAAAGGAGAGCAAAGAACTTGAAAGCCTATCGGTCTGCTACAAGGCAGGAGGATCTGAAAAGTCATGGACGTGGATCTCTTGCCAACAGATTGCTGCGTGAAGGACTTCTAACACAAGAAATGCTGAGACAGCTGGAGAGTGAGTGGCAGGATCAGCACAGGAATGGTAGATATGGCCTTGGTTCAAAAAGAGATGATCGGAATAGTTCAAAGGAAACGGGAAAAAAGAAAAAATAGAACCATGTCCTAATTCTGTTTAGTTTTTATTCCTAAAATAAAATACTATTTTAATAACTTCTTTGACATTTCATGTTTACACTGCTGCAGCTCCTTGATGTTTTGCCTTTTCCTGTGACCAGTTACGTGAAACACTCAGAGAAACGGACTCTTAAAAGCTCAGAGGCCATAAGTTTGCTTTTACCAGTCAGCTGTACACTTTTTCAGTCGTGGTGTTCAGCGTTAAGTGTACGATCTACTGCTATGTGAAAATTTGAACTTGATGTCTTCTTGCGAGATATCCTCACATCATTAATAAACGTCAGATATTTCACTAGTAATGAGTTAGCTACTCATTCTATCCCTTCCCAAAGGGCATAGTTTAACAGATAACGAACAAGTAATGAACAACCTGCCAGGAAATGGGGTCAGAATGGTGATAGGAGTCATGCGCCTCTAACCTTTGTGTCCTGTGAAAATGTGGAAGGAGGCGAAAAGCATTTGTGTTAACGTGTTGGGGAATGATGAAACTCTGGCCATGGGCATTTCTGAGTAAATTCCAATTCTGTCATCTGAGGGGTAATTACTGAAACAAAGCAAAATCTGTCCTTGCGCTTTAAATTGTATTCTTTCTCCTAGGAAAAGCTCATCACACTGTTTCAGGCAAAGTTTGCGGGGAGAAGAGAGGAAAAATGTTGGTTTATGATTTTGGGGGGGAGGAGGAGATGTTAGAGGCATAGGTATAATTTATTTACTTTTGATAAATTCAGATGTCTGTTTCTCCTTGACTTATTCTTAATTCAGTTTCATACAAATTATTCTGTTGCACTTCTTCAGTGGTTTTTTGATTCATATAGCAGTTTGTTTGTGATACCTAAATTTTGAGAGAAGACATGAAATATTTGACTTAAACTCACATAACAGCTTATAGTTTAAGTAACAGCTTGTGGGTTGGTATTTGTGCCAGTAGTATTTCCACATACCTGTTTTATCGTGACTATCATAAACTGGAAAAGTTAGGTGCTTGCCACCTGGAGGAAGGTTTAATTTGTTGGAACTAAGTTCTCAGGAAAGAGACTTATTTTCCTGATGCAGTCTCACTGATGAATAATGTTTAAGACAGTGCACCACCAGGTTATGCCTCTTTCATACGTGTGCCAGATGCTCTGTCATTTGTTTTTGGCATGAGCAGGGATACTGGAGAGTGGAAAGAATCAGATGTTGAAACTGCTGTGTGTTCGCAGAAATGGGTTTCAGCGCTAGGTTGTGTTGCTGGGGCTGCTTGAGGAGAATAATGCTGGAGCAACCCTATTTCTGGGGTTGGCTGTATAAAAGTGCAGACCCTGCTTCTATTAATGTTGGGTTTCGTGTAAAAGCCAGGTTGAATTTCACTTTACCGGACTTTCTGAAATGATCAGCCACATATTTCTGCAGGTTGAAAGTTTGCTCTGAATCCCCTTTGTTTCCTCCTAGTATCAGTCCTCTAAGATGCTGGTCAGAAATGTCTGCAGCAGTTTGAATAATGTTTTCAACAGCTGTTTTCAGTGTATTTCATCTATTCTTCCCCCATTATTTACTAAAAAGCAAAGCAGTGTGTAAATGTTTCTAGTCTGCATGATCCTCCTGCTGATTTCAGTACCCGACTGGTGGGGAGGGAAAGTTTTAGGTCTTTCCCCTGCAAAGCCCCATCTTTCTTTCCTCCCCCAAGAAAAAACAAGCAGCTATGTATGTGTGGCAACGGCCATGTGAATGTCCTGAATTTTCTGCTTTGCGGATGAGTAATTCTGCTTTGCTTTCCCAGAGTCCTGACAGCCGCTGCTTAACAGCACCATGACTTGCACAGAATGCGAGTTTGCAATTAACCCTTGCAAATGTATTCCACTGGGTACTATTCAGATAGCTTCTGTGATGTGGATTTACAGGGTTGAGTGGTATCGATTGCCTCCTCGTGTCCTTTGCACTTGACAGACTCGAAGGGAAGTTGTGGTTGCTCAAGCCTGCAGACAGGTTTTGACAGCATGCATTTGCCCACTTACCCCTTGGACTGCAAACTCCTGACTGAATCTGCAAACCACTGTTTAAAACCACACTAATGCAAGGATGACTCCTCTGTTTTCTCTCCCCCAATATGTGTGGGGTTGGGTTGCAGGAGACCCACATTGCTACTGTACTTTGCTTCTAGTCTGTTTTGATAAATTTATCCTTTAATTGTATGCTAAGCTGTGTACTAGTGTATATTTTTGAGCTAGGAAAGAGTGGCTGGGACTTCGGGTATAAGCCAGCCTTGTGTTTGAGCAGCAAGCCTTGCAATAAGGAAGCTAAATGACTATAAGCATTCTTTTTTGTATTTTGCTGAGATTAGCACTTGGCTTAACTCATTGCTTGTTTCCATAGTGACTCCATAGTAACTGTTTTAAGAGCTCTGAAGTTTATTCAGGCGTTTCCAGGCTGACTTTTTATGAAAGTTTTCTTTTCTTCTGAGCTAATGGTGTGGCTGTCATTGACTCCCATTAGAATGGCTGCCAAATTGGTCCCATGTGGTACAATCCGGACTGGTGTGGTGCAGAGCTATGCCAGCTGCACATTTTCAACGTGCCCTGTGCAAGCAAGCCCCTGGGGGAGGACTGAGCGGCTTCTTGCTCTTCTTCACCGGGCTGTGCTGAAACTTTTTCTTTTTAAAAAACATCAACAACATTGTTCACTTGGATCTGGGAATCACATTTGCAGAACTGTTTATTTCAGATGTTCACATTTCCAGATGAATTTCCAGCATTCAAGTTACAGATGTTTGGATGTTTATTGATTTCACATTTTTTTTGTGTGTGTGTTTTCTTGTTATGCTTCAAATGTGAAATACTGATTGTAACAGCACTACTTGGAAAAAGCCTTCTTTCTCTTAAGCCAGTGTGCTCTTTCCTGACTGTGCTGTCTCCATCTCTTCTAAATAGTGTCTATCCTTGGAGTGGATTTTCCAGTCAGTCCACTCAGGTGTTCTGCCTTACTTTGCCACCTGATGTTGCCCTGGGAGGGGCATATGCAGGATGAATGCGGGGACCCCTTTCTGTCCTGAGTTTTGATGAACTTGTGGGAATGTAATGTGGAACAGAGCTCCTGCTACTGGGAGGGGAACGTGTTCTAAGGGTTGGTCTTGGAAGCACAAGCTATAACAAAGAAGGATTTCTCCTGATGACTCTCACCTGTAGCCTTGTCCACTGTCTCCTTGTTAACCTGGGTGCCAGACTCAGCAACCAGTGTTGCCACTGCCTCTGATACCTCACCAAAGATAGATGCGTTTCTCCAGCAATAAAATGCTTATTAATATGGTACCTCTTTCTGGAGGTAACTGGTGATGCACTCAGACATTTGTCTGAATTTCCCCACTGTAGCTGTGAGCTCCTTTTCTCTGCAGGCCTTTGACTGCAAGGCTGTGGCAGGCGGATGGGCTACGTGAGCACCAGCCTCTTCAGGATTCTCCATTGTGCCTTGAGATAGGGTTTGGAGGGAGAACTGCAGGAGCAAAAAGTAAAGAGAGGGGTATTACAACTCTGAAGTCTTGTTGGCCCTTGCAAAAGGGGAAGAAGGGAGGGTTTGTGACTAACTTTTATTGGGTGCAGCTCGAACAAAGGGAAAACCACCATTGCCTCAAGCCTCCAAGCTGCATGCAGTTGGAGCTGATCTGTTCACTTGGTCCTGGATTGTTTCCCCTGTACTGGCCAGAATACGTACAAAATGGCTGTAACGTATTTGGGTATTGGGCCCTTAGTGCATTGAACTGCTGTCTGCGTGGAAATGAGATAATGTCTTTTCTTTTCTTGCACAACAGCCTGCCTGAAGCTAGGATGCACCAGGGATGAGTGAACAAGTTACGCAGTGATTCTGACATGTCAGGTATTTAACAGAGCTTGCTGCCAGTTTAGTAACGTTCAGATCTTTGAGACCCTTTTCCAGTGGCATCCGTTAGAGAAAGAAAGAAAAGAGAGAATGAAAAATAAATCTACTGTATTACAGACACAATGAGCTCTGGATCAAAGTGGGATGGAGCTTGAAAGGTGATGTTTTCAATTTTGCTGGCCAGAGGGGTTGTGACTCGGATGGCATGGGTAAACAATGAGGAAAGAGACAGTCCCTCTGGGAGTCAGTGTCTGACTTAATGAGCCAGCAGTTATTAAAAGATGAATACAGGAGAAGTGAACCGTGCTTTCTGGCTGGTAGCCTGGCTTTTTTCTTCTTTCTTTTCTCCCTTTCTCTTGAAGATCAAAGGCCTAATTTTAGAACAAGCCCTATTTATGGACTGTTCAGCCACTCTGTCTGCTTTACTCTTGTTCTAGAATAGTGGAAAATAAATAGAGCTGGCGGGATCTCCCAGTGTCCAGAGCTCATCCCTGATGCGAGGCAGGAGGGGAAAAAAAAAAAAAAAAGGAAAAGAATAGAAAAAGACCTCAACCTTTCCTAGCAGAGCTTCTGTATAATTTGTCTCTGCAGAGGGAGTTCCCTTCCCCTCCCTCAGCTCTTTTAGTCTTTCCTCGTGATCAGAGTCTGAGAAAATGTAACCTGTGACTGCTCCTGATGTTCAGCAGAGCGATCTCCTTCTGCTCCATGCCTTCTTGACCTGCTGTAGCTGCCAGGGCTGAGACTGGTGCGAAGTATTAGAGTTGAGTGTTGTTTTGTGTGTCTGTGGATTATACTCCCGTGCATACAGCCCAGCATGATGATCAATCGCAGTTTTTCTACAATAGCATGAGATTGTTGGGTCCACTTTAGGCTGTGAATTGATATAGCCTGACATCCCCCTCTGCTAACTGGCTGCTTCTGCCCTGCTCTGGATCCGTGTAGACAATTTTCTACTTCTGCTTGGTAGTTCTTTGTGTTTCCTCCTATTACTTGGCACCCCTTCCCCTTTCCATCTCCTTCTTCTTCCCCCTGCCCCGAGGCTGTTTTTCTAATTTATCAAAACAATTTTAATTGTAATCTTGTTCTGCACAATTTTGGGTGGCAATTGTCTGCCGGTGCAGTAAGTGTGCTCAGTTCCAGCTGAAATACAGAACACTAATTGGGGGAAAACACACCGAGTATAGGTGTAGTTTGAGAGTGAGCCTCTAATTACCCCATGAGAATGCCTTTTTTTTTTTCTTTCTTTCTTTCTTTCTTTTTTGTTTCTCCTTTTTGTTTCTCTCCTTTATGTCAACATTTCACCCAGTTTCCTTTTGGGTGATGTTTCCATAGTCCACATCACTTGATACAATGACGAAATCCTGGAAACACTTGTGTATTCAGAATGAACTTTTGAGAGTAATAGTTAAAGGCTGTGTCCAATTCAGCTCTGGTGGTGTAAGGAAGCTGCTCTTGCTGTAGGCACTCTGTGCTGCCAGTTAAAGGCATTTATCAAATAAGGCAGTCTGATATCAGCACTGTTGGCTGCCAGGTAAATCTGTCCCCTCCCCAGGTTTTGCAATACCAAGGATCTGCACTGGCCTGAAACCTTGTCTTCAGGAGGGGTGAAGGGAGAATAATCTGTACAAAACCTCTCCGCTGGAAATTGCGCAAGAGGCATTTCAGCTGGGGGCAGGGGTCTGTGTGTCTCTTTGCTCCTTTACACTGCTGAAGCTTAATTGGAAAAAAGCTGCAGATAAGGGTGCACTGTGTGGAACTAGAGCGGAGTTAATTCATGCAGAAGAGCTTGTCTCGCAAGTGGGAGTGCTGAGCAGAGGGAAGAAACCTAAAATCCTCTCTAACTTTCCAGATTCCCTGCAGCACTTTGTTGCACGCTGTGCTGGTGGGAGCTTGTCAGCCCCTCGGGAACGGAGCAGGGTGAAGCAGGGCAGGCTGCGTAGCAACTACATTGCGAAGTGGTAACAATTCCCAAGTGGGGCAGTAACAAAATCGATTTTTCTCCCCTTCAGCTTGGCAGCTCTCCAGGTGCCTGCTCTGGCACAATGAAGTGTGTAGCTGGGGAGGGAGGGACTTTGGGTTGATGTGGGGGGGGTGATACAAAGAGACAGAAGTTTAATCATTGAACCAATCACACTGGATGGATTTATTTCTGGACTCAATTTCCCAGGAACTCCACTATCTCACCCTGGGGGAAATGCCTCAGCTGAAGTTTCTCTAGCTCCAGCTTCGTGAATAAAGACCTGTCGCTTTGGAGTTACTCACAGCAGCTCTGTCACTACTGACTCATCCATCCGCTTCAAGAAAATGTTTGCCGTCCACTTGCTAGCTTTCCATTTCACAAAGCTAAAAGAGGATCAAATAAAAAAGGTAAGATGCAACGTTAGCTGATTCCTATTTTGAGAACTGTGTTACTCAGATACTGTGGGGTCTGCAGCACGTAATGCAGACTAGATAATGGCGTTATCTACTAAAGCCATACAGCCAAATGGGGTAGGAAGTATTTGGACCCTAAACCGTCTGATGAGTGTGAAAATAGGTCTGGTTGGTGCTTTTCCCTGCACAGTTGTAAGTTCTCTCCTAGTAGTGGAGCAAATGATCTTCAGTAAAGAAAAGTGGTGCTTAAACTTTATCTGGCATGGTATGGTGTAGTTCAGAGGGCAGAAAGGAACCTCTTGCAAGTGTAGCATGAAGGATGGGATTTCTAAAGCTGAGTAGGAATCGGAGTCACTCACATGGTAGCAGGGATAGGGAGAACTCCTGGGGTCTTTGGGCCAGGTCTTCTGGGACTCAAGAGACAGTTCCAACTAGTGTTGGTGTGGGAAAAGTGCCTGTGCCTTCTGTCTGGTTGTCCAAACCCAGCTGATCACTCTGATGTTTGTAGATGTGACCTTTAATTGCAGTTGGAAAAGCTCAAGATGGCCCAGATCTGAAGCCATCGGTACTGGGAATGAGCTGCCTAATGGTTGCTCTTCCCTAATCTACTTTCATTGCCATGCTGTAATGGGCTTTTGGCTCTTCGTCGTAAGACCACGTGGGACCTGTAAGCTTCTTGGGTCAGAGGTCCTCTGGTTTCTAGACACGTCTGCTGCGGGTCCTCTGTTCTCCTGGCGTCTCCATTGAATACTTTCTGGTGGCCATTGCTGCCAGGCTCTGTCCTCTTGTTTTCCAGCCAGCTGGAGGCGGGGCTGTCTGCAGACGCGTGGCAGTGCGGGAGATCCGAGGTCCCGGTGGGTAGATCTGCCTGCACTGCTGAGCTCATCAGCAAAGTGAGCAACACTGGCTTGTCTTCTCTGTGCCCTTGCTTAAAGGTGGAGTGGCTTGTTCTTAGGGACACTGCTTCTACTAATTCTGCCTTGAAGAGCATGCCAAAAGAGGTCCTGGTATATCAATAGTCAGATGCCTCTGTCTCTCAGTCATAGCCCTTTTATCCCTAGGGTTTCATATGATCAGAAGGGGACCCCAATGCCCTTTCCTTGTGCGAGGATCTGATCTAAGATCTCTCATCTAGATAGTGCGATTTCTTCTTACTTTTCACTAAGAAAGGGAGAGACCTTGTGGAGCAGTGCTTGGGTGGAGTGGGCTCTTCAGAGAAACTTCCAGAGTGTAGTGGAGGGAGGACTTCCCTGAAGTGAGGACAGTAGAGGGGGGGGTGCAGCAGGATTCTGGTGAAGCCATTAAAAAGACTTAATCTTTCTACTAGGTGCAAACAAGCCCTGCCTGAAGGCAAGAAACCACATGCTCTTTAGAGTTGTCTTTTAAGGAGCCCAGGGTAGGCTGTATGGAGCAGAGTTGATTTCTTCCTAGTTAGAAAGATGGAATGCCTTCCCACCTCTCCCTCCCCAGGCTTATTTGCTCTCTGGTGGCAAGAACAAGAGCCTCCTGCCCATGAAAACAGTGCTGTTTCCATAACTGAGGCAAGACACTTTAAAACAAGGACTGTCCTTCTGCGGTGGGAGGGAGGCAGTGAGAGTTTGGTGTTGCACGGCTTGGCCATTCCTGTGTTTACAAGCAAATGGTATGCGAGCAGGCCCTTGCTCTGCTTGTAAATCAGGCTAGAGAGTCAGCAGGCTTTCCTGGGCTCTGCCTTATCTAGTTCCTCAGAGATGACTGTCTCCTCCTATAGCTGTAGTTAAACAGGGTGGGGAATGCAGTTTCTGCGGGGAGCAGGGAGCTAGTGCATGTTCTCTGCAAACAGACATGGTCATTTTTATTACTGTTTAGTTTTTTTTGTACAGGGACTTCTGTCACAAGGTTATTTGGGTCTGTGTTAGAGTGCGTGAGTGCTGTATGTCTCCAGTCATTGCTTTTTCTTTTTTTTTTTGATATGCCCAAAAAAGCAGTGCTGGTGCTTGGGCTGAGATGGTGGATCCTACACAGTGATGGGCCCTCAAAAAAGCCTTGGAGGAAATCAAGTGCTTGTGTGAATGAGGGCTACAAAGAAAGATCTAAATAATGGCCTTTTCAAGGCACAGCTGTATCCAAAGGCAGCTGCTGCTTCTTGCCATTTGCATCTTGTAGTTTAAGACTTTCTCACCTGTGTGTGTATGTTTTGCTGCTAGGTAAGTGCTGGATTTACTTTCAGGGTCCTGGCTCTTTCAGGTGGGTCATTGCTGACCATCAGTTTAAAATGGGACTGTGAATAGGTAATTAGTTTGTGCCTCATTAATATAGGTGGCCAGTCCCAATTGCAGAAGAGGCCAATTTATCTACAGCCTGTGTTCTCTGTTTAAACAATGCTGCTTTTTAAATCCTGCCTTGGTGCCAGTGGGACTTGTTTTGTGCATGTTCTCCCAACCCTCCAGACTTCCCAACTGATGAAATGCCTGAACAGATAAAGCAGCCTAATAGTGTAGCCCATGGTGCAAGAGCTGAGTGTCTGTACTAGCGAAGCGTTGGAAGCTGTCCCACATCTCTCCCCTGCCCACTGCCTCTGGCCCCCAGTCTCGTGCCATGGGGAGTAGGCTGCTAACATGGATTACCCTCCAAGGGACATCCAGCTCTTTGGAGCACAGAATTATTATGCCTGTGTCTTGTTTGTTCATATAGCACTAAAGTCTGGCTCCCCAGTGAAAAAGCGTTTGGATGTTGACAGATTCTTATTTTGCTGTGTTAACCCTTTGTTGTACCCAGCTATGTAGTTTCTAGGCCACCTCACTTACAGCCGTGTATCCAGCCCTGCAGTAAATGTCAGTCCAACCAGTGTGTGGTCCTGAAGAAGAAAACCTTAAGTTTTGCCCTGATGAAGCTGTACAGAAACACTGATTAGCTTCCTACCAGTTTGTCTGAATGAATGTCTGCTACTTCTTAGATGCTTTTGATTCCCTTTAAATTGAACGGGCTTCTATTTTCATGTATGTTGTGAGTTATAGACCCTTAAGAAAGGATATTGATTGCACCCAAAAATGTGTTTTAGATGTAATCCTAGAATCACAAGAGAATGGAGGGCAGAGCTGGAGTGAGAAAAAGGCTTTGAGCTCCAGCCTGGCATGCCAACAAAGCTAATTGTCTGTGGAGTGGAGCAGTAGCTGAATAGATGTTTTCAGGTTGTGGCTGACACGCTTGGGTACTGATGGCATTTTCTGGACCTGACTCAGAGAGGTCAAATTCTCACCAGGTCGAGACACTTTGCAGTTGTAGTTCACTACATGTATAGGAGGAGAGGATGGTGTGAAAACAGCTTCTCAGGGTCGCAAGCAAGTCTCATGGGCTTATGTATCTTGGCAAGTTACTGAACCATCAGAAAAAATGGCTCACTTTTTGACAGTAATTCACCAAGGCTGTATTAAACATTTTCAAAACAAAGTTTTTATAAGAGTAAATGTTCTAACGATGTCCTGGAGCTTGCTTGCATTGACGATCCTGGGAATTTAGGTGCTGAGGTTAAAAATGAAATGAACTTATAGAATCAGGTGGGTTTGGTGTAGGTGGTATGCTCACCTTCAGTTTGCTATGTATGTGAAAGGAATTCTTTTGTCTCCTTAGGATCTGTTTAGCTTCATGTCCATCAAGTGGGTGGGAATGAGCATAGTGATTCTTGTCCAGCATAATGCAGGGGTGCTGCTGGAATGAGAGTTCAGGATTTTCAGGTCCTTCATGCCAAACTGCACCCCCCATGGCTAGAAAACTAGTCCAAGTGACTAGGAAGTTCCTGCATTTTCTCTGCTTGCCTCCCCAGTACATAGGAGAGTCCTTCTGTAGCGTGAAAGCAGTGCTCATCCCAGGCAGCTGCTGAGCACTGAGGAGCCCGCATGCCTCCCCAGTAACACCTTTCGTCCTTCCAGGTTGACAGGTACCTGTATCACATGCGTCTCTCTGACGATGTCTTGCTGGACGTGATGGCTCGCTTCCAGGCCGAGATGGTGAAGGGCCTGGGGAGAGACACCAACCCCACAGCAACAGTAAAAATGCTGCCATCATTTGTGCGCTCGCTTCCCGATGGCTCAGGTGAGTTCCCCCTGCTCCGTCACGGCAGTACTGGTTTAGGAAGATGATGGATTGCTGCCAGCACTCGAGGACAGCACAGCAAAGACGGAGGGCAGCCAGTGGCTTTGGGTTACTGCCTATCTCGTGTTGAGAAAGCAGGTGTGTATTGAGGAGACAACACCTTGGGGGAGTGCTGGCAGAGGGTTTTTTTCTCTGCACCAGGTGGATTTTGACCTAGTGCTGCTTGTTTGAGGAAAGGACCTATAAGTGCTCAGAAAACAGCCTCTTTCATCTGCGAATGTTGCTGTACCTAGTGCAGGCCTTGCTGCAGGAGCTGTGGCTGGACACGGCAAGGGCAGCCTCTACAGCTCAGACTCTGCAGTGCAGTGTGCTGCAGGTGTAGGGATGTGGGCAATGCCGCATGTGGGCAGTGCCGTGGCCCTGGCGTTCGTGGAGCTACAGGGAATGCAGGATGCTGCAGTGAAGCTCCTCAAATTGCAAAGTTGCGTTCTCGGAGCTGAGATCCCCTCTCAGCTTCTGAGAGCACGCTCTGCGCTGCTTTCTCTATTGCCCCAAAAAGTGATGCCCTCCTGCCCTTCCCTGCCTTCTGCATTGGGAAAATCTGCTTCTGCTTGGGGTCTACCAGGAAGCAGCCTGCTCTGCTTCTGCAGCTGGCTCCTTGTTTCCAGTTCCCTCTGAGACACAGAGAGGGAGAAAGTGCAGTGGTGTCCTCTGGGAGGATGTGAGGTGAGGTAGGATCTAAAAGCCTGTCTTGTTTGGACAAGTATGCACATCCAAAATAACTCTCCTGGTTCAGCTGGCTCCTGGCAGTGCAGGCTGACAGAAAATCGTGTTTTTCCCAGGTTAAACCGAGTCTGTGAATTTGTGCAGGACTCTGTGTCTGGCCTAGGTCAGGACTCAGTGTATAACAGCTGTGCAGAAAACTTAAGAGAAATGTTTGCTTTGTACCTCATTTCCACAGGACTTGATGCCCTCTGAAGGTAATTTCCCTACAATTAAATGAGAAACAACGGCTTTAATGGCATAAAGGGAACATTTGGAAGCTAGTCTCTTGAAATGAGGGATGTCTGAGAGCAATGATACACAGTCCCCTCGAACTGCCTGGCTGGAACTGGGCACTTTTCCTTTCGCTGCTACCTTCATTTAAAAAAACATAAGTATTAGCTGGTCCTGAGGCCTCACATGGCACTGACCCTGTCTTGAAATAGCAGGGAGCCCCTGAGGTCAGGAGACTTGGAAAATTGTGTGTAGTGTCATCACTGTTGGAAGACTTCATGTTCCTCAAGGCCAACTTCGGACAATGCTCTCCTGGCCTGTGTGACTTTTCCGCTGTGTCAAAGACATGCTGCAGAGTCAAGTCTTACTGACACACTGCCTATTTTAAGTATCACGTTGATTTTTCTATTTTTGCTGTCTTGCAAAATCATTATTTTGTTTCCAGACAAAACTTCCATCAGGTTTAAACACCTCAAACTTGGCTGGATTTCCCATTTGCAAGAGCAACAAACTTTCAGATTTTTCAGTGCGCTCAGTGTTGCTACCTGAAATGACCCATAGGGAGCATCATCAGTTTTTAATCATTTAGGGATTAATGCTCTGACTAATGTCACAGTATACTGCGTAACCCAGATATCTGACCATATTACAGGTAGAATTTCCTGCTTCCTCTCCTTTCAGGGCCAGATTTGATAAAATTCAGTCAGATGTTTGGACTGTGGAACAAAGATCATGCAACACTATGCACATACCACTGCATTTTCCTTTTGGGAAGGGCCTTCTCCTGTGCGTAGATAGTTAATTGTTTTATTGTAGCAGTGAGGCCAAACTGTTCTTCCATCTGAGGTTGTCTGCTAGGGAAGAACGTGTTTGAGCTAAAAGTGCTGCCGACTGCAAAACAGAACGGTACAGAAACACCTAAAGGCATTTGGAAATCGTTGTGTTGGTTGACTTTGGGTGGCAAATTAGCCTTGCCCCACTTGGAAGTTGACTTCTGCAGTAGGGCCAAGTCTTAACATGTGACTGCAAATCCAGCGTCCTTTACTGGATGTAGGTAATGCTCTCAAACTCTCATTTCCCCACATTTCAGGTGTACAGTTTTGCAGCCCCTCTGTGCTCTGGTTGGATTTGCAGTTCCTTTGGGCCTGTCTTGCTGAGAAGCTTATCCCTCTGCAGCTTGAAAACATGCTGTTGTGGGAGGAACAGGGTGGGCCAAACCAGACTGCTAAATAAAAATGAAATTAGCTGCCGCATAGCAAGCTAATAGGAGGGACCTGATACCCTTGCTTAGGGTTGCCAGCTCTCAGCCTCTCTGGTGATGCTCCCAGGCCCACAGGATATGGACCTGCTGTGATGGGGCAGGAGAGCCTGTGGCCGCGGTGAGCCCGGGGCCCTGGGCTGTGGCCTTGGCCTTCAGCATGGCACCTGGGCCATGCTTCTCGGCCACCACCGGTGACGGTTGCCCACTTGTGTTGCAGAGAAGGGTGACTTCCTTGCTGTTGACCTGGGTGGCTCCCAGTTTCGTGCCCACCAGGTGAAGGTGTTTGATGACGGGAAGCAGAGCAGCCAGCTGGAGAGCAAGTTTTACCCCACACCCAAGGAGGTCATACAGGGGAACGGAGCTGAGGTAGGGCACGCAGGGTCTTCTGTGGTGGTGCTGTGCTTGGACGCCTGCCTGCCAGGTACAGCCTGACTCTGTCCTCTCCTTTCTCATGCAGCTCTTTGATTACGTTGCTGAGTGTCTGGTAGACTTCATGGAGACCAAAAACCTGAAGCATAAGAAATTGCCTCTTGGCTTTACATTTTCTTTTCCATGCAAACAGACCAAATTGGAAGAGGTAAGATGCAAAAGAAATATTATTGGCAAGCCTAGCTCCTTGCAGAACCCAGAGAAGCTATTGCAAGGGAGGGTTACCCTGTGGCCTTTTTGTGGGGTCATGTTTACATAGCTCTCTGAAGGAGGCATGGATGACCATTAGTGTTTACCTAGACTTGACTGCCATTCAAACACTCATTTCTGATCTCAAGGCCACCTGATCTTTAAGCTAAAGCTATTGTTTTACTTAATCAGTACCCAGTTCCATAGTAACCACGTACCCTTGTATGAAGACTATTAGAGTGTAAAACACATTTGTGTCCTGAAGCATGTTTATTTTTTTATTCACTTGCATTCAATTTCTTTTTTAAAGTTGATTCTAAATAGGAAAGACCTGAGCTGAGCTGTTTGAGAGGCCGCATGGGGAAATGAAGGGCTGGTTGCAATTATTTTGTGGCCTCTTATTCTAGCCTCTCTTTTATTTCTAGGGATCTGTGCTTTGGGTCCCAGTCCTGCAAATGCTTTGTGCTTAATGCTATTAGTTTGTGATGAGCATCAGTAAAGCCACACGTGCTTTAAACAAAGCACAGGGAGAAGCATTTGCAGGATTGGGACTTTATTACTGTACCTGTTTGGTTGTGTTTGTACTGACAGGCACCCCAAGGTGAGATGTTCTGCTGTGACTTATTTTGGCCTGCATTTTAATGTCTGGAGGGACATACTGGGCTTCTCCACAGACTTTGGTCTTGGCTGTCTTTGTGACAGGTTTGTACGCAAAAATTGGAGCTTTTGGGTCACTGGGCTGTTACTTTACAGGGAGTTCTTCTTGCCTGGACGAAACACTTCAAGGTCCGTGGAGTCCAGGACACAGATGTGGTCAGCTCTCTGCGCAAGGCCCTCCAGAAACATAAGGCAAGTTTTGTACCTGCAGGAGGTGAACCTGAGTGGCCCCAAATTGTCCTCCTGGGAGATCAGCTCTTGGTGTGTGGCTTGTTTTGGGAGTTATCAGACATCTGTCAAAGACAGCCAGTTACAAATGTCCAACATGGCTGTATATCTAGTAGATCTGTCTCTCCCTCGGAGCTGAAGCTGTGGAAGGGAACATGCAGTTGCAACTTGGGCTGCCGCGGGTCAGTCTAATGGTGATGGCAACTGCACACTGATAAACCAGGCTGGCTGGGTCAGTGGACCAGTATGGCCTCACTGAGCTAAAAGGGGTCTGTTGTGAACCTATTTGGTAAGATGTAGATACACACTGTGTTTTGTAGCCTGTCCTGTGGGATGAAGGTTGGGAGGGGGAAGCTCTCATCTCAAATTGGCACACCTAACTCTGTCAGGGTTTGCCTGTCCACTTTGATCTGTGGGATGGAGTGATCAGCTGTAATTTTTAAGGTCGGCAGTAAGACATGATTAAATCTGCCCTTGAACCTAGCATATACCTTTGAATAAGGTATGTTATAATATATATTATATTATAATGTTATAATGAATAACATTAAGTTTTAATACTTTGGAAAGCCTTGTTTTTCATGTTTGGTGCTGTTGGTAACACCATCTAAGAAATACAAAATATCCTTCCATACCTTGACATCTTTGTAGTAAAGCAGAAATTCTTTTGTTTTCTCACATGGTAAAAATCCAGCCTTGATTTTGGTTCAGTTCTTTCTCTGCATCAGTTTTGCTGTAGTTAGCAGGAACAAAGGATCGGAGACTTCCTGGGTGAAGTCCACCCCCCTGCTAGTGTTGGCATCTGAGTTACAAGAATCCTTTGATTACCTTGGTTTTACTTTATCAAGTTACCTCAGTGTGAAAGGGAAACTGCACAGCTTTGATGGAAAGGCTTTTTACTTGAGTGTGATATTGTTGCACGGCCTTCTGTTGAATAGCTGCATTTATACATACATATTTTCTGTACCATTTGGTGGGATCTGTTCAGGTGATAGGACGTTATCCTACCGTGCAGCCCATAAGGACAGATACACAGGTGCTAGCATATCACAAAATTCAAGCCATTAACACGTTGCTTTTCTGGCAAATGAGGTTGGATTGGGGAAAAAACACATCCTGCAAGCAAAGGTCCTGGCTAGCCAAGCACCTGAGAATTCGGAGATGTTTGTTACTTTACAGGGTTGTGGGGATAGTGTTATATAAAGAAGTAGTATGTCTTTCAGCTGAAGAGCTTTCCTGAGCCAGGCCTTCAAAGTACAACCTGGGGAGTATGTCTGCATGCTGTTGCTTTAACATGCAGGAGGCTTTCTAAGCTTTTTTTCTGTTAATCACCCATGTTCATGCTATTAGGACATAGACGTTGATGTTCTGGCACTGGTCAATGACACTGTGGGAACCATGATGACTTGCGGATATGATGACCAGCGCTGTGAAGTTGGACTCATAATTGGTAATTTTTTCTGTTCACTAAGTAGGGTTTTTTTCCCCCTCGTTTGTTTAATCCTAACATATCTGGAGTAGAAGGGACTGTCCCAGTACAGGAATGAGCAGGAAGAAAATGGAAAAAACAATGGTCAGATTTTCAAGCCTGGCTGCCTTCTGTAAAGCAGCTGTTTTTATGCTGATCACATTGCCATCAAATACCACAGTCCCCATTTTGTCTGGGTTCAGTTGTGACCAGCATACTAAACTTTTCTGCTGACTGTATAGAAAATTACTGTCTGTCTGTCCAGAGAAAGCTGAATTCCTCTCACGTCTGGTAGTTGGGATCAGCTATGCTTTCCACAATGTCTCCACTTCATGCACCGTGGTGGCTTTTTTAAGGCACGTAGAAGTACATTTGAAAAAGAAAAAATGTTTTTAAACAAGTCAAGCCTTAGATTAATTTCCAGAATTTTTTCACTCACTGTGAAATGATTATTTAACAAGTGCAGGTGGCTTCATATTACCATCCTGTACCAGAGCCATGTATTTATATTTTCTTCCAAAGATAATATACTGATTTATTCCCAAACACATGGACTTAAAACAAATAAAAAGCAAACCTTGAACAAACAGGTAATTTATCCGCACTGTCTCCAACACACACAGGGACTGGCACCAACGCCTGCTACATGGAGGAAATGAGGCACATCGATCTGGTGGAAGGTGATGAAGGCAGGATGTGCATTAACACAGAGTGGGGTGCCTTTGGAGATGACGGTGCTTTGGACGACCTCCGCACAGAGTTTGATCGGGAGCTCGATCTGGGATCTCTCAATCCTGGAAGACAATTGTAAGTGATTCCCTGGCTGATTTACCCCGGCAGTCTGAGTTCTCAGAGTGTATTTCCAGCGTATGCCAGGAGCCCCTTTGGAACAGGAATCATCTTAAATGAACCTGAGTTGACTTAAACCTGGTCCTGTCCTATCCAGACCTTTCCTTTCTGGGAAGGGTGGGTACCTATCACACCTCCCTGCCTCACAGGCCAAGAGGTTGCTGCTGTAGTTGCTAGTGTGTTGTTAAAAATAGGTGGTTGCTCTGGTATGATGCTGTGGAGGGGTAGAGAGAGGAGGAAAGTAAACAAAGGGCATATTTAATTTGCGGTTCATCAAAACTGCTTCTACAGGTTGAGCTACTTGCAAGTCTTTTGAAAATTCTCTTTAATCACTCACTTATCTTGAGGGGCTGTTGCTGGGTCCCAGGACCTCAGGATGGCATTCCATCTACAGCATAGCTCTCAACCCCTCTTTGTACATCCTTAAATGTGATCAACCTGCATGAGAACACAAGATGCTCATACCTGAACTTTTCATATCTCTGGCTAGCTGGTGAGCACCTGTAATCCTTCCTGTGCCCCATTCCAGGTTTGAGAAGATGATCAGCAGCCTGTATTTGGGCGAACTTGTAAGACTCATTCTCCTAAAAATGACAAAGGAAGGTCTACTCTTCAATGGGAAAGTGTCAACAGCTCTGCTTACTAAGGGCAAGATCGAAATGAAACATGTGTCTGCAATGGAAAAGTAAGAACCTGCGATATGCTGTTTGAGAGTGGCTGTTAGTCTTTCACAAGCACAGCAATGATAATGAACGTGTAATTATAATCTGTGAGTACTGGGAAGAATCCTGAACTGTCCAACTTGATTTTTACTTTTTCCTAGGAGAAAAGTTGATCTTTCTGTAAGTAGGAATTGGTGGAAGATAAAGTTGTAGCAAAGTACCATGGTGGCAAATATCTTGTTAACCATCACAGGTGCAGGCTGTTTAAATAACCTGTTTTGAGACCTGAGTACATGGGATGACTGTTGCAGTTTTCAGCTTCTGTGATATGGGAATGCTGGTGTTGTGAAGGTGTAGTACAGACTCTGGATCAGCTAATGGGTGACTACATGGAAAACTGACAGATTCTGGTGTTTTGACGAGGAATCCTGGTCCTCATTGTTACTTCAGGAATAATTTTCTTTGTTGCATTGAGTGAAGCTGTACATCTCTTCCTATGCTCTCCTTCTATGGACTAAATATTTAATCCTGTTCTCTTCTTGGCTAGCTAATTGGTAGGTCTCACCAAAAACTGAACCCCAGGAAGCAGCCTCTTAAAAGTCTGGTCTCTCCCCTGGGTACTTTTGGGAATAGCGTGGGAAAGACATTACTGGTTTATGGGAACCAATTACGATGCTGCTTGATAGGTTGTGCCCTGGTCTTCCCTCATTTCTTTTTGAGTTGACATGCAGATATTGATTTACGTGTTGCCTTAATATCCTTCCGTCAGATGATGTATTCTTTTGTTTTGGGGTAGATACAAGGAAGGTCTGAGCAACACAAAAGAGATCCTTACAGAGCTGAACCTGTTTCCCTCTGAAGAGGACTGCATCGCTGTGCAGCATGTCTGCACCATCGTTTCCTTCCGCTCAGCCAACCTCTGTGCTGCCGCCTTAGCAGCCATCCTGACCCGACTGAGAGAGAATAAAAAACTGTTAAGGATGCGAACCACGGTTGGGATTGATGGGGGACTCTATAAAACCCACCCCCAGTAAGTAACTAAAGAGGATTTGGTAATTGCTGGCCACATGTTGATGTTGCAAAGTCTCTATCTGCATATATGTGTGGCTTTGCAGAGAACTGCTGGTTTTGCTACAGGGTTGGGGTGAGATCTGGTGGAGTGCAGAGGATCAGACTGGCTTAGTTATTGCAAAGCTGTCTCAGGAGCTTTAGAACCTGGGGTGGGAACAACATGACATGTGGGATAATGGTGTCTGGGGAAGAGAATTGTTTCCTCAAGTGATTCCTGGGCCTCCAGGGCACTTGCAGTTCACTGTGGGTTTTTTCTTTTTTTTCTCCCCTAGCCCCCCCCCTATTTTTGAACTGAAAACTTTCTCAAATTGGATGGAAGTCTGATTCTAGATGGAGGCTCCCACTCTGTTTGTGATTGTGACTCTCCACTGTTGTCTGGCTTTTCTCCAGTGTCCCCCTCCCTTGGCACTGGCACTTGTTTAGAGGTATCTTCACCTTTCTGTAAGCGTATAACTTCTGCAGAATAGCCAGAAATCAGGATCATTGTACCCATCTCTTAGGCCAGTTTCTGACCTTGTGCTCCTCTTGACTGTGCTTCAGCACTTGTGCTGTTGGATGTGTGCCTGTATTGGAAGTGTATGTGCAGTAAACCGTGTGTGAAATGCCTGCCAGAGTCTCTTTGTTCCCCTAGATATGCCAAACGTCTGCACAAGGTGGTGAGAAGGCTGGTCCCAAACTGTGATGTTCGGTTCCTCCTCTCTGTGAGCGGCAGTGGGAAGGGGGCTGCCATGGTCACAGCGGTGGCATACAGGCTGGCCGCTCAGCGCAAGCGAATCGATGCCGCTCTCGCACCATTTCTGCTGACCCTGGAGACCCTCCAAGAAGTTAAGAACAAAATGAGGACTGAGCTGGAATATGGGCTAAAGCGAGAGACGCAAGCCAGTGCCTCAGTGAAGATGTTACCCACGTATGTCTGTGGGACACCAGATGGAACAGGTGAAGTCATTTCCTGATCACCTGGAGGTGGTTCGGGAAAGCTTCTTGTCTGTTTTCCAGGGGGAATATGCCAATTATTCTGGGAAATGCCAGGGATTTATGTTGGCAAACCAGTGCTTCCTGCAATATTATCTGGCTGGCCCTTCAGCCCCATGCTAGCAGACTGATGGGATAAATGCCGTAGGGAGCAGTGTGCTGTCGTTGGCACAGATGAAGCTTCTTGGGGATGTGTGGCAGAGTATGCCATTCTGTCTGGCAAACATGCCTTGAGAAGCACCAAAATGAAATATTTCCTCTCTTACAGAGAAAGGAAAGTTCCTTGCCCTTGATCTCGGTGGGACAAATTTCAGGGTTCTGCTGGTCAAAATCAGAAGCGGGAGAAGAAGATCAGTGCAAATGTATAACAAAATCTTTGCCATTCCTTTGGAGATCATGCAAGGGACAGGGGAAGAGGTAACCTCTAATAAATGTTTAACTGATCCAGCCAAGGCCCATTGCATGGGATTACTGTGAGATTTATATGCCTTTTCTTTCCTTTCAGCTCTTTGACCATATTGTCCAGTGCATAGCAGACTTTCTGGAGTATATGGGGATTAAAGGTGCTCGTCTGCCTCTGGGCTTCACCTTCTCCTTCCCATGCAGACAAGCCAGCATTGACAAGGTAAGAACTGCAACACAGAATGGGCCCAATGGGAGCTGTGCATCTGCTTGGTAAATGACATCGTTTTGGGTGGGGGTCACTTGTTGGTTTGGAGATTGCAAGCAAAAAGCTATTCTTCTAAATGTTTTCTTGCAAGTAGGGCTTTACAATGTTGAAAAGATATCTGTATCTATAGATAAATATAGATATATAGACATATATGTGCGTCTAAATTAGTCTTTGAAGAGAATTTTTCACATGTTTTATGGGGATTTAATTATTGTGCAAATTAGTTGTCTTTCATGAGAAACTTATCATCCTATATGCCTATGGGAGGTAGAACTTTCACCTCTTGTATCTGATAAGAGATGGATGTTACTTGCTTTTATTCTATAAAGACTAAGCCCTTATGACAGTTGACTAGATAGATGACTACCTATTTTTAATAGCCCACGAATCTCTTATGCTGCCTTAAGTCTTCAGTGGCAAGAGAGAACAGATGCCTCCTTCTACTTGCTCAGCTACAATCCCAGGGTGTTTTCCTAACTGTGCTGCACAGCTCTGACTGTATAATTTCTGCACTACATTAGTTTCTTTTTGTTGTGTGTCAGAGGGCTGGACTGGACTTGCTTGTTCAGCTTGGAAGGGTTGAGTTTTTGACAGATATCATATCTTTATCTTTCCAGATCTGATGTAAAAGAAAAATAGAATAAAAAAATCAAATTCAGGAAGAAATAATTCTCAGTTATTTCAATGCATTAAGGAGGGGCAAGGGAGGTTGTGCTGCTTAATTCTAGTCAAATACGTAGGATATTGGAGAAACAAGAGACTGCTATTTTATTGAATGTTTTTATGTCCTGGTAGGTTTCACTAAGTCTAGAAGCTAGTCTGCTCTGTCTCAATTTTCAGGTCACAGTTGAGAGTATAGCAACAGGACTTGGTTATTTGTGGGGACACCACTCAATATGCCTTCCAAACCTACAGCATAGTATTTAGGTCTTGACAAATGATGGAGGAAACCAATTGCACAGCAGTGGTGGCAAACTGAGACACATCTGTGTCAGAGTCCCATGGTATGTTGCCCTGTGTGTTTGGTCTTTTACTAGAACTTGAGGGTTTTTTTAAGAGCAGCTTTTTCTCCCAGTTGCCCTCTTTTTTTTCTTATTTGGACAGACAGTCCAGAGCCAGTTACCAAGTGGGAGGTTAATTACTTCATGTAACCTGGAAATCTACTTCTGTCAGGCCAGGTTGCTGTCCAAAAAAGAAACAAATCAGTGTTGCCTGGAGTAGTGGCATCATACCAAGTGTCCTTCAGTAAATGAGTCAAAAATTAACAGTAGATGTGCATTAATGTTTGTTGGGTGTCTAATTATTTACAGCAAAAGTATTTTTTTACAGTCTTTCCTCCACAGATAATGTAATGGCTATGTGCACAGGAGGTGAGATGAGAAGGTTTTCCAAATGAGTGTTAGAAGGCACTGAATTGGCAGTGTCTTGAAAAATAGCTGAGTAAACCTGGAGTCACTACCATCAGCAGCTGAGAAGATACCCATGCACACGCTGCACTAGACACTCACAGTAACCTGTCCAGGGAAATACATTATTAAAGAAAAAAAAAAAAAGGGTGATGATTGGAGACAAGAAAAGACTGATGCTTGGAATGTACAGTCTTCTCTCTGTCTTCACTTATGATTTTCTTCCTCTTCTGTTTCAGGGAACACTTGTGGGATGGACAAAAGGTTTCAAGGCAACAGACTGTGAGGGGGAAGATGTAGTTGATATGCTGAGAGAGGCCATCAGGAGAAGAAATGTGAGCTATTCTTTTCTGTTTTTTTTGGTGTATTTAATGCACCCTCCCTCTTCCTCCGGGACCCTGCTACTGATTGTGATTTGTGTTTTAGGAGTTTGACTTGGACATTGTAGCAGTGGTGAATGACACTGTTGGGACAATGATGACATGCGGATACGAGGATCCAAACTGTGAGATTGGCCTTATCGCAGGTACAGTGATGTTGAAGTGACCACTGTAAGAAGAAATCATGTATGCAGGTGCTAGGCTTCACACCCTGTTTTGGAATTTGTAAAACAACATCTTTCACTTGAATTTGATACATGGTGTTACTAGTCACTTGGGGTTCTTGGCAGATTTGTATGGTATTCAACAGAGAATATAATAACAGCTGTAGCAGATAGATTCTGAATCTGTTGAACTTTTGATCGTACCTCTGATGGTGCCTAAGAAGCGTATGCATGATAAAAGAATATGAGAAGGGCAGATAGAGCATGAATCCTTGTTTTGACAAGTGTATTGGTATTTACTGTGTAGTCAGGTCACAGGTCTTGGAACAAGAAAATATTTTTTAAAATCTGAATTAATTCCTTTTGGGCTTGCTAGATGATTCCCCCAGTAGGTCCCTGCAGGCATTCAGCCAGAAATACATCTAAGCGTGTAAGATCTGAAGCCCCACTTGGAAAATAGACTCTTCTAGCTGGCTAAGTGCACCAGCTATTTCATTTTGTTTGGAGAACTGGTCCTTATATTAGTTAATGTAACCCATGTTGCAAGTGGTGAGGCCCTGTTCACCAAATCGTTTCAGATTTGGCAGCTGCCTGACTGGCTGCAAGGCTCTTGGCAGTGGTTGCTTTTGGGAGCATGCTGTCATGCAAGATGATGTGCGGTGCATTACAACCAGACTGGCAGCAGTGGCTGATCAGTGCTTGCCAGCGACTGCCAAAGCCATTTCTGACCTGTAACAGAGAGTTTTCATTCCTCTGTGCTGGGAATTTTCTGCACAGGACCCATTTTACTTGGTAACATTCTGTTGTGATAAATTACAGCACTCTTAGAATTACTGACTATAGCACTTGCTTCTGTGAGATATAGAGAGATCTTGGAAATTTGGGATATGGAGAAGAGATCTTTTAAGATGATTGCTGCAATCGTCTTCCATGTGTTTCAGCTGCTACTTCACTTTTCTGGCTGAAGCCTTGTCATTTCTTTCCTCCTAGGGACGGGCAGCAACGTCTGCTACATGGAGGACATGAAAAACATAGAAATAGTGGAAGGGAATGAAGGAAAAATGTGCATTAATACAGAATGGGGAGGATTTGGTGACAACGGCTGCATTGACAACATCAGAACAAAATATGATAAAGAAGTAGATGAAGGCTCACTAAACCCAGGGAAACAGAGGTAAATGTGATGGTCCTGATGCCAAGAGCCTGATGAAGTCAGTCTCCAAGACACACTGATTGCTTTTTAAAATGTGCTTAATGGCTGAATAATCAGAAAGGAAATTTTAATATTACATGTCATATGTTGCATGGTAAGTAATGCAGATATCCAGGAAAAGCCCAAAGATGTGCATTGTTTCTGTTACTACAGCACTGTTTTCACCTTAGGGCAGTTAGCAAACAGTGTAGCTCTTAAGATTTCCCTGCAAAGTGTAGGCCTTGTTGCGTTCCTCCTCTTGCAGTGTTTTTTCAAAGGTAAAATACAACTTGTGCAAGAAGATAAACTGAACTTGACCATTCTTTGCTTGGTAAAGACAACATCGATTACATATGACTCACTGCTGAATGCATGGCAGGGACAGGGAAATGTTTCACTTCGGTGTGGACTCTGGCTTTAACATGCTGTTCTGTTTAATACTGAAAGTGCTTTTTCTAGCTCTGTTACCTTTTAACATAGGTAAATATGTTGTAATTAATGTTTGCACTTGGAAGTCACTGCAACGGATTTGTGATGGTTGAAAGATGGAGTTCAGTGGCTATTGCTCTGAAAGCTTTTACTGCTTTTTTGAGAGTTGATGGGGCGTGTACATACCACTCGTGTTAAACAGAGCTAACATGCCACCTCTTTAAAAGCACAATTTTTCTTTTATAACATAACAGGTATGAAAAAATGACCAGTGGAATGTACCTAGGTGAAATAGTAAGGCAAATTTTGATTGACTTAACCAAACAAGGACTGCTGTTCAGAGGACAGATTTCGGAATCACTCAGGAAAAGAGGCATATTTGAAACAAAGTTCCTGTCTCAGATTGAGAGGTAAAGTTGTTAGATTTCCACGGTTTAAATCTTTAAGGTCTTCTGGGACCCCTAGAAAATAATCTTCTGCAAGTGTGTGGAGCCCTTTCCTTCAAGAAGTCAATTATAGTTTTCTTCTTTGCGTACCTCCCCCCACCCCATCCGTCCCCAGAATAAAAGCCAAAACCGAGGAACTGGGGAAGTTCCAGAATTATTCTGTAATTATATAAATTATTTCCTGTCCACGCAGCTGTGTTATCTTGGATGCCTTAACCATCAAGCATGGTTATACTTGGAGTGTTTCTTATAGGACTTAAAATAGTCCTTATTTAAAAAATAAAAAGTCAGTGATATATGAATGCTCCATGAATATATACTTACCTACATATCTGTGCATGATTGCAATGGTCTTCCAGGCTATTTGAAACCCTTTATACTGTTGAAAACCTTGGGAGGCAGTGTCTCAGCCTTGAGGTCAACAATAACACCGTCAGCTGGCTGATCTGGCTCAGCTGCCTCATGACTTTGGGAGTTAGGTGAATAATTAGTTTGTGCCTTCTGGAAATACAGTCTAACATAGCAAAGGGCATTCCAGGAGCGAGTTTTTGATTTGAATTCAGACTTGAATCTGCGTTAAAACAATTGGAGAGTGTTAGAGTTGGGGAAGTGGTCCCATTTCCTTTGAATCATGGCAGAGTCTCAGCTGTAAGACTTTCATTTGCACGCCTGACAAAGCTTCCACTAACGCCTTGCTGCTGCACGTGTTTCCCTCTGCGCAGTGACCGGCTTGCCCTCCTCCAAGTCCGGAGAATTCTGCAGCAGCTCGGCCTGGACAGCACATGTGAAGACAGCATCATTGTGAAAGAGGTGTGTGGAGCTGTTTCAAAAAGAGCTGCCCAGCTCTGTGGGGCAGGACTGGCAGCTATTGTAGAGAAGAAGAGAGAAAACCAAGGTGTGGAGCACTTGCAAATCACCGTTGGAGTAGATGGGACTTTGTACAAGCTCCATCCACAGTGAGTACCTTGGTAGCGCTTCCCTTTGCTGTTCGCTTGTTTCCACTGTAAAAACATACTGAGATGGACCAGCTTTCTGCCAAGATGATAAAAAGTGAGAGAGGGGATAAAGATCTAATGTATTTCCCTGCATCCCTTGCCTATCCAAAGGATCAAAAATTTCAAAGTCACGTCCAGCTACCACTGGGAAGCTCTTTTATCTGGGGCTTTCAGTGAACTCACTCTTCTAATATTTATTTTCCAATGTTTGGGGGAATTTCTGCAATATCTGGGTGTCCCAGATGAAAAAATGTGTTGAGTTTTTGGAGTTGGGTCAATATTTTGTAATCAAGCTCTAGAAGTAGATGCATTAGCTTTTGAGTTGGGAGAAGAGAGCCTCCTCTGTGATCTCTAAAGGCAAGGGGGGCATCTGGCATCACGCTGAACAAAATTAAAGTGGAGAAATAGAAATTAAAATCTGATTGTGTACAGAAACTTGTCTCTTTCATGAATAGGAGGAAAAACGAACAGGAAGGGGTGCTGTGGAGAACCAGTGGAAGATGTTGGCTGAGGTTATGGTTCCTTGCTAATAGATAAAGATGTCAGACCAGAAAGCAGCTGATAAAATGTTCTGTTCTTCTCTCCCTTTCCTTCCAGTTTTTCTAGGGTCCTGCGGGAAACAGTGAAGGAACTGGCACCTCAGTGTGATGTGACTTTCATGCTTTCTGAAGATGGAAGTGGGAAGGGAGCTGCCCTCATTACTGCAGTAGCAAAAAGATTGCATAATGTTGGACAGAAGTAAAAATGAGAGGTCAAGTCATTTCAGCACTGCCAGGCGTGTGCACTAGAGATTTGCTGAGCGGTGACTCAAGATAGCTTTGCCAGACACCAGTACACAGGTACCTGTTTTCAGGGAGCAGCTGGTTTTTCACCAACCAGGATTGTGGATTTTTGTCCTTTGATAACTTGGATCAGGTGTTTCTGCTCCCCACTGGCATTATGTCTTGGCATACTGCAATCTACTCAGTTCTGTACTTCATGCAATGCATCTATAATGCACATGGGAGAGTGAAAACGAAACAAGCAAACAAAACAAAACAAAAAAACCCCAAATGTGTCTTTTTACAATGCCTTAATTAAGCTACTGCACCACAACTGGGTTTATCACCAGTTTCTTAGGATTTGTGTGTGGTTTAGTTTTGGCTTGGCCTGGCTCAAGGAATATTGAGATCCTGATGTTGCACCTATCTAGTGGACATATTTGTTCAATGCTTCACAGGTTTTACAATAAATTTGCAGGTAAAATAAATTAATGGACTTTGGTCAGTGATGCTCCACCCCTCTGCTACACTGGTTGCAAGTGTATTGTAATGTAATACTTCCCTGAGTACAGGAGGCATGTTTAATAGATGAATGTAAAGAAAAAAAACATGATTCCAGAAAATATCAGTTTATGTCAAAATACATTAGTGCATCTGAGTGCACATAAACCTAAACCAATGCTGGATGGATTCTGACTGTGACTGATTCTTTGGATACTGGGGAAAAAGAGAATGTAGAAGCAGCTACAGGGTCTGCTCTGTCTATGTCAGGGTTACGTAGAGAGTATCAAATCCGTTCATCTTTGGCCTGCCAAAATAGCTGTGTAGAGAGAAGAAAAATCACCTGAATTTCTGGAATTCTTCTCTTTGTTTTCCTTCAGTTATCTCCTTGTCTGTTCATGAGAGGATAGTTTTCATTTTGTGGAAAGGAGTTTATCCTTGTTTTTCATTTTCTGTTGCTCGCTGCTCTGCCTGTCTGTAGTCTGTTGATAATAAATCTGTGATGCTGTGAGCCTTTGATTCTCTGTTTAGTGTCTCTTCTGAGTTGTGGGAAGAACATGCAGACAAGTGGGAGCTTTCTTTAGACGTATCTATAACAGTACTCAGCAGCATTGCAGTTGTTATGAAGATGGCTTGCGGATAGAGCCCATGCCCTTGTGTGACCAAAAGCCCCTCACGTGATTTACCCATCTTAGAATAAACTGAAACAATAATATGGTACAGAGAAGCAGCAAATCTGTAGCCTGCTGTTCTCAAGTATTCCTGTATCTCCTTTAATCCTCTCTTCTTGGGTATTTGCTTCCTTTCAGACTGGCAGCAGAAAGTGAGGCCAAGAAATGTGCTTTAAGCCTAGTTAGGCCAAAAGTAACTACCGTGCAGGGGGATAAGCAGTTGGGTTTGTGTAATAATCTGTAGCAAGGCTGATGGGTTTAAATTTAGCAATAGCAAATTCACAATTTGAAGCTACAGACCCTTCCTGTTTTGTAGTTTTTAAAAGAAACATGTCAACAACTCTGTGTCTGTGTCACAGTCACTGGATGGATAAAAAATAGTACTTGGAAATAGCTTTCACTTCTGAAGGAGTTCCTCATGGTACTGAGCTCACTATACTAAGCAATTGGGAAGAGACAAGTTGTGAACTCGTATTACGTTTAACGTTTTCCTCCTTTTGTCAAGAAACTTAATATTTTACTTTTTCTTTATATTTCAGAATCCACAGAGCTACAGAAACCAAAGCTTGCTATGTAGTGGGGAGAGAGTTATTTGGAACGGATGGTTTTTCCTGGTGATGAACGGGCTAAATTTGGAGGGGCTGGGTAATAGAAGAAAAAAACATGAAGTCCTGGGGCTATGTGGGGCCTAGAATAGCTCTTCTGCATTGGCTGTTTCTCCCTTTGGCACTTTGAAATTTTGTACTATGTGTGTAGTTTTGGGTCCTTTTGGGGGAGTGGATTGTGCTAATCTGCAGAAGTGCATCTGTGGATGGGGTATGTCTCTGTGTATCTGGAATGAGGTGGCGTGGACTTGCCCCAGGATGGCCACGTGAGTATGGTGCAGAGTATCTTTTGCACTTTTATCCTAAAGTCTGTTCTGCACAACTGGAATGCAAATCAGTAACAAAACAAGGTAAACCCCTTGCACGGATCCTCGCTTTAAATTTAGAAAGAAATCCTGTATTGCTTTGATTTTTCAGTCTTCTTTGGCAATTAAATATTTGCACAGAGTCAGTTTACACCTCAGCTGCAGTATTCCTTTTCTGCACTAGCTTAGGCCCACACAATAATATTTTTTTGCATCTGCAGCTTTTTTCCAGTGAGTCTGTGGGTGTCGTGGAATCCGATCACATGAACCTGAAACTGCTCACAAAGTGCTCGGCGACCTACGGCTCTTGTCGAGGTCCCTAATGCCCAGGACACGCATTCGCTTGCCTTTTCTGCAGGCTGCTGCTTGCTCTGAAGCCAGGCAGCTCCCACGTGGCTCTGATACGCATCTGCCAGGCGGGGAGATGGCATCCAAGCTGGGAAGGCTGCTGCTTTCTGAAAGGGAATGAGCAAAGATTCACTGGGCAGCCCTAGAGAAGGGAAGGATTGGCTACTGCGGGATTTTACCGAGTGCACAAACTTCACTTGTAGTTTCCCAGGGATCCCATAAACACACATACGCTTCGGCTGACTCTGAAACAGAACATTCTCCATCTGGGTAATGATGCAGCATCATGTTCCTGATTATGTCAACATGTGGAAACTCAAGGACTGTTGCAAACTTGCAATCTCCCTTGTATAGATTTTAAGCTGCTGGACCAAAACCCTTCTCTGCGCATCATATGAGGTGATTCAGTTTAAAGCCCTGGCTTAAAATAAAAGTAGAGGCCTTCTGTTAACTGTAACACAGCATACCATATGCTGAAAAATATGTAGTACAAATCATCGTATAAAGTTGTTAGTAAATTTAAAATAAAATGAGATTCTTCTGGTTTCACATCTTAGATGTGCTTTTCTACTGCTTTTTGGATAGCTTTGTGATGCTTCATTTCTGTGTGTTTTGTGGATCTTCCCTCCTGTCAATGTTTAGTATTCCTTGAATTTACTGATTTTGTTTTGATGCTTCTTGAAGACCTGAACATCCTTTTTCAGATCTAGGTCATACATTTGATTTGGAACGTTGAAAGATCTTTAAATCACAGGTGTGATAGAAGTATTACTGGGTGGAGGTACTAAGGTTTGTGCTTTTCAGGAACTCCCAGTAGATGGTTGCAGTTACCCTTTTATCTGCAGGGAAAAGATGATCCTAAATATTTTGATTTGCCTGCTAGAGAGACATTTTGGTGGCTATAGATTTGGACAGCGCTGGTGCTTGACTCGTAATCCAGAGAAAATGCAGTAGCAGCTCAGTGGTGACATATTCCCTTTGTCACTCTGACAAAGTTCAAAAGTAAATATAGGATCATGTGTAAATCCTTCAGAAATCCTGATTAACATAATCTCTCTTCTTGGGAAGTCAATATTATATAGGATTAGCAGATCAGTGTAAAGGAGTTGGAGGCTGAAATGTAGGTAATAACAACAAAAAAAGTATTGTTGTGGTTTGTTTCTTTGCATTTGGTGAAATGGGCTGGCTTTTTTGGGGGGTCACAGATACAGTGTCACTGTAGCGGTAGGTGAGGAGGGAGGGAGGCAGAGGGTGAGGGAGACTCAGTGAGTGTTGTCCAGCTATAGGTAAACTTATAATTTCGCTAGTCCAAGTCCACTGCCTCAGGCACTCACTGAGGGCTTATCCAGAGCATTTCTCAGACTTGTCAAGTGGGTAGCTTGTCAAGTGATAGATGTTTGGGGTTTTTTTTGTAAATAATAATAATAAAAAGACCTATTCCTATACATGAATATGTATGGCCTGTTGGGGTGAGAGTGGGAAGGGAAATCAAATGTCAGCTTTGTCCCAGCACTGCATCCACTCTGTAAAGCTGATGTAAAGATAAAAACACCAGAAGTTTAATTAATATTTTCCCCTCTCTCATTGATACTATCATATTACAGGTGTACACTGAAGGTGCTGTAAACGTGATGGATCATGTCTATCTGAGAGGGGAATGCCAAAATAATTTTGGTCTTGTTGCATGCTTTTTAACACCCTCCAGGCGCCAGCCCCTTCCCCTACCCTGCCTTATTCTTCGTCTACACTCTGTGTCCAAGGGCCTCGCGCAGCCCAGGCACCTCTAGAGATGTAAAAGGTGCTTGCTGTGAAGAGAACAGATTTGCTAAGAAACGTGGTAAACATGGGTTCCTCCAGAAAACCCTTGCCACTGGCACAAGGAATTTGCTACAGGAAAATGGACAAAGGGCTCCAGGCTGGAGGTCTCTTGTGCAGGAGTTGAGGACCCAAATGCTGGGGCTTGCTGAAAGGAGTGGAAGAAGGTCCTTTCATCCTTGATCTTTCCTGACTGGTTAGAAAAAAACAAAAGCAAAACACAAAAAACCCAAACCCAAAAAGCCCCAAACCCCAGAATTCTTATTTTTATTTAGAAAAGCATAGGTTAAAACCCAAAAAAACCAAACCAAAGCTATTATTTAAAAAAAAAAAAAAAAAAAAGAAGATAGGGGGACTAAGACTGTTTCGCTGCCACTAGATTTTCTTTTCTCTTTGTTGGGAAGGATAAAGACTGGAGAGGAGGGGAGAGATGTGTGAAGAGTATGGCACATCAACAGTCAAAGCTTTCCCATAAATTTGTTATTGCGTATCAGAACAACTTTAAAGCAAGTCATAATAGTGGGGAAAAGGGATGACAGCAATGCAAGGCGTGATATATTAAAAGCAGTGAATTACCAAGGAATATTCAAGGATGTAACTGAGTAAACTGGTTCATTTTCTATTGTTCTGTGAACAGGATAAATGGGGAGGGATGCAATGGGGTTGCTACCTTACTGGTATCCATTTTCTTTGGATTTGGAGGTGAGATGCAGCTCCCAGCCCCAGCCGTTTCAGAAATACCAGGGTTCAGTTCTCAAAACCACCGGTGTTGTTGATTCAGTTTACTTTTCTGGAGGGCTGTTTTTGTTCTTAACTTGCTGCTTGCTGTTCGGGTGTTCAGCTTGCCAAAGGTTTCTGTGCACCTGGGAAGTCCCTGGTCCTATAGGGCTGGCTTGGCCAGTGCCAAGTCACACAGTGATGCTGGGCCATCTGTTTAGCTGTGGGACTGGGACCGCTGCCTGCGAGGCCATTGTAGAGGACTGTCCTCATCGTTGCAGGCTGCGTCCCCTCCTGGGAGTGAAAAAAGGCTGTCCTCTGCTGCCACAGAGAGTTGGAGAGCAGGGAGATGTGGAAGGGATGAGACCCGCGGGGCTGAGTTTTAGCACAGGCACTCCCTCGGCGGGTGGGAAAGGCACCTTATGGGGTGAGCTGAGATCCTGGGGCAGCAGCTATCTCTGGCTGCGGCTGCATGAAAGCATAAATAAAGCACGGGTAGGATGCCGAGAGCGGTTATTGGAACGTAAGCGGTTAATGGAGCAGATTAGCTGGTGATGGACAACTTCGTCGTAGAGGGGAGCTCTCTGCAGGAGGAGAAAATGGATGGCGGAAGGGCACGGAGGGAAAGTCTGTGAGGGTCTGAGCAGGTAAACAAGGAAGATGCTTTCCTAGCAGGCGTGTCCTGAATACTTCAAAGCGGAAAGTTACGGACGCTGATTTGGGAGCTGCAGCTGATTCTGGAAACAAATGGGATAAATACTGGCATGAGAAAAAAAAAAAAAAAAGTTGAAATGCCTGAAGGGCACATCTGCTGTGGCCAGCGATTCTGCAGGAAATGCACTGAAACCAGAGAGAGATGAGGAAGCTGGACATAAACACGGTTCCCAGTGAAGCCAAATGAAAGCCATGGGCCTGAGAAGCACCTGCGATAGCGTGCCGAGAATTTGGCTTTCTTTCCTTGGCTCTCCAATGAAGTAGCTGTATTTAACGTGGGCCTGAGTCCGGCTGTGCTGAATGAATTGTAAAGGTGTTTTGCTTCTGAACTCGGAAATTCTGCTCTAGAGACTTTTCTGTTGCTTTCAAGTGTGTGTTTTCAGAGCAAGGGAGCAGCGCTGTAGGTCTAAAGCCCAGTCTGTTAGTCTGAAATTTGAATAATTGCATGGTCATTAAATTTTGCACAAAAAGGAATTGACTCTAAAAGCAGCTGATATGTTATCACGATTAGAGCAATAGCAATGCCTTCTTTCATCACAATGAAGTTACATTGTTAGAGAGCATAATTGACATTTTTTATTGAAAGATTAAGAAGAATTTGTTTACAGCTTGCAAACAAAGAGGTTTTAATTCAACGAACTGCAGCAGGAATAAGCAGTAAGTGGCATTTTCATCTGCTGGCCGGCTAGCGCTTTAGCTGCAGAATGCTGTGGATAGAGAAGTATGAAGGAATTTGCAGCTCAATATCTGCCCAGTAAAGCGTGCACCACGCTGGCAAATGCCAGAAAGCTGACGGGGAGAAACCTTGAGTGCAAAGAAACAAAGGGCTATAGTTAATATTAGCACCTTTTAGGAAGACACTACGGTTTTTGGAGATCAGCTTCATGACGCCTGTTGTGCAAAGGTCAAGGTATGGCATTTCTGAGGATGCTTTTGCCACGGAGCCCTCGGGATAACACCTGTCAACTCAACTGGGTGCTAAAGTAGGTATCTGGGTTATTTTTGTTTCTCTGGGTTTATTGCTTCATGGTCTAATAGACTCAGGAGCTAAGTGGTACTGGCATTTCAAAGTGGCATGTTGTGATTGGAAGGGGGTGCTGTGTAAGTGTTTGGAAAGCAGATCCAAATGAAGCACCATCGTCACCCGAGTGTAGAGAGGCTCTTTTGCTCTTTAAATATATTTGGGATCCTGTTTGTGCTGGTGGTTGTGTCTTACTGTCCAGACTGCTCTCCAGATAAAGCCAAGGGTATGTGAAAAATTCAGTTTTATTTTTAAGCAAATTCCTCTTTTGCAGTTGGAAATCGTTTGCATTTATTGTCCCAGCTCGGGTCAAAGTTTAAGGAGTCCAAGTCGAACCCTGTTGTTTTGAATATGTAGTGCTGCAGAGAGAGGCAAAAAAAAAAAAAAAATCCACTTAGGGTACTTGGGGTGCTGACAAAGCTCTGCAAGGAGGGTGCTCATCCCACCACCCAGGACAGCATCTGTTAAACCACGTGCAATGACACTGCTGTGCAGGGGGAAGGAAGGGGTCAACCAGGCTGATACCAAAAAGCATGAGACCTCCTCACCTACACCTTACCTGCATCCCTGCAGCTTCGTGCTGGCGACCTGAGTTAGTAGCATCTGATATTAAGAGCAGGTGATAAAACAGCTGAGGGTATTTCTGGGTCTCGAATGTTGACTGATAGCCACAGACTGTTGTTGCCATTATCTGTCCAAAACATGGTTATAGATAAAAGTTGTGATTAAAACATTTGCTTATGTCGATGTCAAATGTCAAAGCAGAAGTATCTGTAACCCTGCTGGGTGACAGAGATGCCCTGATCAAGACCACCGGTCTGTTGATGCTGGGTCAGGTCCCAGACGGGACTGGTGAACTCGTGGCAGCTGTCAAAGGAGCTAGCAGGGGATGAGTTTTAGTGGCCGAACATATCAGGGCTTTTGTGAGGATACTTTTGCTTTGCCAAAAAATGTATCTTCCTCAGGGAAGAAAGGGTGAGACAGGTGGGATGGGGTTATGCGTTGCCGCAGCGAGTACTGCGGACTGCTGCTGAAATCTGGTGCCAGAGCTGTCAACCAGGAAGCCCACAGAGCTGAGCCACCTATTTAAAGCACTGAGATGACAAGAAAAACTAGTTTTAGATTTTTAAAAAAGTGATTCTCCATCACCCATCTCTTGTAGCTACACTGTAAAGCCAGACTCTCAGATTTACTACCAGGAATGTGTCAGAGGGATGGAGAAACCTATTTAATCACAAAATAAGAATTTTCTTTCTGACACATATGTGAATTTTGGAAAATTGTTTATTCCTCCTCTACTTTTTGTGTGTGTGAAAATCTGAGAATGAAAATAGAGCTCCAGAATCTCTTCTAGGTTTGTATTTGACCTGGTGTGGTGGGTTGACTGTGGCTGGCTGCCTGACGCCCACCCAGCCACTCTCACTCTCCTTCCTCAGCAGGATGGGGAAGAAAATAGGAGGAAGAAGCTGGGGGGTGGAGACAAGGACAGGTGTTCACTCACCAGTCACCATCACAAGCAAAACAGACTCCACTCAGGGAAAATTGATTAAAACAGATTTGGATGGTGAGAAACAAAGACAAAACAACACCTTCCCCCGTGTAGAATGGTTACCAGTGTGCACCAGTATCCACCAGTATGGATATCTGCCCCACCACAGTCTCCCCATGGGCTGCAGGAGAGCCCCAGCCCCTCCTCACCGCAACCCCTCAGCCCTGCTGCCACCCCTGCGTGCGGGCACCCCGTACACCTGGGAAAGACCTGAGAGAGCCAGAGTGGCTTGAGGGAACAAATGTTGGGCTGGGGAGACAGGACGGCGCCGAAGAGGCCACGTGGATGCCCCAGGACCTGGCCAGTGCTGGCCTCGCTGGGCTTCTGATCCTACCCTAAAATGTTTCATAACAACAGCCTGTAAAATTGCAGAAGCCAAAATTTCACTCGAATGTGCTGCTTGTGTCTGCCTCCCGTCTCTGTTGAGACAGATTTGGACTTTGGCCAAAAAAAGGTATCGCCAAATTATCACCGAGCAGCTCAAAATCTGCGGTCGCACCTGGACGATGCTCAGCTGCAAGTCCAGCATCTGTGACTGCCTTCCTGTACTGATTTTTAACGTGAATATTTTGTATTTTCAAGGCTTGGTGCATTCTTTTAATTAGGATAACAAACTGTTAGCGGGATTCAGGTGTTTCATCACACAACATTTGCTTGCTAAGCCATATTTCCCTGAACACAGCAGGAATCCCATGGCACCATTGTAGCTTGGAGCCATGCAAGGGCCAGTGCTTTGCCAACACATTCCCCATTTCCACTGGGTCACGCTTGTGGCCCATCGCCCACATATCCCCAGTTTCCCCTCTCTCTTGGGTTGATGCTAACCATGGGTCTGCATCTGCTGTATCCCAGCTGCTGGGTGGGTTTTTAAGAGAGCACCTGTCCGTGGGGTGTGGGGATTTCAAAGACATCCTGAGGTTGGGGAGGCAGATGTGACAACCTACAATCCTGCCTCCTTTCTCGTTAACAGCCCCCTGTGATGACAATGTGACGTGGCAAGAGCTGCTCCTGCTATGGCCACGCGGAAGGAGCCGAATGCCCTGGACGTGCCTAGCTACTGCTGCTCCCCGTTGTGCAAAGTAAGTACCTGCTTCACAGCCCTTCTGGGCTAAAGGGTGAGGGTCATTGACTTCGTACTGGGGAGGGCTCTGTAGCGTGAGGATAGTAACCTGGCCTGGGAGGAGAGTCTCTTACACTGGGTCTTGCTGGAAAAGGAGCACAAACCTAAAGCCTCTGCAGTTAATGCTTGCACCCCTGTGGTTTGGGACTTGCGATGCAAACTGATTTTTGCTAGCATCAAATGGAGAAAGGTGTACACTTAGTGGAAACTGGCCTCTCAGCCTGCGTTGAGAGGTAGCCCCTTGTTTTGTATTCATAGATAACCAAAAGAGAGAGGGGCAGGTCCTGTTCTCTATGCTGAAAGTACAAGCTCTTCATTACGGTTTTACTGCTCGCATAGCAAAGATGCACCAGAGTTAAAAGGCACCAGTCTGGACACTGCCACTCAAACGTTCTTGGGAGAGTGCATACCAGCGCACAGAAATGAGCTGTTTGCCTGCGGTTAACTACTTTTTGCAAGGATAAAGGATTGGCTTTGTTTTTGTAAGTCTTCTCACACAGCGAGTGTGTTAGAGCTGAACTTTGACAAATGAGCTCTCTGATCTGTGAGGAGCTGAAAGCAGATCTAGGAAAGCTGTCTCTATATAGTGCAATAAATTAGCTTATATTTTCCTTAATTTAAGTAATTGTAACTGCCTCATCACTTAAGTGAATTGCTGGTTATGCAAACATCCTTTAACTGGTATTGAACTGCCTCTTCTCAAGATAAAGGATTTGAATCAAACAACTGCAAATACTTTAAACTCACCACTTGACTTCTGAAATTTTCAACCAGTTTGCACTCTATATTTTGCCCTTTTTTCGGTGTCATTTCTTTTAACGTTTTTCACTAGCACTGGAGACTTAGTAGAGTATCAGAAATCTGCATTTGTGCTCATTTCAGTTTGCTGGAGTCAAGAGATGTTTTATGAAATGAAACAAACGCTTCACCTCCTGGTTGGGAAGGGTAACTCATTGACATTTGGTTCATCACCATAACACCACCGGCCTCCTGTTGCCTTATGAACTGAGTTTGTTGATATGCTTCTGTGTGCATGTAAATGTGTGTGTGTGTGTAGTCTGCTTTATATGTATATGAACTGCACTAGAAAAAGTGATTGCTTGATGCAGCAGTTCTCAGTGGAAAAAATGTTAAACTAATGCAGGGCTCCAAGTTGAGTCAGAAAACTGGGATGGTTATTGCTTTCTTTTGCAGGGATGTAAAATGAGTTGTAATTCTGTCACTGGGGAGAGAGAAGTTGCTGTGCTGAATACGCAGGATGGGGGGGGAAAGAAGAAAGCGATGAGTTTGGATGGGTTACGCTTGTATTTCATTTTTAGTGTGTAAGGGAAAAGCAAAGTGAGTGGACTCGCATGCAAGGTGCCCAGGGATGTGAGCAGGCTGGATCTATGTTGGAAAACCGCAGTGGGTTGGAAAAACCTCTTGACTTAATTCATTGTAACTCGTATTAATACAAGACCCAGCATCTTGCATGGACAGGAATGTGTTGTATTCTGCGTTGGCTGCTTACTGTTAACTTGCCATGCTTTAACCACACACTTCCTTGGCTGGGATCGATGGGTAACGGCAGCATGGCTGTTGGCAATGTGGGTGGACACGGGCTTATGCCTGCACTCCCTAGAGCTATCACTGAGCCAGACATGTTGTCATGGCTGGGGACGCTTCTCTGGGGGCGGGAGATGCCTGTAATCATCCACAAAGCATTTTAGCACAGCAGTGACTTCACTTTCTCTGCTGGGGAATGGAAGCTCTGGGGGAAACCGTTCCCTGGTTTATCCATCAGCCCCACAGCAAAAGGGGCTGTCTCTTCCAGTTAGTCCCTGTGCTGCTTTCAGGGATGCCTGCAGCAGGCTGTACTGTGACAAAGGTGCCCCTTTGTCATAGCTGCTGCATGTTGGAGCTGTCGGGTACACTGCTATGGGGAAGGAATCCTTCACGGGACAGTATTTGGTGTTTCAAGTTGCTTTTAAACATTATAAAATACCAGAGAATAGTTTCCTCTCCATACAGTAGGGAAATGCCTCTCCTTGTTCCACTTCACCTCCAGTCAGCAGGGAAGGTTTGAACACAAACAGCACCGCTCATCCTCCCCGTAAGTCATGACCCTTCAGCTGTGCTGCCTTTAGTGCCCTCTCATGTGCCTTGGGTTTTTTTCTCTCTTGAAACAGTGCACAAGAAACCACTAAAGAACACAGAATTTTTAGCAACTTCCTCAGCTGCACAGAATAGCTCTGCTGTGCAGTGCAGGAGCTAGAGCTTAAGCTTTGTGATGGTGTGACTCCAGGGAGCTGTTTCCTCTTTTCCCCATTATGTGAGGATTTGGGTAGAGAAGTCTTTTGCAGTGTAGCTCATGTAGCCCACAGCTTTTGGAAGTATCAATTAACTAAAGATGGAATTTGTGTTTATCTGAAGATGGAGCTTGTGTGTTTATCTGCTTTCTGGTTTGCATCTCTTGGTTTTGTGGGGGTCATGTTCTCTGCATCCCTCTGATGCTGAAGAACAGCAACTGCTTTAAAGAAATAAAAGCAGACACAGCTGCCTGGTGCTCAGATGTGGGGAGCTGAGACACGGAGCATCTCCATCTGCCCCAGGAGCGTCTGTTCCCGTGTGAACCAGTAGACAACGCTCCTTCTTTGCTGGATTTGCTTCCTTCTCCACTCTCCCCTCATCAAGGCCGTGGCAGTTTGTGATCCTTAGTTGTGTAGTACACAGCTTATGGAAATACTGCCTTGTCTTTGGAGGTCACTGGGATTTAAGTCTTGAAAGCCATAGCCCTGCGTAGTGTCATTTGGCCCTCGAATACTCAGCTCAGTGGATGGTGCTAAAATCCTTCCAAAGGGGCTTTATTAAAAAATAACTTGCCCGCTCCCTGAAGCAACTCCAACAAAATGGGGCTGAATCCCGTCTTTGTGCCTAAAACATGGCTGGGTATTGCAGCAACCCTCTTGAGAGGCAGGGGACAAAGTATGCGGGATGATTTCTTGTGTTATCCCGAAGATCGTGCGGACTCTGCACCCTGTCCCCTCCCTGGGGGACCCAATGATGACAGCGTCGGGGCTGGGCACAGACCTGTGTGTGCTGTGCCCCTGCCAGCTGCTGTGGCATGTGATAACAGTGGGGTGTGTGTGGCGGTGACGCTGCCCGACAGTCTGGATGTACTGCCAGGCATGGAAAATGCTGTTAGCTTTTTAATTAAATTATTTGAATGTAAATATAATTTATAATCTTGACAACATATAAAAATAGATTTATGTGTGTATCGCATAAAATATATGTGGATACAAATACAAATATAACACTAAGTGATCAATTAAAAAGAAAAGCCAGCTGTTAGCCAGTTGTTAGCACTGTCCTCAGCCTTTGTCGCCGGAGGGCTGGTGAGGGAGAGCCTGCATTCCTGGGGTCAGAGGTGGCCATCCTCTCTCTGACCACAGTGGCCAGAGCAGGGTCCGGCAGTCTTACGCAGCCCCTGGCTTCAAGTCCTGCCCGTGTTTGGGTGCAGGCAAAACCTGCAGCGACAGCGGTTAGCTCGGTGAGACGCACCGAGCCTGTCCTGGCCCTTTGTTTATCCAGCGCCTGGCTCCATGTTTCCCGAGGCAAGCGCTCATCTTTTGGAAACATACTCCTGGTGTGCTGTACCGGGGGCATAAAAACCACTTTCTATGTGCGTGCTGCTCGGTCCGCATGTGGCGTGGCCTTTCCTGAGCAAGGAGCGAGTTCCGCTCGAGGCATTCCTAGCTAAGCTTGTTTCTTAATAGGGGAAACGTGAAAGCATGGTGGCTGGCTATGTGGTAGTGCCTGCTTGCTGTGCCTCCTGGCAAGGTGAAATTGCATAATGCTTTTAACCTTGTTTGCCTGAATTGCTTATCAAGGCAATATCTCTGCTGCTTTTAGATTTTCTTAGCAGCTTCGGCACCAAGTTCAGCGCAAATGAATGATGATTGCTGCTGTGCAAACACATAGTTTCCTGCCCTGGAACTGGAGCTTCAAAGGCTACTTACAGATTCCCTTGTTAGTCAGAGGTGCTGTCACGAACACGGAACTTACTGTTTCTTTGCTTTTTTTCACTTTGCTTTAAGTATAGTGAAAAGAAAATGCAACGCAGGGAAAAGTGGATCAATCATTTTCAGACACTTAAAGAAAGAACAACAGACACAACTACAACTTCGTTTCCTTACAAAAGTAGAAAGCATCTAGCAACTGTGTGTATCAAACTGTGCGATGGACATGATTAAAACCAAAATCCTGTCACTGTACAGGAGTCAAAGCTAAATGCAGACTTGTATAGAGCAGTAAACTTTTAATGAAGAAATAGGCAAAGCAGAAAAAGCCCCGCACCTAGGAGACCTGATGCACTGAATTACTTCAGTCAGCTGAAACACTTCAGTACAGTCAAACCTGGACAATAACATTAGAGCATAATCAAAATAGCAGCAAGTCATCGGGTGTCACATTCAGCCTCTGGTAATTTGTCTTAAAGGACAGTGGCTTTCAAAATAGCCTGATAGCTGCCTGGCAGCGTACATTAGGTGCTGGTAATTAATTGGCTGCTGAATTGATCTCTTCCAGTAAAGCAGAAGGGAAAACCCAGGGCTAGATGGTAAGGAAGTACGAGAGACTCGCAGAGGCAGGGATGTGAAGAGCTGGTTGCTTGTGCCGGGCAGCCTGTGCACAGCTCCTCCCAGCCCCCCCAGAATAACACCTGTGTGCTCACTGCTGGCCTGTCAAGGCAAAGAGGGCTTGCAAACGGTTTGGGTGTCCGTGGGGATATTTAGCTGCCCTTCCAGTTCTCTGGTAGGAGGAAAGCTCATTCATCCCAGCGCTGGTTACAGCATCAAAGCTGGTCATGCGCTCTTACTTATCCTTGCAAGGAACAGTTTAAAAATACTAGAATTTTAAACACTGCAGCTGTTTTGCCTTGGATGGACTGTTACTTTTTCTCTAATGGCTTTTAGGTTGTAGAGTTCGTTTTTCCTGAATGCCATACTCAGCAACAGAAGACAAACCAAATTATTTGCGATTCTTTTTTAACCACCCCTTAATTGCTTTCGACTTTGTCACATGAACCACCTCTTGCTTAAGAGTATACTTTTATTCTTTAAATTATTTGGGGGTTTGTAATGTGTGTGGGGTTTATTTTCGTTGCACAGAACCAAGAGGGCTTCAGAGTAGTGAAGTTTTGAACTTCTTGCTTTTTGTAACTTAATGGAAACCTGAGGCAGTTGTTTCTGGTGTTTTGAAATACGCTGTAATATAAATGGTCAGTGGAGCCAAAAGCCACCTTAATGATTTGTGACGTTTTTAATCCACTTCTAAGTCACAATTTTGGCAGATGAAGAAAACAAACTTGTCCTCCTCTTGCACATTCTTAAGACAGGTGTCATGTTAAAGAGAAGATCCATTCTCATTCACAGCCACTTTGAATACTTGGACTCCCCAGACTCTTAGTTGGCTGATTCAAATTCCCTGACAGCCAAAGGGGATGATTTGAATTGCTTTCTTTTGGTCAAAGATTAGCTGAGAACAACTTGAGCATGTGTCCAAGTGTTTTAATGGAGTGAGTAAGCATTACTGCAGCAAGGTAACTGAGGGGAGTACAGTGTATTTAAACGGTGTTTAGGTGTCTGAGCTGGCAGGGATAGAGAGTAAAGCTTGTAAACCTCGTGTAGAGGCAGCTCCGTGAACTCAGAGCCTGGGGGAACTGAGCAGTGCCAAGCCGTGTTCATGCAGCACCAAAAGGCAAATGTAAATGCACACGTGCAGAAAGTGACTTTTTGCTTCTAAATTTTGACACAGGCTGCTGCAGGGCAGCTTTTCAGTGAGGACATCTCTGGCCATTGGCCATGCTGGGGTAGCAGGAACAGGTTTTGGCGTGGGGTGAAAGGTCTGCCATTCCCTGGGAGCAGTGGCTAATGGCATGGGGGGTGGATCTTGGTGTCCCAGTTTGTGCTTGTTAATGGGAAGGGGTTTGGTGATATATTTCCATGAGGCAGAGGAGAACCGAGAATGTCAGCCCAGGGGTTTTGGCCTTCTCTGGAACAACCTACCTGGCTTTAGCTGCCATGTTCGGTAGAAATGAGTTCAGGCTGGAGTGTGTGTGGAAAAAGGCTACTAAACCAGCCTGGGCTTTTCAGGGAAAGGAGACCAAAAAACTGCCAGGTCTGTCTTACCTAGTGAAGCAAAAGCTGAGGACGTATGCGGTTACTTTCTTCTGTATTTATAGAAAGTGAACACCCGAGAGTGAGGATAACAATTTCAGCTGAAAGGCAAGGTCTAGCAGATGACAGATGGATTGAAAACAGGAGCGAGCCTGGGCTGGGAATTAAAGATAGTTTCTAACCGTCAGAAGAGGAGGAGCGTGGCTGAACAGCGAATTACGTCTGAGTGAGAGCTCGGTCAGCCTGTGTAAAGGATGGGGTGACGTTGCCGGACGCTGTCGGGATGATGCTGCTCAGCCCCATGTTTCCGTGCCGCCTGCGAGCTCCGACGGCGCCCGGTCGCAGGGCGATGCTGCGGTGCCCGCGCTGAGGAGAGGAGCGCAGGCACGTTTGCTCATTAGCTTGCCAAACAAACGAGCAGGAGTAACACATGCAGATCAGTGAAACGCTTGATGAAAATCTGAGAATGAGCTTCAAGCTAATGTGGTGAGGTGGAGAAGGAAATCCTGCCCACCCTGCCTGCAGCGACTAGGGCAGTCTAAAGGAGGATGTGTCTGCCAAAGCAGCTCGTGATTTTGGCCAGTGCGACCATTTAATTAAAGTATCACTGAAAAGGAAGCCGGAAACTCAAGAAACAGGTTTTTAATCACTTGGACTTTGGAAGACAATCTCTATGCAAATCACGCCTCCAGCACCACTGATTGCATGGGTGTGTGTTCCTGTCCCTGCGGATGGACAGGGCGCAGCCAAAAACCCCACGGGCTGCTGACACGTGGCACCTTGGCATCTGCGTTTGGCCTCCAGCTTTCGGAGGGGCATTGTAGGTGCTTCACTTCTATGGATGGGGGCGCCTCGGAGGCTTCGCAGTGGTAGATGCCTCCTTGGGGTGCTGGGGGATGCACTCCCGTGTGGCAAAAATGGGGAGGAGAGGTCCTGTCTGTCAGGTGTTTGATGTGGGGGTTTTGCTGAAGGACTATGAATGTGGGATCCCCAAAAGTACAACCGTCAAAGTGATTATGTGCTTTTTGGGGCCCAGCAGCTGGGTCCCACTCGCTCTGGAGGAGGCATCGCACCCGGGCAGGGGATACTCGGTGTTAGTGGAGGTTCTTGCAGTTTTACTATTTTCTCAAAGATTTCTGAGCGCAGAGGCTCTTCTGAAAACACCTTCAGTTTAGGGTTTTTTGGTTTGGTTTGGTTTTTTTTTTTTTTCAGTTTGCTCTTCCCGTACCACAGCAGAATTCAAGGAGTGGCAGGAAGCCTTCAACAGCCTGTCTCCCAGGCTGCTGTAAAAGACCTTTTGGGGTACGGCAGAGCATTGCCTTCCTCTTCCTCTTCCTCCTCCCCCCCCCCGCTCTGCCTGCCAGAACTAACAGCGAGAGGGCTCTGTGCCGCCCCGCCGGCACGTCCCCGGGGGGCTGCGGGCGGGGCCGGGGCCGGCCCGAAGGAGGAGGAGGAGGAGAGGAGGAGGAGGAGGAGGAGGAGGAGGAAGGGGAGGCGCTGCGGCGGCGGCGCGGCCATCCCGGCGCCGCATCGCTGCGTGCGCGGAGCCGCCCGCTGCAGCCGGCAGGATGATCGCCGCCCAGCTCCTGGCCTACTACTTCACGGAGCTGAAGGAGGATCAGGTCAAAAAGGTAGATCGAAATCCCCCGGCGGAGGGCTGCGTCCCCCTGCGCCCGGACCAGATCGCTTTTTATGTTTGGGTTTGTGGTTCCCCCCCCCCCCCCCCCCGTTGGTTTTGTTGCTTTGTCCCCATAGCGACCCTGCTGTGGGGAGAAAGGGGACTACAGCCGTTTTTAAACCCAGCCAGACGGCCCCCCTAAGCATCCCCGGTGGAGAGCGGAGCAGGTTTTCGGTGTGGAGGCTGCCGGGTGTGGGTGATGCACCCCGGCCCGCTGCGGGTCAGGCCGCGGAAACGGAGCTCGGCAGAGTGAGGCAGGAATTGGGGGGCTTTGGCAGTGTGTGTGGGGGGGTGATGGTGACGTTTCTGGGTTTGAGTAGGCACCAGCATCCCTGGAGATGTCCCCTTCTTCCCCAGGGTGCCTGTGGGCATCTGTCACTCCAGCATGGGGGTGACGAAGAGGAAGAGCATGTAGTTTTTGAATTATGTGTCACTGCAGGTTCTGAATTTACAGGAAGTGGTTGTCAGTTGTGCTTAAAAAGAAGTATTTCTGTGGGCTTCTTTTCCTTTAGCATTAGGCGAGTGCTGCTGTGTGGTTGGTATAGCCCTGTGATTTAGCACTGCCAGAAGGAAATGGGTGCAGAGCACAGGATAAATAAAAACATGGCAGTTAGGTCCCGGCTGAGCATATTGCAGAGCTGTAGGCAGTGGAGAGCCTGGGGCTAGGGATGTGGGGACACAAACTGGGAAAATAATTGCACGTATCACCAAGCCGGGCTGCCGTCAGGTTTCCCCTCTGCCATCTCCTCCGGCGGTGCTGTGCGGCCCACCAAGGCTGAGCGCCGGCTGAAGGCATCCCTAAAACCTTGTGGGGAAGCTCAGTGACAGCGTTAGCGGGACAGTCTCGGGGCTTGTCCCGGCGGGAGGAGAGCCTCTCCTCCCGTGGGGCTTCAGCCGTGCCTGGGGACACCTCAGCTGCTGTGTGTGGGTGACCCATCCTGCCCCGCTCACCCGTGCCCGCTCCTCTGGTGGGTAAAACCCGAGACAGCACCCCATGTTTTCCGCATCTCCTCCCGTGGTTTAGATCTTTTGCTTTTCCACCCGGTGGTTCTCGCGAGGAGCTGAAATCTGCACCTTCTGGCCCCACGAACGTGGCTCTCCCATTTCCCCAGGCCCCGTATTTTCCTCTTCCCGGAGGATTTGTAAGTGGTGCTGCTGGCGCCAGGCGTGCATGCCTGGGTAAGGCCTTCTCCGTCTCGCTGTGCCTGCTATATTTAGAAACCCAAGATAAGCGCAAGGGTGCGCGCTGGCCGAGGAGCAGCAGAAGGGCCGTGTGAGGAAGGCGTGGTGGGAGCATGCAGGCACAGGGGGAAACTGTGGTGTTCTGGGGGTTATTTATGGCAGGCTGGTTTGGCATCAGGAGGCTGCTATTGTCTGACAGCACGGGAAATCGTTTGACTGGGGAGCTCTAAAGCATTCTTATGGATCAATCTGGTTTTGTCTGAAAAAGGAAATAAAAAAAAATAAAATCCAATTTAAAAAAAAGCAAGCAGGCTGTTGGTTTTGGAGGATTTAAGACATCTTTTCCTATTTATATCCTTTCGGAACGGATATTGAGCCCTGCTCGCTTTTGACCCTCCTGTAGGGAGGGCTTCTGCGACAGTCAGAGGCTCTGCCCCCTGCTCTGCTGCCCCGCAGCCCCTGGAGCCAGTGGGCTCCGCTCCCTGGTTCCCCGTGGGGCGAAGGTTTTTTTTCTCCATTCCAGCGTGCTGCTTGCGAGGTCTGTGCTCCATCTCAGCGTGCCGCTTACTGGAATACGTGCCTGCATGGTTTCATTTCAGGTCCCTCCCTCTCCTCTCCCGCTTCCGGAAGAGCAGCACTTTCTGCTGGTACGTGCTTGTGGCCGGGGGCTGCTGACCAAGGCGTTGCCCCTGCTCGCCACTCTGACCCGCGGGGCTCCTGGCCCCGGTGGCCGCTCCTCTGCCTCGCCAGTCCACGGCAGCGATCGGCTCGGCGTTTGGTGGCACAGGTGGCAGGTCACCTTGAGGATGCTGCTATGGGTCACAGGAGGGGTGTGAAAGGGTTAAAAGTACCGACGAGGTGAACTTGGGAATGGATTTGTTACCGGGTCTCCACTGGACCAAGGTGGAACATCCTTCTTCCCTTGTGACCCCGTTTCCTTATTTTGTGGGGTTCTCATCCCTGCACAGCACTTAATGCACAGCGCTGCCTGTCTGCGGTGGGAACCCTGCTGAGGGGCACAGATGGGACTGGTAGTTTCAGGCCCTCGGGATACCCTGGGTCTAAGAACTAGTGCTGCCGCACCGGTTTTGCTGGATTTTATACGCCCCCTTAAGTTTGAGAGTAATTTTTTTTTTTCAAATTTGTAGTTTCTGGAACATTTTTCAAGATGAGTCGTGGCAAGCAGGAGGAATAGGCAGGGTGGGTGTGTAGTGTCGAAGGTGTGGGTTGTTCATCGCACGCTGGCAGCCCTGTGGCCCTGCAGCCCCTGCAAGGGGACATTTTTTGGTGAAAACACCTGTACAGGCACTTGCACGTGACCCTGCTGTGCAGGAGCAAGCCGGCAATGTGTGATGCCCTGTACCATATAAATAAGCATGTGGTTTTACTCCAAGCAGGATAAATTATCCAGGTATTTTTGCAAACGTCTGTTCCCTGAATGTTTGTGATCCTCCAGGGGCAGCAGCAGGAGCTCAGCATCCTTGCTGTGACAGAGGACTTTGCACAACCCCAGCCGAGGCCCTGATTTCTCTCAAAAGCTGACTTCCATCCTCAGGCATACGGGTGGCATGGAGCATCCTGGCATCTGTGCCACTGGCCTGTTTGCAGGAGAGCTCTTGTAAAACTGCCTTTGAGCACCTTTTGTTTCCAACAGGTTCGTACCTGCAGTAGCTGGCCCCAGCAAAGGCAGCCTCTAGGTGCTGCCTGGTTTCTGTCAGGGGAGCAATACCTTTTTGTCCTATTGCCTGACAAGAGAAGAAAAAAATCTTGCAATCCAACAGTGACATTTAAATGTCATTTAACCTTGAGAAGAACGTGATGGAGTGGGGTGTAAAATGTAGCAATTGGCATAAAAAAAAAAAAATCCCTGTAGTGGTGACCTGCCAGTATAAAGGTTTTTAAGGAACCAATCTGATAAATCATAAGTAAGCACAAACAGATTCAGGATGTCTAAACTGCTTGTTTTAACATGCCTTGGCTCCTGATGAATCTTCCTGATTCCGAAAGGAGTATAGAGTGTGATTAGCTCTGCAGAAAAATGTTTACATGGTGAAGGGGTTTTGTGCAAAGGCTGTGTCAGTAAAATAGGTGCTAATGATTTCTGAAATTGTTGTGGGAGTGCTGTCTTCTTGGATACCACTGACTGTGGGCAGTGTCCGGGGACTGAGGCATGCATTTAAGGAATGGCCCTTAGTGCTGCCTGTTTCATTATGCACTTATAATTGTTCACAACTTCCCGTGGAGGCTGCTGTGATGGCTGGATTTTCAGAAACTTCTTTTCTTCAAGTACAAAAAGTGTCTTTCCTATGTGACCAAGAAAAACTACATGCATATGGTTCAGATTATGAAATCCTATTTTTAAAAAATGGCTCACAGATTCTGTCTCATTTTTTAAGGAAAAAAAAGTGATTGGGCTCTTGGAGGGCTCCCATCGTGGCACTCGGGGAAGATGCCCTTCCTGAGGGGGTGGGTCTGAGGTGGCAGCTAAATAAAGAAGCGTTTTCTGCTCCATGCCCACACAGCTGCCTGCCTGAAATCGCTCCTGCTCTCTGCCATTCCCTGGGAAGGGCTGGCACCCATCTCCCACAGGGCTGCAGCCGCGGGAGCCTCACTGGGGCTGTGGGTCCAGCTGGGTGCTGTGGGCAGCTCCCGTCCCTGTCCCTGCTGGCCCCTCCGCTGCTTCCCTTTGGGTAAGGCTGAGATTTGCTTTCTGATCGGCTTTTATTGCAGGCAGAGCAGGGAGCTGTTAAATCCTCCATCCCATAATCCAGCCTCCAGGCCCCCCCTCCTCATTTATTTATGGCTGTTTGCTGAGGGTTGTCCCTCGGAGGGCTGCCTGTGCTGCCAGCGCAGGAGAGCAGCGCTTTTTCCCTTGCAGCTGGGCTGCCAGAGTGACTAACCGTTTTCCTGCCTGGAAGAAAAAAAACCCTTTTTTTTTTTTTTTTTTTACTTTTGGAAACTGTAACACACAGGAGTGATTTTGTTCCAAACCGAGGTTTAGTCCCCATCTCCCCCGCCTCCCCGCCCCGTGAGTCTCAGCGGTGAAGATGGCCTCGATGCGACACAACACGACGCAACGCGATGCTACGCGAGGCGATGCTCCCTGCACGCAGGAGGGTCCAGCCCAATTGTGTAAGGGCGCTGACGGCGCTCATTGGTTTTTCACGGGAGGAAAAAGAGCCCTCCCTCCTGTTTTCCCTCGCTGCTGAGGGGAGCGCAGGGGCAGAGGTAGGGAGAACAGGCTTGTCTGGTCATGACCGTGCAAATGCCAAAACCTGCATTCACAACAGGGCTTTTGGTGGGGGAGGAATCTTTCAGCCCTGGTTTTGGGAGGAGGATCCAGCAGAGGGGTATTTTAACTGCACAGTGAAGTCTGACTGTGTGAACCATGCGTTAGTGTAGCTTTCACTGGGAGATTTGGGGTATCAGGCCTCTGAGTGGCAGCGTGGGCTGCTGAAAGCTCAACCTTAATAAGAGGTGTTTTCTTTCCCCCCCTTTAAAAGGGAATAACCTCATGCTCTGACATCATGGCTTGACACTGTCTGCTAAAAAAAACTATGGCAGGGTTTGCCACGGAGGAGAGACCTTCCTGCCCAGCCCGACACCAGCCTCTGCATCCATCCCCGCAGTGTTTGGGGCTGCAGAGAGGGTGCATCCTGGCCAGGTTTTTGTTCTTGCAGTGAAATAATACCAGTGGCTGGCTGTGGTTGTGGCTGTCAGGGGGCTGTCAGCCCATCGGAGAAGCACAGGACACAGCTGGGATGTGGGGATGCTGCCCTGGGGTCTTGCATTTGGCCTCTGTTGCAGAGAACCTGGGCTCAGCTCTTCTGCGCTTCGGCCTGCACCATTGCTTCACTGGATTGTGGGCCAAATCATAGAATCATCATAGAACCATAGACTGGTTTGGGTTGGAAGGGACCTTAGAGATCATCCAGTCCCAACCCCCTGCCATGGACAGGGGCACCTTCCACTAGACCAGGTTGCTCAAAGCCCCATCCAACCTGGCCTTGAACCCTTCCAGGGAGGGGGCAGCCACAGCTTCTCTGGGCAACCTGTGCCAGTGTCTCACCACCCTCACAGGGAAGAATTTCTTCCTCATATCTAATCTAAATCTGCCCTCTTTCAGTTTAAAACCGTTACACCTCGTCCTATCACTACACTCCCTGATGAAGGGTAGCATTGTTGCGCTGTAACTTCCCCTTAGTGTCTATCCAATGACTGTTTTCCTCTGCAGGCAATGGCACTGAACACTTCACAGCTTGTGCAGCCTCTGGCTGTGGCCCCCGTGGTTCAGGCTTGCCTGGCCCCCAGCCCTGTGGTTCAGGATCAGGCAGGGTAGCTGCGCCCAGCAGCACTGTCCATGCCTTCCTCCCTTGTCCGTGTAAATGCTTGGTCACGATGGGAGGGTGTCTGGCACGAGGAGGTACATTATCTTTGGTGCAGACCTCGACTACGTGCCGCAGAAGTACTTTCTGCAGGAGCAATTAAATTGGTCCTGGTTTTACGGTCAGTTTAGAGTTTAATTACATTTTGATTGTCTGAATTTCCTTTGCGAACGGCAATATTCATCGCTTCCTGTCTCAAAGTCCCCAGTATACGGAGCACTCACATATGTACGTTTCACATGGGGTGTTTTATTGCGTCATTGGTCCTGTAAGACATGATGCCACCTGAGAGATGGGATAAGTTGCTCTCGAGGCTTCCAGAGCAGCAAAGGAGACACAGAGGGCCTTGGCACAGAGATGGCCTGGGGTTTAAAATGAAGTGGCTTTTCCAGTTTTGCTGAGGACAGAAAACATGGGCAGGGTTTTATTTTCTTGGTCCTGCTAAGCTGAAAGCAAAAGTGATCCCAAAGGTGTGGCTTCGGTCTGAGCTGTTTGCAGAACCAAATTTCCAAGGCAGATAATGAAACAAGGCAAGAATAGACTGGCAGCTGAGGTAAAAGGGGTGGGACATGCACATTTAGCAAGAACCCCCCAAGGCCAAGTTATATTTTTGAGGCATCAAAGCATCTCTCACTCTTCCTGATGCTGAAGACGGGTCTAATATTGTGGAAAGCAATATTATTGGAAAACTGGAACCACCTCCTTTTTCCAGGTTGGTAAAGAAGGTTCCTGTCTTGGGAAGCCACAGGGGAGAAGTCAACAACTTTTAATTTGATGTTTTGTCTTGAGGAGGAAGACGCTACCTGCCCACAGCCAAGTTCTGCCTCTCCTGACCCTCTGGCTGTGATAGCTTTGGAGTGGGGTAGGGAGAATGGTCTGCTACACAGAAATAATTTCTCAGCCTGGGACGTAGCCCTGAAACCGCTGTGGCAAGTCCTTCACAATGAAAGGCTTTAAATACAACGCACCTCTGTGGACTGCAGCAACATCCGCATCACCCCAGCTGGGACAAGGTGCCAAAATAGGGATTTTTATCTTCAGCTGTTCAGCTTATGGACAGTCAGGAGAGCTGAGAAGTGGGGCAAGGGCTGGAGATGGTGGTGTGAGGCTGTGGGCAAATGGTTTTGTGTGGAAAAGAGTGATGCAGGACTAGGTCTTGCCTTGGGAAGGCGGTAGGATGGTGTGGGCTTCAGCTTGTAGCACTTGCACATTTTCTTTGATTTTGAGCCAAAAGACAAGGCACGAAGCGTGTGGCTGTGTTGTCAGCTTGGCCAGATCCCAGGGCCAAGCTGGAGCTATATGCTATTCTTGAAATTAAAGAGAGGTATAGCCCCACTTGGGCACCCCAGGGCAGTCTTTCACTCCATGGTGGTGTTTGTGTTTTTCCCCAGATTGATAAATACCTTTACGCCATGCGGCTCTCTGACGAAACGCTGATAGACATTATGGCTCGCTTCAGGAGAGAGATGAAGAACGGCCTCTCCAGAGATTTTAACCCAACGGCTACAGTGAAGATGCTTCCTACATTTGTGAGGTCCATTCCTGACGGTTCAGGTAAGGACCTGAGTAGTTGTTTTCTGTATTAAACATGGTGTGCTTCATGGGAAACGTGTTAGAAGTACAGCAATGCGCTGTCACAAACGAGAGCCATTTGCTTTCTGGCAAGCCCAGGCAACATTTCGAAGACAGCCTCCCCTCTGTGTGCAGGTCTGTTCCCACAGATGCTGGAAGATTTTATGATTCCTGTGTCAAATCCATTTTGATACCAATGGAAGGGCCCTTCCTAGCAGTCAGCCGACTAGCAGTCAGTACATTTATGCTGAGATTTATCTGCCAAAAATCAATACTTCACATAGGAGGATTTTTGATTTATGCAGTTCACGCTCACGTGATCTAGAGTCTTAACAAATACAGTGGCTTTTAGTCATTTGCTGTTTGACTCAACCTCTCTTCTCCTTCTTATTTTTTCCCCAGTGGAAATGTGAACCCTTATATGCTGAATTTGAATTTCCTGGCATTTGTTTTGCTTTTTGTAGCTGCTTCTTGCAGACTGCCTTAGGGTAAACTCGCAGACCTCAAGGAGGCTGCAGTGTGTGTGGCTTCAAAGCTGCTGCTCTGGTGTACTGTGCTTTTTCCATCCAGATGTAGGACTCGTTTTTTTTGTGCTCACTGTAACTGATAAAAGTAGCCCAAAGAGCTATCAGAAAACGAAAAGATGATCTGCTGGTATTTGAGACCAAGATTATGCCTATTACTTATTTTAGTGTTTATAAAAAAACCCCAACTATATATAGAGAGTATATAAATATATTTCTAAACAGTGTATAATAGTGTTTATTATTTAGTGGTGACACTAGATTTCTTTCTCATGTAGCATCAGTTGGTTAACTGTAGTTTGGTGCCTACCACAAATTATGACCCTACGTGCAGAAATTGCACAGTCGCAAGAGCTGCATAACATGGTTACCTGTTTTGAGGCTTTTTTTGAGTTAAAATCAATAATTTATCAGGCAAAAGAATATGAAGCCTGGTGCTTTGTTACTTGGTGCTGTCTGGCAGGTGGAAATCTTTGATAGTTTGGCTTTGCTGTTGCTTTCTGCCACCCTAAGCTTTTTAGTTGAAACGTGATTCTCTGTCTAAAAAAAAACAACCAAAGGGAGAACAAACTTGAATCCTGTGTTTCCCTTAATTTAGCACTGCTGGCTGTTATGTTGAAATGTTGTGTTGAAATTCCCAGCCTGTTGAGAAAGCCAGAAGCTGCCACATGCAACTGGGTCATAGGCAGGAGTTGCTCTAAGGGTTTTCAGGTGAGGTAACTTGAGGGCTTTTGCGTGGAATCCCAGCATTTTTACTGACTCTGAAATCCCTGTTTTTTCTTTCATCCGTGTTTGAGTTCAGTTGAGTACAGACCTGTCCCCCATACCCTGCTCTGTCAGGCACTGCAGGTTAGCAATTCTGAGCTACTTGCAATGAGTCAAATAATTTTGCAGATTGTTCCATGGCACAAACTGGGGAGACTTTGACATGCCGTATGGCACAGGGAAAAGGGGATCTGTGCCCTGACGGGAGAGGTGCAAGAGATAGCTGAGGGGACTGAGCGTAACCGTGTCTGTATGTCAAGGCATTTGTTTCAGATCATGTGTTACACACCTACTTAAAAAAGCAACCTTGTGCGTTGTGTATGAGGTGCTCAGTTCTTGATCCTGTGCCCGTTTGGCTCCTGCCGGCCTCTCTGGGACAGGCATGCTGCGGGCAGTGTCTTTGCAGCATGGATTAGATAGAGCAAGGCAGTGCTTTGCCCCAGACAGTATCTGTATATGCAGGTTGCAAGTGTCTCTTTGACATAGCTGTTAGAAATGCAGGCAAAACCATTCCATTATTTCCCAGAAAGGACACATTCTGACCCCAGGTATGAGCAACATTTGCCGTGGGTGGGTGTCATGGCATTTCTTTCCCTGACTCACCTCCATGTGCCTGCCACGTCTGGCTTGGCCATCACACAGATGCAGCCAGGGCAGACGTGGAACCCCCTTTCCTCTTCCTCCAGAAGGCTCTGGGGGGCCCTCACGGATGTGTCCGTGTTGCTGCTGTGCCCAATGTGTGGGTTCAGCTCCCGGCTGACGGCAGTTTCTGCCTTCAGCTGTCCCTCCGTAAAAGCCAGAGGCTGAAAGCCTGCCCTTTTCTCTGGCCCGTCTCTAATTACTGCCTTGTAAGCTCTTTCCTCTGAGTCTGATTATTATTATGAGAGCTGACTATTCAGAAAAATACTGTTGTTTAGTTTCAGATCTGTGCTTGTGTACTTTATGAAGAAGGAGCTTTTGAGTAATAATTTGGAGACTCTGGAGATGTTGGTGTTAGCAGGGGTTTTTTTACTTCATTCAGAGTTGCTTAATTTACGAAAGCCACGAGGTTTTTTGTCTAGAGTGCCCAGAATAGTATCTCAAGTTAATTCAAAATGCTTTCACAGGATCTTCCTAAATTAATTTACAGCAAGTTTGATTGCATCTTGGTGTTATAAAGCATAGATTAAATGCTGCTACTTGGGTTTAATTCCTGAAGTACACTGGAAGGAAACTGCTACTTTGCATACAGAAAGCTTTACATTCTAGTTCAGAGTTCTTTTTTTCCTTTTTAACTGAAAAGGATATTTCTTAATGAATTTTACCTTGTGATGAGCTTGATGGTGCTGGAAATCAAACACGCTAATCTGTTAATTTACTGCCAGGGAAGATATTTCTGAAGTGCAGTATTTGTTTGAGGTATGTACCAAGGTGCGTTTAGGCTTGGAAAAGGGCCATCTGGTCCAGTGTTGATTTTCACATTATTTATTGGAGGTAATGGCTTGCATTCAACAAATGATACTCATGTGATAAAGCTTATTTGAGTATTTGGCTTAATGAGACACTTGTGGTTAATGTTTTGCTTCCGGTCTTGTTGCAGTGACGGGGGTTATGAGTTACTGAATTTGTTATGCTGAACCCGGTAAAGGGAGCTGCATCTACGGTTTGGATATATTCACATTTTAAATGACATTTATACTGGAGCAAAGCAATGTTTAAAGCCACTGTTCAGAAACAGGTAGGGAAGTGCTACAAGATCTGTATTTCGGCAGACTCTGAGTTTGCCCACGTCTTAAGCAGCGTGAAAGAAAAGTGGCAGTAAAATTAGGAGGATTGTTAGGAGTTGTGGGCTCCTACTGTTGTTTTGCTATGGTTTTCTGTAAGGAGCTTTTATTGTTCTTTGTGGTTTCTTGCATGACAGTGTTTTGTTTGCTGTACTGCACTGCAACCTTGGAAAACTGTAAGGGCTTTTGCAGTGTCTTTGCCTCTCCTAGGCTGTTCCTGCTAGAGATCCTGTCCTGAGGGACACCTCATCCAGCTCATCAGCTTTGCTGAGCAGGAGGGGGCTCCTGGAGGTGTATGGAGCAATGAGGGGGAGCAGCCCACTAAGCCAGACTTTAGGAGTTTTGATCTGAGGTTGGGCAGGGTGATCTCAGAGGCAAGTCTGGGTCTGGAAATCCTCGTGGATAAATTGCATATCTGATATTTTGGTGACAGTGTGGGGTCAGAAGGCTCCGAGAGCTGAGTCAAAGTTTGAGGTGACACACCAAAAGGCACCGGTCTTCCCAACTGCTAGAGGTCTTTCTATGTTGAATTTAGGTAGAAATGGAAAAATGATGATGTTCGGAATGGCCTCCCTAAAGTTACAGTTTAAAGTTGGAAGGAAGGATAAAAAGAGGCCAAAGAACACTGCAGAATGGAACTGGCAATACACATCAGTGGTGCAAGCTGTGGGGGAGGCAGCTTGTCCCGCCTGTGGCATGGGCGCTTCTGACACCGCAGAAAGGTACAAATGGGTGAGGAAACCAGGACGAGAAAGCGCTGTGTGCCTCTGCCTCACCACCTTCTGAGCAGCCTCGGTGAGCCCAGGGGTGCTGTGCACGGACACGAATGCTTGCAAAGAGCTTTGGTGATTAACTGTAGCCTGGACGCATACTCCCGTGTGATAAGTTGTGCGCACTGTTTCCCTAAATATTATCTTTTCTCAGACTTTAACAACCGCTGTCTTTGTTTGCTCCCTCTTTGATAAGGACAAACAGAACAAGCAGTTCAGTCAAATATATTTGCCTTACTCTCCAGGGGGTGCTGAAAGTGTCATTCCTCAGATAGCCAGGCCACGTGTCTCTGTTGCCTGAATTACACCCTGAAGTCCTTGGAGGTGGACGGGTAGTGGATTTGGCTTCAGACCTTTGAAATCCAAATCCCTGTCCACCACAGAGGGAGACGGAGGTATCCTAACTCTTTCCCTGGCTCCTGGGGAGTTATTTAGGAACTCTGTGCAAGGGGTCGCAACTTCTGAATAACTCCTGCAGCAGTGCAGGGCCACCCTGTGATTTTTCAGACTTGTTTCTCTGAATTCTGTTCGCAGTTTGTAATGAATCTCAGCTTCTGGGAGTGAAATAAGTGGTTCCTGCTTTAACTACATCTGTGTGCAATTTGTTGATTTTAGAGTAGTGCACAATCCAGCCACCATTCACTGTTATTTGCCAAAATGTGGCGGGTTCATTTACGGCAAAAGACTGCTCATCAGCGGCCTGGCATCCCTTCATTTTACTGCCTCTATTTTCAATATCTTTTTGGCTTTCCCCTGAGGTCTTTGCTCTGCCAGCTTCATCATGAGATCTGGATACAGACTGTCCACTGTTAGTCCATTCTTTTTTGATAAACCCTCATTGCAGTTGCCTGTGTGTCAGTGATAGTTGGTGTTGTCATTGCACCAACTTCATGTTAAATTGTAGGGAATCAGGCTGATGCTTCCCATTGACGCCCTGCAGCTAGAACTTCCCTGCTGTAGGCACTGGACATTTGTCTATGCGTTATACTTAATAGAGCTTGATGTTTCCCAGATTTGTGTCGCATACAATTTTTAATCACTTGTGTCTTGTTTTACACGTAGAGAAAGGAGATTTCATTGCACTGGATCTTGGCGGTTCTTATTTCCGAATTCTGCGAGTGAAGGTATCACATGAAAAAAAGCAGACGGTACAAATGGAAAGCGAAATTTATAATACGCCTGAAGATATCATGCACGGCAGCGGAACACGGGTAAGCACCTCTTCCTTAAGATGCCTCTGTAAAGATTAGCTGATTTCACGCTGCCATTTTAGAAAAACACCTCATGAATGACCTTAGCATCTTAACAGTTGCACCTACAGCATGCACAGACTCGACTACGGCTCTTTGTTGATACTGAAAATAAATAAGCAGTAGCTAGTGTAATAGAGCACACATGGGTGCAGCAAATCTGCTGTCATTGTGTGGGAGACTTTTGGCTGAGTTAGGGGAAAATGACCTAGAAGTAAAAATTCTGACTTTTATAGGAAAGTTACTTTCCACAGGTAGGAATGGACAGCAGGAAAACAACTCAGTCTTTGTAAGCAACGAGCACGACCAACCCTGCAATTGTAATGTTAGATGAGGGATAGAAATACCCATGACAGCCACATATCTGTCCTGGCAGTCTGAGCAACTCAGCATTCATGAAAAGTACAAGTACATTAGAAAAATTACAGGAAGCTGATAGAATGTTTTGGCACAACTTCCAACTTAATTTTTGCTGAATAAATGATAGGGTTTTTTTCAGTCTCCCATGTTCCAAGAGTGGAAAAATGTTTGGATCCACTTGCTTGGATTTCAAATTGGGTTCTTTGGAAGAATTTATTTTATTTTTATGATCAGGAAGTGGATTACAATGAATACTTTACTGACAGATTTGTCTCTGTGTGAGACAAAACAGGTAATTTTCACTGTTGGAAACAGCCAAGGTTTTTTACACTTTTTACTAGAATGAGGTGCTATTTAGGAGTATGAGACCTGCAGGAAACTTTTAGCTTGTTTCAGAAGAATAAGAGGGAAAAAAAGAAAAATTGTGCAAACAGCATTTCTACCCTTAATATATTTTCTGTAGTCACCTTAATACCCTTAATGTCTGCATCTAGTAACTGCTGCTGCACTCTTATGCAATAGTGAGTGTAAGATGGCAATCATGACTTGTAGGTAGCACTGATATAAGCGTTGCTGTGCTATCTGAACCACAGCAATAAAATACCTTTCTTGTAAAGACTTTTCCTAACATTATTACTTTGTTATCTGGCCAAAAGGTCATGCAGCGGCTTTCCCACGGAACGGTTTTGGAGGGGAGCTGAGCTGAGCTGCCTGTTGCTGGTGGAGGCAGGGAAGTCGGGTGGGCTGCCCGGAGGCAGGTTTGGAGCGCGGGGTGGTTTGTCCATCGAGGGGTGTTGGGAGCTGGAGACCGACAAGCAGCAGGGCTGCCCTCACACCCAGGGGGTCAGTGTCTGTCCCGGGGAAGCAAGGCAGGCTGACTTAAGGTGAGACTTGCTAGAGACATGATAAGGCTGGTAGGGAGAAGCCAGGAAAGGAGACATCAGGTCTGCATACTTTCCAGGGCTTTGTCATGTTTACGTTTTAATTTTTAAATATCCAAAGGCCACCTGCTGTTGGGAACCAGCAGCACGGAGCTCGGACTGATAGGCTTTGGCATGGCTTTTAAACTGAGAGAGAGGTGAGCAAGGCCTCCACTGCCCCTGGGGCGACAGTCGCTCCCAGTATTTAAGTACCAGGAAAAGAAGAGGAGAACTGGAAGCATCATCAGAATTGCATCTGGGTTCGAAGTTGTCCCATGACAATATCCAGCCACGACTAAAACGCTTGCTGTGAGACTTCACAGGGAAGCATGGCGGATGCCCGGGAGGCACACAGGCAGGTGGTGATTTGGTGCTTGTGACTGATGCGTACGGTTGAGGTTCTCTGGAACCTCTGAGCCAGATTAGTGGAATACTTGGACCGAACTGCCCGTGTGGGGTAGGCTACTAATATGTTTTTCAGCAAGCTGTGTCACTAACTTCAGTGAGTTATACTCTTAAAGCCTAATACATAATCAGCTTATAGAAGGGATTGTGATTTATGGCTTCGTGCCTCGCTAGCATGGTTCATTTTGATATTTTCTACTTCATTGCATTCAGACTTCTATTTTTGCCCATCTGTCAGGCACGGGCTGACAGCTTTGCCAGTCGGAGACAGTTCCCTGTCAAAGTCGGGGCAAAACTCTCATTGACTTCAGCTGTGTAGTAGCAGGTCTAAAATTTGTGAGAAGCCTGTCTTCTGTGTCAACTCAGTGAACGGGAGCATGCCTGAGGCTTGATTTTGGTGTTGCTTTTTGTGTTCTGCCGCCACTGGAGGTAGGTTTATGGATTTGTGGCTCTTCTCCCAATCTGAAGCTGTGGTTTCCTTGCTCCTTAAATCTTCCCCATTCAGGGACTTGAGCTTGAGCTCAGATCTTCTATTGCTTGCCAAAGTCTGCTGGCTGCTGCAAGCCAAATGCATCCTTGTGGAGATCTCTTGGAGCCCAACCTGAGCAGGCAACTTCATGGCCAGAGGAAGTAATGAAGCCTGATTACCGTATTGCTCAGTGTCTCGTGGTTCTATCGCTTCTGGTCTATAAAGGTGTAAAACCGGGCTGGTCCTTTCCTCTTTGCTGCAGTGTTCACTCTGTCTGTCTCTTTGACATTTGATACAATACTGGGCTCACGCCATTGCCTACTGCACACCTGTGGGTAGACAGGAATTTGGATTTATCCTCAATCTGCCTGCCCTACTTTAATGAAGTCTGCAGGTACTTTGTAATGGTCCTCCTCTGTCCTGTCAGAGTTATTGGCCATTTGCATGTTAATCTGGGCACAGGCACATACAGATGCTTCCTTGAGTCTCCTTAGGAAAAATCTTACTACTGCCAATGGTAGCAAAATTAATAAATGCCTCTCTCTTTCTTTACTCCTTTTGAGCAGTGCCTTCCTTCTGTGCTTCATTAAAAACAGTAGCACAGCCAGACCATACATCACTGACTAGACACTGCTACCGTGGCGTCAGGAATGTGGCTAATAGTTAACTGCACTTGCCTGTGCAGGCTGCAGCACGGGTTACACTGGCGCGTCCCGCCACCAGCGCAGAGCCCTAATGACTCACGGCGCATGGCTTGCAGCAGACGTGTGCGCTAGCCACCGGGGCAAGCTTCGGCAGGTCGCGCACGGGCTGCGCGGGCAAACGCCGGCAGGTGCACGGGCTTTCCAGAGCGCGCTGGCAACGCTGAGGGATCTTTTGCAGTTGGACTTGCGAAGCGGGTCCCGTCTCCTCTCTGCACAGTCGTGGCTCATTGCATGAGAGGGGTTTTTGCAGCAACACCTGCAGTCAGTGTTTCTGCTTCCTGCTCTCTGAATTCCTGAGGGGTTTGAGGTTGGGCCCCTGGTTATCATCCATAATCCTGGGAGCAGCTGAAAGTGTAGTGGATTGAGTATTTAGCAAGATACTTTCAGATGGAAAACATAAACAAAACCATATTCTCCCGTTATTTCTGTGTTCCTCCTGGATAAGTTGTCATATTTTATTACTTAACTATAGTTCTTTTTTTTTTTTGTAACTCCTTTTCCTCTCTCTCCCTCATCAGGACAGCTGAAAATAGTCTTAGAGAAGTGCAGCAGTGTAGGTTGCTTTCCCATGCCGTTAAATTGCATGTGCTCAGTGAAATGCCCTTGATTTGTCCAGGACAATGAATGGCAGCATTTTCCCTGGGAAACTACTGTACTTCTGGTTAATCAAATCTGACCTCGTTTTAGGAGTGAGTTTAAGATGTTCTGTTAAATTGTAACATTACAGACTTCGCTTCTTGATCTGCTTGGAACAGCAGAATACTCCTCTTCATTTTTTTTTTAACTGCTGCAGCCTGTGTGTAGTGCTTTCCCATCTCCCTGAGACTCTGTAAATTGTCTTAATAAAGCTGTGCAGGCTAATTGCAACCAACAGATATCTTTTTGTACTCCCTCCCAATTTTCCCCAGTCTTCTGGGCAGTTTTCCTGGCATCGTCCCACCAATGATGCAGATTGGGTTGTGTTTTGTTTTGTTTTGTTTTTTCCAGGGAGTTAAAATGTGAAGCACTTATCTTCTGGGGCAGGTGGCAGCTTGTTAATAGGTTTGACAACCATTTCTGGTACGGGTCAGTTCAAGGCATGTCTGGCTTTTTGATACTGGTAGATACAAATGTGTATTTTTGTTGCTTTAATTGCCAGGGCTTGATTTTTGCTTTGAGTGTTGCAATCTACCTGAGGGGCTTTCCAAATAGCTTGGTGGGAGAAACATCCTTCGCTTTTGTGCCCACACACTCCCTGGCAAGCCTGGCTTCGGGCTGGGCTGGCGGGACCACATGGTGCCATTGTCACAGGGCACCGTCGAGGGGCCGATCGAGGTGGTTAGGTGGGAATTGGTACCTGCAAGCCTGGTGCAGGCTGCCTGCATAGTTCAGCATTATAAAAAAAATGCATAAAATGTTCCCATTTCGTGTTGTTTCTCAGAACATGTGAAATATTTGGACAAATCCCCTGGGTTTCCTTTTTGTTTGTTTGTTGTGTGCTTTAGGAATAGATTTGAGAGAGGATGTCCTTTTGGGTGGCTCCTGCAAAGTGCTGGCTTCTCTGATCTCAGCAGTGCTTGAGTGAAGCAGATGTTGATCTTCTCTGCATAGCTGTAAAAGTGCTCAACCTCATGTGGGACTGGATCCCAAATGTTCTTTTGAGATGCTCCTTCCTGTTATTGAAAGGTTAAAAGAACATTTTTGTTCTCATCAAATGTTAAGTAGAAGGGTGATGGCAGGCTCGAGAGCCGCTTGTTTCAGGAAAAGCATTTTATATGGGTGTAAAAGGACAATGTATTTCATAATTTATTATTTAAGGTTTTAATATACACTGCCTGAGAGTATTTTCATAGTTTTGTCATTTTAAATATCTTTTAAAATTTGGAGCAGATATTTTCCCCTTTCCCCTTACCCAGTACAGTTTTCATATGCAGTTTGAAATATTTTCTCCCTGAAACTGTATTTCTAATCATGGTGGTTTTATACTTTCCTCTTTCTTGTAGCTTTTTGATCATGTTGCTGAATGCCTGGGAGACTTTATGGAGAAACAACAAATCAAAGACAAGAAATTACCAGTCGGGTTTACATTTTCTTTCCCGTGTCGACAATCCAAACTAGATGAGGTAAGAAGATTTCACGATTTTCTTAATATGCAGAAGAGCTACCGTGTTATTAAAACGCTGCTATGAAAGCAGTATCCCAAACAGGTCTCATTTTCCGGATAAATGAGTGTTATATTTTACTGTCAGACTTCATGTTTGTGTTTATGTTTCTGTCTGAAAGAGCTGTTAACAGATGACGAAGAGGCATCTGATGTTTTGTACTGCCTCTGCCTGAGCTCCTCAGTATTATGGTTTACCATGTAAACATGGCAGCAATTTTTCCTGCCCACTGTGCAGCCTTTTTGACCTCTCCTTGGGTTGTAGCTGGGAAGGGCCCCGCCCAGCAGCATTCGCTCAGATTTTGCTGAACTTCCCAAGTGCACACACGGATCCGGATCCGGGTCTCCCCCCTGAGCAGCAGTGCTGAGCCATGCCACCGGCTGGGTGCTCAGCACCGAGGGCAGTCAGGCAGGCTGCCTGGCAGCGACGTGCTTTAAAAAGGGATGGAAATAACCAGCCTTGTATGAAGTGCCTGATGAGATTCCCATGTCAACGATGCTACGATGTTTTCCTTCGATTGCTCATTATATCACAAATGACTCAGCAGCCTCTTGGTACAGCATTGCTATGGCAACGGGTGTAGCAAGTTAATGCATGAAAGTTAAATCCGCACAAAACTCATCGGAGGTTGCACTGCTAAAACACGACCTGCTTTTCTAGCTTGCGAGTCTTCAGGTTAGCCTGGTGCAACAGCTCCCCAGATGTTGGTGCTGAGGAGGGCCAGGTGAGGCATGATTTTTATTACATTTTGTACTTCTTGAGAGATGCTGAGAGCTGAAACCAAGGGTGCCTACTAGCTCAGGGCCTCAGTGTAGTTAAGAACAGAGAGCCGCCTCTTCCTGCATTGGTTCAGAAGAGATGAGTTGATTTTGGTGCAACTTTCCAGTCTGGCCGTGGTGCATGGTAAAGCTCAGGCTACTGACCGCAGCAGAGCCGTGCTAGGGATGTGGTTGTGGAGTTGAGTTGCCCTTTGGAAAATTTGTTTGGCTGCATGATGAAAGACACTTGTGTTTGGGCTGTTTTGCTCAAGCCAGTTAGGATGAAATCATGCTTGTGTGGGGCAGGGGGGCAGGCAGGTAGCATGTGGGATGGCTTGGGGACACCTGTAGAGACTTGGAGATAAGAAGTGACAGAGTGGAAGAGGATAGTAAGAGGCAAGAGAGGGTGTCTCTTCATTAAAAAAAAAAAAAATCACAAAACCAAAAAAACTGAGAGATTTTGTGATATTTTTGCCATTTGAAAAATACGTTTTTCTGTATTCTGTGGGCCAGATTGGGTCCTGGATTGCTGCTTCTGTGAGGCTGTGCTTGCCTGGGTGCTGCATTTTCTTGTGCTTGGTGAGCAGAAGGAGGCAGGGTGGTCCCTGGTTTCTCCAAGGGTGACAAGGTGACACCGCATGGTTGGGTCCTGCTCAACCCTGCTGCACTCCAAGGGCTCCTCCCTGCTGCCAAGGGCTTGCTGGAGAAGCAAAAAATCCTTCCAGCACAGCAGCTGGTCACGCTGAGAGGAGCTGCTCTTTGCCAGTGTGGTTTGACCAGTTTCCCGAATGACAAAAGTTAGGTGGAACAAGGGGCCCTTTTGCCCATTACAGCTGTGCCTGCAGAGTGGGCTTTGCCCATGGTTTCCCTGAGCAGCGGCACAGGGCTTTGCTTGGTTTCTAAATGATGCAAACGAGGGCAGCACAATGGCAAAACTTATGCAAACTGAGTTTGTGGTTTGGTGGTAGGAGAATACCTCCTGGTCTGGAAAGAGCTGCCCTGACCCTTCTGTCCCGTGCAGCTATCCCAGCTGGGAGGGCAAACGTGCACAAGACACATGGTTGACTTTTAAGCTGGGATGTAGGCAAACATACACCTGAGCAATGGCTGCTTCTGCCTATAGGCTTCAGCTTCTCTGGTTTTTAGCTTCCTGGACTTCTGTTGTGATAGATGTGAATATAGTGGGGGGTATGAAAAGCTGAGCTGATTTGAGTTGTCTTTCTGTTGACTGCTGTCGATGTGCTTTTCTTTCTTTTATTATTATTTACTTATATATTGAACGCTTTGAATCAGCTAGGCATTATCTAAATAGAAAAAAATCAGATGTAGTCATTACCTTGGGGGATTTGCAGTCTCTTTGTGACAGTTTGCAGACAAGGAATTCCATACCAGCATTTCTTTTTGATCTGTGCTCTAAGTCGGGGATGTACATTGCTACATTCCCAGTATTTCCAGTTGCCTCAACCCATAAACGTGATCCCAGAGTGAAACAAGGCCGGACAGCTGGGACTTCAGGCAGCAAATGTGCATCAGTCTGATCCCTGCTGCAGCCAAGTCCTGGATGTACAAACATCATATCCCTTCTCTTTAGTCAGTCCCGCACAGTCAGCTTTTTCTGAAAGCAGTCGATTTCCATGGCCCAAAAGGATTAAATGGTTTTCCAAGAAAAACTGTCGAGGAGTAACAGGGAGAAGAGTGGGCTGAAAATACAAAATGCAAAGAAACCGTTTTCTAGCAAGTGAGGGTAAAACAATTTTCCATCTTTCAGCTTAGTGTAATGAGAATCAAAACCACTAATTGTCTCAGGTTGGGTTATTAGGTCATATAAGAAGAGAGACCTGAAGATGCATTTGAAGCATAAAATCTTGTTTTTAAGGAAAAAAAAAATCAATTTGTGTCTTCTGGTGGCATCCTGTTGAATATTGTTCTCTTGTTTTATCAGGGTATTCTGATAACCTGGACGAAGCGCTTCAAAGCAAGTGGAGTGGAGGGAGCAGATGTTGTGAGGCTGCTTAACAAGGCCATCAAGAAACGTGGGGTAAATTGTACTTCATTCTTTTTTTTAACTCTGTATCACAGCAAACTGGTATTTCTTTGTCAGGGTCCACCCTTCAAGTCACTGACTTGAGCATGTGATCTTAGTGATGGTGCAGCTCTGCTTTCTTGCACAAAGATGTCTGGGTTTACCATTTGCTGGAAAACGGAGCGACATCAGAGTTGCTATGTGGAAGCTGTGATTTTCCTCATAGCACAAAACCAAGTTACTGTGTTGTGGTTTGTCGCTGGCAACCTTCAGCAATTTTACCGTTCTCCAAAAACTGAGAGAGTGCTGTGTGTCAGTGCCGCAGCTTTTCAGCAGTACTGACATGTCCCATTCCTGAGACGCTGCGTCTCGTGGTCTGGGCTCAGCTGAGCTGTGCAACTGCCGTGCTTGGGAGTGGGAGAGGAGCAGAGTAGAAGAGAAGGGGCATTTCAGGTTCAGTGAGCTGTGTTGCTCCTTGCAGTTTCTCACCGCTGATGTTATAGAGGGTGAAGGTGACCAGGTTGCTGATATAAACAAATAAAAAAGGCACTCAGTGTGAGATGGGGTGAATTTGGGTTTGCATAATGCTTGCAGCCAAGGTGATACGTTGATTACTCAGCATCCAAATTAATCAGAAACTGGGCAGTATTTGCTCTATTTGGACAGTTGTGGACTCTTAAGCAAACCTGAGTTTCACTGTCACCAAACAATATTACTATAGTCAGTTACTACCATCAGACTTGGTATCAGGTAGGATAACACACTGAAGAAGCTGGAAAGGAATAAGCGCGTGTCATCTGGACAGCTTATTTAGTTGCATTATTTGCGTACATTTTTGTATTAAAATCTTCACTTGAAATAAAACTCCTAGATTTTTTTAAAGTGAATTCTGTGAGAAATACGTAACTTGGGAATATTTTCCAGATTGTCAAGCAACTGCATCAAATTAGTCCATGATGTTTAACCGCAGAGTTCCTCCCTCCCTTGCATATAGCCCTTGCCTAAGGGTGCTTATGTGAGAGTGGGTCTTTGCTCTCTAGAGTGACGCTACTGCTGGTTTATTATTTGCCTGGTGCATTAGACTGCTCTCGTTGTCTTCTTGGGTATGTGGGATAGGGAACTGGCAGATGGAACAGGTGATATTTAAAGAGATGAACTGTGGTGTTCAGACAAATCATTTATCTCCTGTTCCTTGTGAAATTAGCCGGTATAAGCAAACTGGTGGTAAACAGAAGCAACGTTTTCCAGAGAAACCATACTGTCCAAGTAACATTTTGTTCCTCCATCAGGACTACGATGCAGATATCATGGCTGTTGTGAATGACACCGTTGGGACTATGATGACCTGTGGTTTTGATGACCAGCGTTGCGAAGTTGGCTTGATCATTGGTAACGCACATTGCTGCTGCAGCATTCACGTGGCTTTTCTCCCTTTGCCTGCCCTGTTTGGTTAGCACCTTCTGATGTCCTTTCCCTAAAGGCACTGGCACCAACGCCTGTTACATGGAGGAGATGCGGCACATCGACCTGGTGGAAGGGGACGAGGGCAGGATGTGCATTAACACGGAGTGGGGGGCCTTTGGAGATGATGGCTCGCTAGAAGACATCAGGACCGAGTTTGATCGAGAGATTGACCGTGGATCCCTTAATCCTGGCAAGCAGCTGTGAGTGAGGCGGTTATTTGTGAGCTTTGCTTTTTCTGTTTTCTGCTCCGTGCTCTTGTGTTATGAATTCAGCGGTTTGAGAGAGCTCCACTTTGCCTGTGGCGAGGCAAACAGCAGGCTGGGCTGGGTGGTGCGGTGGCACAGCTGGGCTCTGCCTCCTGGTGTTGCCCGTGGATGGGTGGGTGACTGCTGCTGTCCTCTCCTGCAGGTTTGAGAAGATGGTCAGCGGGCTGTACATGGGGGAGCTGGTAAGGCTCATCCTGGTGAAGATGGCCAAGGAGGGTCTGCTCTTTGAGGGGAGAATCACCCCCGAGCTTCTCACCAAAGGGAAGTTTGAGACAAAGCACGTTTCTGCCATAGAAAAGTGAGTGACTATACCTTTTACTCCCTGGGTTTCACAGTGACTCTGAATGCTAATATTCCAGCATCTCTTTTTGCTTTGTGGGGAGATGTGCTGCATTGGGGGTGGCTGCCATCCTCCAGCGCAGCTGCAGAGCTGGCATGTGGGGACCCCCAGCAAACAGTCTGTGCCCTCCTCCCCAGGATTTCTCCCTTTTTCTGTGTTGGGAAGAACTATGAAAGCCTCTCAGTCCGTGCAGCTACAGGGTATATGCTGTGGTACCTCTCACTCTGCTCGCAAAAACTCAGAAGTTGCTACCCTGCAGCTAAACATGGGAGTGAATTGGCTTAGTGCCTCCTAGCAAATACTTGTGTTGCTCCTTGCTGTATCCACGGGATTGCTGGGCAGAAAGAAAACAAGCGTGACAAGGCAGAGCATTCAGTCTCGTAGGCAGTGCCGGGTGCTACGTGGTGACCTCTGAGCTATGCGCCAGTTGGTTTCTTATGGTGTCATCACCCCTTTGGTCAGTACTTACTGGCTCTCCCCCCTGCTTTTTAAAATTCACATCACTGGGATAGTTTCTACCGTAGTCATTGGGCTGGTTTTTCTTTTCAAAATGCTGCTGATTTTGGTGCACATGTGTAGAGGTACTGTGGATTGTGAGTGCAACACCAAAGGAACAGCCAGTAACTTCTACAGTGCCTGTTGCCCCCTGCCCCGTTCTACTCCTGTCCCTGCAGACTATTTTATCTGAACAGCTTTCCATTAAATGTGTGTGTTCGTTCGCCTTAACCACAGAGGTCTGTGTAATGGGCCAGTGTGATTGTTGAACAACAATGAGAAAAATAGTTATTGAGAAATTCAGTTATTAAGAGCAAAATTTGCCCTGAAATCCCACCTCACTTCCTGAAGAGTGCTTTGGTTATAAGTGGGGGGTACGTCCCTGTGGAGCTTCAAATTTCTAGCTGACGCTAGCAAGATGCAAGGGTCCTTAAAAAGATGTATAGAGTGCAGTTAGTAGTGACAAGATAAACTTCTTGTTTTTTTTGTCTGGGAAATGACCGAGTTGGACGTGGATAAGTTTTGCCAGAAACTTTGCTCTCAGGCTGGGTGCTAATGAGGGAAAATGCGGTGCAAGAGACAGAAATTCAGTGAGGTTGTCAAAGCCTGAAAAGAGACCCATTAGGATGAAATCACTTAGGCAACCTTCACTCAGGGTTTTGTTTTTCACACTGGGCTTAATTTATTGAGATATATGAGCGAGTGAGCGTGGGATTAGGTGTATGCTCAGGCCTGTGCTGAATTGTGGGGCTGGTGTTTCCTGCTCCAGAGAGAAGCTGTTTGAAGTTTAAAGCATCAGTTTGGTGAAAAAGCGTTTAATTCTTCCAGGTCTGTAAAAGTGCTTGGAAGTTGCTAATTTTCTTGGGGGTGCACTGAAGGAGAGACTTGCACACAATTATTGTGGGACAAGTTTCCAGTGACACAGTGTACCTCTTGCCTTGTAGGAAACGAACTTGACAGAGGGCAGGCTCTTGGGTACATATGGGAGTAACCCAGCCCGTAGGGTGGCTGCTGTAGTACCTGGAATTGCATGGTTTGTAGGTGGCATATTTGCACCAGGCTTTAATGGAAAGCTGTTTCTATCTGTGAATGAATGCATATTTAGAGCATTTTATTTCAAGCTTCATGGAGCTTCCCAGTCCAGTTCTCTAAGAAATCTTCTTTCTAACCACTTTCTCAAACCCCAGGCAGGGACGCCCATGGTCGGCTGTGCCTCAGTCCTGCGTTTTATAGCTCCCCCACTAAGAAGCCCCCTTTACTGCTCTCTCTTTGTAGGAGCAAAGAAGGTTTGAACAAAGCCAAAGAAATTTTAACCCGCCTGGGGGTGGAGCCATCCCACGAGGACTGCATCGCCGTCCAGCACGTCTGCACCATCGTGTCCTTCCGCTCGGCCAACCTGGTAGCCTCTACACTGGGTGCTATCCTCAACCAGCTGCGGGATAACAAAGGGGTCGGCCGCCTCCGGACCACCGTGGGGGTCGACGGCTCCCTCTACAAGATGCATCCGCAGTGAGTCCCTCCGCTCCTGCCCTTAACACTCAACTCAAAGGGACGAGCATGTAACCCCCAGATGTCACCCAGGCGTGCGGGCTGGGGCTGTGGGAGATGAGGAACCCGAAACGTGGGCGTGGGGGTTTGGTCTGAGATGTGGGGCTTAGTGAAAGGGAAGTGTCTTTAAGTGAAGAAGTAAGGTGAGATTTTAGAAAAACAACAAAACCACAAAGAAAATAAACAAAACCCTGAGTAATTGGATACTGCGATATCAGCAAAGACTATGGTGGTTTGAGTACATACCTTAAGGGATCTCAGTAGACCTCTTGGAAGGAGAGTTGCTTTGTACAAAATATTACTTTGTGTCTGTGGATTGGGCTTTGAGGAGACCTGCATTAATGCACCTTGATCTTCGTTTTCAATTCAAACTCAGTTTTTTTGAAAATGACTGTGCTGAACCCTGTTTTTTTCAGTCTTTTCTGAAGATACAGCTGGAAACCAGGGGAAAAAATTGGTGCTTGTGTTTCCACGGCCTTTTAAAAACTGGCTTTATCTTGTTTTTCCCCATCTTGAAAGTTACATATTTAATCAAACAGCTGTTTAGATTGATGTAGAAATCAGAGGGGAAGTTGAGCTCCTGCTGTGGGTGTACCTGGTCCTGATAACGGGGTTTGGTGTGAATCTTAGTGTCAGAAACAACCCTGCTGCCCAAGCCCTAATGCTGTGGATGTCTGCGGGTGGCTGCTGGCCTGTGTGTGCTGGGAGAGCAGCACCTGCGTAAGGGTTTCCAAGTTCAGGATAAAGAAATGGAAGAAATAAGCAGTGTGCAGGTGTGGTTTATGCAGGCATGGTAAAAGGCTTTTGTTTAGTAAATAATAACTGGTGATAACAAGTCCGTTTCCAGTCTGGGCCGTAGGATTTAGCTGTGGGTACTGAAGGGGAGCAGAAGCACAAGCATACAGGACAGACCTTGGCTCTGGAGCTGGCTGGGAGGCCTGAGTGTCATTTATGAGGAAACTTTTGAGAGGAGAAATGTGTTTAATGTTTCATTTCAGTTTCTCATTATTTTGTTGGAAAAAAAAAAAGTTCCTTAGTTAAAGAAAACCAGAAAATTTTGGCAAAAAAAAAAATTTTCAAGAGTGCTATTTTGACTAGGTTTTCCAGATGAGCAGGTCTAGGGTGTGTTAAGATAATTTTTTGTTTCTGAACTGTTTCCGCACACCATCTAAACCAGTGAGTTCAGGACAGCTTGATGACCCCAGGAGAGGGGATTGGAGCAGCATTGGAGCCAGAGGGTTTCTCCCATCGAGGGTCAGGTTGAGGGGATGAGACTCTGATGCTCCCTGCTGCTTTTTGCTAGCTTTTCTTAGAAATTCAGGAGGAAAGAGGCCATAGGGAAGAACTGCATTTTTTCTACTTGGAAGGCTGTGGCTGGTTTGGGCATGATGAGACTACTCACTTTCCCTGCGGTTGGTCCGTGTGGGCAGCCTAGATTTTTGGGGGCCGTGGGGGAGGCGATGCAGATGGTGGGCTTGCAGCCTCCTCTCCCCGCAGGTACGCCCGGCGCTTGCACAAAACCACCCGGCGCTTGGTGCCCGACTCAGAAGTGCGGTTCCTGCTGTCGGAGAGCGGCAGTGGGAAGGGAGCAGCGATGGTGACGGCGGTGGCATACCGGCTGTCAGAACAGCACCGACTCATCGACGAGACGCTGGCTGAGTTCAAGCTCACCCACGAGCAGCTGCTGCAGGTGAAGAAGAGGATGAGGGCGGAGATGGAAGCGGGGCTGAAGAAGAAGACTCATGAAACTGCCAAAGTGAAAATGCTGCCTACCTTTGTCCGCAGCACGCCGGATGGAACAGGTAGAGGCATGCCTTCACTGGAGTGAGGGCACCTGCTCGGCTGCGGGATGCTCAAAAGGGGCTCCCAGCGATGGGGTTTGGTGGAGGGTGAACAGACCTGGTGCAGTGAAAGATAAGCCTCCTGAGTTGTGCGAAGGAGGAAATCTCAGCCTGCGCTGCCCTTGTGCTGGTTGCTGGCAGCCTGGCCCTATGTCCTTGCCCTAGGGTGCAAGCAAGCCACAGCCTGGCAGGAGAAAACCACAGCTGAACTCATAACCCAAACTCATCAGAACCCTGCTCGCACAACCTGGGCGTTTTTTTACATTTCAGGGTGGCTGGCCAAATTTCTGCTTTCTCTCGGGGAACAGTTGTGTGGATCCTCTTTCTCGTGTTGGTTTAAAACAAAACAAAACCAAAAACTATAAAAAAAGGGCTGGAATGATCAGAGCAGCATTTAAAATCCTCCTTTGATGAAGATCTTCCCAACTGAGTTTCTAAGAGGTTTTATATCGAAGTGCTCCGTGGGGAAAGCACTTTTTTAGATTTTGCTTATGGTTCCTTAAATAATACACACGTATTCTTTTACAGAGAATGGAGATTTTCTGGCACTTGACCTTGGAGGGACAAACTTTAGAGTTTTGCTGGTGAAAATCCGCAGCGGTAAAAGGAGAACAGTTGAGATGCACAACAAGATCTATGCCATTCCTATAGAGGTGATGCAGGGAACAGGAGAAGAGGTATTTGTGTTTCTCTTGCAGCACTGCTGCTTTTTAAATACTTTCTTAAGAGCCTGTAACATGTACTACTTAAACTGTGTGACTTTTCTCTTTCAAGCTGTTTGATCACATTGTTACCTGCATTTCTGACTTCCTGGATTATATGGGGATAAAAGGAGCACGTCTTCCTCTTGGCTTCACGTTTTCCTTCCCTTGCAAGCAGACCAGTCTGGATGCTGTAAGTTCCTTAGTATCTTTTGAATCTGCTTTTGAGCTTATGAAATGCCAAGTGTACAGAATAACATTTGAGTCTTAGCGAAAATAAGATGAATATTAATATATAAGGAAGTAGGAACTAGGCAGTGATGTTAGGAGCAGCATTTAAAAGTCCAGCTCTAAAATGCTGTCATGTTGCTGATGGTAGAGGCATGGTCAAGCCAGGGAGACTTCAGAGAGTGACTGAGAGAGAAGACAGGTCGTTCAGCAAAACGTAGCACCCTTGTTGGTGAATATTGGAAAACCTCCTCCTGAGGGTCCCTGAGGGCCCCTATGAGACTGTGTACTGACTGGCATAAATATTCATGGCCATTTGCTGGGACCGTGGGGTTGGATGCTGCGGTGTGGGATAGATAACCTGTGGTTGCCTGTGTGAAGCGTTGTGATTTTGTGCTTTTAAAGGCTGGGGAGGTGGGCAAATGCAGGGAAGTTATCAAATAAAAATGCTCCGTGATTGTCCCTTAGAGGATTGTAAGATTTTTGAGACAATCTGTAGTGCACTGGGAAACTTGATAACCTATTTTCTTTCTTTTTAGGGTATCCTTCTCAACTGGACAAAAGGCTTCAAAGCTACAGACTGCGAGGGAGAAGATGTGGTGTATTTGCTTAGAGAAGGAATTAAAAGAAGAGAGGTGATTTTTCTTTAGGTTTTGTTTTCTTTTTCTCCTCCTACTTCTCCCTCCCCTCCAGACTTGACAAACCTCGTGGGTCAGGCTGGCTCCCTCTTGCAGGGTTTGTGTGCCTTGAGACACGGGCTGTGCCTCCCATCCTGCACAGAAGGTGTTTGGAGGGTGCACAGTGGAAATGGAAGAGTTCAGCCACCAAACTGAAATTGCTACTCCAAATGAGCTACACTGGGGATTTTGTTTCATTGCTTGTTTTTTTCCCCAGAGGCTTCTCACTTTCTAAATTTGGCAGAACCTTCAAAGCTTCTTTCAAACCCTGTGGCAATTTTCACTGCATCAGAGCATGGAGAAAGCAGGAGTTTTCAATATAGTGATTGTAGGAATGAACCTCAGTGCACCCTAAATGACAGTTTTCTCCCCTCCCAACCCTTGATCTTGAAAAAGCCCCAAGCAGTTAGCAGAAACTTTCTAGGAAGGGAAGAAAAATAGCCTGTGGAGAGCATTCATTCTGCAGAGTTTTTATCAGCAAGTGAAAAGGAGGTCTTAAAAACCTTTGCTGCTGGATTTGCTACCGCACTGCTGCAGTACCGAATGGCCATAGCCCTCTACCATGTGCCTGTATACAAGATCTGTACTTAAATATACCTAAGCCAAAGAGAACAGTCAGAAATATCCTTTCTTCTGAAAACATAGTCTATCATAAGTAGAGCATGTGAGGAGCCTTAGGTACCTGATGGTAGATTAAGTTCCTATTTTTGCACGTGTAAAATCAGGCTGGTACTTTCAGTTGTTTGTTTCCAGTGTGTTGTGACAGCATCCCCTTTGGTGTGCTCTTTTCATGTCCCCTTTGCTGTGAGGGGTTGCCCCAAACCCAGAGTTCTCACTGTTGCATTTCTCTCTGCCAAAGGAGTTTGACTTGGATGTGGTGGCTGTGGTGAATGATACGGTGGGCACGATGATGACTTGTGCTTATGAAGACCCAAACTGTGAAATCGGACTCATTGTGGGTATGTGGTAGAGCTGCTTTTTATTTGGCACTTTTTTATTAAACAGCATGTCAACACAACTGTCTGTATTCTCGTGGAGACATCCCTGTGGTTAACTGAAAATACAGCTAGGGTGTTCAGGAGTGGAAGATTTTGAGATTAACAGCTATCCATTCAGAAGCAAGCTGCGCGAAGGAGTTAAGAGCAAAATTCAACAGCCAGCTTAGCTCTGCCCGCAATCAGTTGAGATACACACAGGCTGTAATGCTGAACAAATCCTGCCTGTTTTGTCTGGGAAGGACACTGTGCTGCTTGTGCAGTGAGCAAACGTGGGCTCAGGTAGCCTCACCAGCTCCTGGAGTATCTCTTCGTTTAGCCCGTAAGAGTTTCCCTGCCGGGGTGTTCAGGTAGCCCGCAGCTTCCCTCGAGCATGTGGTCTCTCAGAATAGACTTGTAAAGCACAGCCACAATTCCCGAATGGCATGTGATGGAAAGCTCTGATAGACAAAGCACAGCGACTGACAGCTCCCTTCCCAGCAGGGAGACAGCTGAAATCATTCCACAGGCGACTGCCGATGCCTTTGCAGGTGCCACGCTTGGCGTGCCTGAGGCATGGGGTGGTGTGAATTCCCAAAGCTGTCCAGAGAAATGAGTTTTCAGTGAGAGAGAGGGGGACGAGGCACCTGCAAGCTTTAAGAGCGCTTTCAGTTGTGAGGGGGCTTGTAGGAAAATAAAACACCACCGATTTCTCCTCCAGACAGTTGGAAAATGTCCAGGATGAGTCAGCACAGTGCAGTGTGGGTAGGAAGCTGTGTCTGTGCAGCTCCGTCGTTGGCGTGCTTTCAGGGACAGAGTTCCCTGCAGGGAGGACAGCGTGTCCTTGGGGTGCTGAGAGCATCTTCTGAGGACTGTCTGCTGCAGCCCTGCCAGATACGCTGTCCAGCCAGCGCGTCTGTGTGCAGAGCAGGGCGTCAGAGGTGGCCTGGGTACATCTGGGATAATGAGAGCGAAAGCCCCAGGGCTCTGACAGCTCCCTCTGCACTGCCTGTATGGCCTTGGCCAGACTGACAGCGCTCGCTGAGGTGTCTGCGTGAGCCAGCAGCCGCCCTGCTCTCCCCAGTGCAGGGAGGTGGGTGAACTTTCCCGCTGTTGCTTGACAGGGAAAAATACTCTTGCAAGGGTGAGTTCACGTCATGCTCGTGCCCTGTCTCTGCCCAGTGCCACTTCTCCTGCCTAGGAAAGCCGATGCTTTGAGTCTCCACTGCTGAATACTTTGGAAACTGCCACTGATGAGACCCAGTCTCTGCTTTTCATCTGCTGGCAACAGGAGGTCATCTAAAAGCCTGTCAAACAGCCTGTATTTAATAGGTGTCCACATATTCAGGCAGCCATTATGTCGCTCGTTCTGGATGATGAGACTTGGCGTTGGGAGGTTGGCCAGTGCTGATGGTCTGGTTTGGTCCTGCAAACTGGGGTCTCGGTCTGCAAGCCCAGACTTTCCCCCCCCAACCCTATGCTGTGGCTCAGCTCTCCTGCATCAGGACATTACTGTGGGAGGATCTATTTTTGCTCAGACTTTATTGATACAGTACCCTAAAAAAATTGCAGAGAAAAGCAGACTTGCTGATATAATTGCTGTAGAATCTGTGATGCAGGGTTAAATGAGAGTTTGGTAAGCAACTTCAGGAAAACTTTTGCCCCAGGTAGCAGCAAAAGCTGCCTCTCTTTGCTAATAAAGCTTTGCTCCCTAAGGCCATGGAGCACTTTGTAATTGCCACACTCCTTAGGATCCCCTTTAAGCAGAATCAGATGTGGCATCGTTTCAACATGGAAGTAACCTTCCTGCTGGAGAAATTACTTAAGCAATATGAATCAGAAAAAAACCAAGCAGGAGCTAAAAAATACCCTGCAATTAGCTGGTAAAACCCCATGGGTTTTCTTCGCTTGGTGCCTCAGAACTTGCTGAGGTTTTCAGTTTGGCAGATCTTCCCCTGAATTTGGTGGGTCCATGGGCTTTGTGGAAGGTGGTGCCTAACTTCAGAATGCAGCTGGTTGCTTGCTGTGGTTCTGGGTTCAGAAGCACATGAGGGTTGGTGTGCCAAAAGTGCTGCACCGCTGCTCCTCCCTGTAGCATGGGACCCTCAGCCCAGCTGGCCTGCGTGAGCCTCTTCTCACCCTGAGCAGTGCACCACGGCACTAATGTTCTCCTTCAGTTTAGCATTATTGAAGAGTGGGGGTTTTTTGCAACGTTTCAAATGATGATTTGACTTCATCGTTTGGAAAAAGTCCATTCAGGATCCCCCACGAAGGTTTTTTCAGGGATGTCGTGCTTGTTCTAGTGTTGTTTTGTTCCAGACAAGGAGTAATTTCGGTATTTTCTTCTTTCAGGAACTGGTAGCAATGCCTGTTACATGGAAGAGATGAGAAACATAGAGATGGTGGATGGTGAGCAAGGACGGATGTGCGTGAACACGGAGTGGGGAGCATTCGGAGATAATGGATGCCTGGATGATATCAGGACAATATATGACAAAGCTGTTGATGACTATTCACTAAATGCTGGAAAGCAAAGGTACTGCGGGATAAGTGGTGTGCTAAGTATAAGCCAGGCTGCCTTAAATGCTTTTAAGAGAGAATTGGATTTCTCCCAGTCGGAGAAGGGAGAGGTTAAGAGTGGAAAATGAGTGCAGCCCTGCTATCCTGTGGGATCACTCTTCTGTGCTTTTTCCGGTCGCTGCTTTTTTGCCACGTGTTTGCTGCCATGGGACTGCAACAGGGTGTTTGGTGAGAACTTCAAGAGTCTTGAAATTACTAAGAGACCCTTTCTCATCCTGCATTGTACTGAGGGGGTTAAGATGGCTTGACATTCTTTTGCTCTTGGTCTCAGTTTAATCTCTTTTAGCTGAACTCTCTTTGTAGAGGGCTCTGCTGCTAGAAATCCTCAGCCTAGACCAGCCGGCATGGTTGGAGCTTGGAGCTGCTCACTGTAAAGCAGTCAGGAACTTTCTAGCAGTTGCAGCCAGGTCTTATTTCAGGCAATTTTCTGGATTAAATATGTCACATTAGAGGACCTGCCTTTCTCGGCCCTGGCAGTTGGTCCCCTTTTGGCAGTCCAGCTCTTGTTTGGGCAAGTGCTTCCCTGTCCCATTCAAGAAAGGGCTGACAAGGAGGTGTACCCAGTGCTGATAAAACAGGGCTGAGATTGCTGCATGCCCAGACTACAGTTTTTCATAATTTCTCTGCAGCAGTGCTTTGATGCCAGGAGCTTTTAAAAAGATTTTGTGACTAGAGTAAATCTGCCTGAAAACCTGGGGGATGCAGACAAGTTGGCAGGTCCCCTGAGAGGCTCTTTAGAAGTTAGGGCTGAAACAGACCCAGCGAGGCAGACGCTGAGCGAGCCTGATGCAGCAGCAGAGTTGGCATGCAGTAAGTAGCCAAAGGCAGTAGCGGAGACTGCCAGGGGGAATAATTTATTCCAGAGAGAGTTAGGCACTCAAGAGGGAGGACACTTGCTGGGTACAAGCCTGAGAGAGCTCACAGTATTAAATGGACTGCGTGGCCTGCTTCCAGCGAGATGGTGCGCTGGGCTCTGCTCAATCCAGGGCAGAAACCCTGCTTTACAGCTTCAGGAGGTGAAATAAAGGATGCATCACTGAATGCACTTTTGAAGAAATGGAAACGTGTTCAGTTCTCACTGGTAAGGGCACAGCTCATGGACCCCAAAATGCTCCATTCAAACCAGAATTATGCTGGAGGGGAAGAAGTGCAAAGCGGACTCCTGCCCTCCTCGGCATAGGGCTGGACTGCCCTGTGGTGGTGCTGAGCATCGCTCGTGGACCGCTCCTTGTCGTGTGCGGGGAAGAGGTCTGCTGGTGGAAGATAGTCCCTGTCTCTAGCCTGGGGGCGAGCCTGCAAGTGGGAAACTTGGGTCCTATGTGCAAAGTGGGGGGATAAAGGGGTTCAAGACAGCTTGGTTCCTCCCTGTGGTTTTTGGACTACTGGTTCCCTACTGGAAGCCAGGTGCTGGAATTAACTGAAAAGCATAAACCAACCCTGAACTGCATACTTCCCCCCCACCCCCCCGCCCCCAGCTTGCTAGTTTACAGGTCAGTGATCCTGCAAACATGCCAGACGTACCTTTTCACATCTTTTATCTTTCACAGGGTTTTGCAGCACAGGACTCCCTTAAAAATGCTGCACTCGCAGTGGCTGTACCTTGTGGTTTTCCTGTAATTTTGCTGCATGGAGCCACTGAGATTTTTCTGTTGAAGATCTCAGCTGTGCTTCAAGAGGGCTCCCAAATATTGTGTAGTGGAGACAAGTTTTCCCTGGTGTCCACTCAGGGCTGTCATGGGAGGATGCATGGCAAATTTATCTTTCATCTTGGCACCGTTCTGCTCTCTGGTGACAGGTTTTAATTTCTTCCATCTGGGAGAAATACCAGCCATCATTAACAACAGCCTGGCTGGGGGAACACGGTAGTGAGGAACAGGTGAAGTGTTTGTAGATGGGCTCACAAGGCTTCCCGCTGAGTCTTCATGCTTTTTCTTGCCCAATTTTTCTAGAAAATGGCCATTCTGTGTAAATCAGGTTGCATATTTCACGTCCCCGATGTGTGCAGCAGGACGCTTGGCTGGTAACGCAGCTGCGATGCTGCCTTTGCAAACGTGAGCAGCATCCCTCTGAGCTCTGACGCTGTCTTTCATTGCAGGTACGAGAAAATGATCAGTGGGATGTACCTGGGGGAAATAGTCCGTAATATTTTGATCGACTTCACCAAACGGGGCTTCCTGTTCAGAGGTCAAATTTCAGAGACGCTGAAGACCAGACATATCTTTGAAACCAAGTTCCTTTCTCAGATTGAGAGGTAAGAGCACTGCATGGGAGGCTGTTTAGGGTGAAATAGTGTGGTAACGCTCATCTGGTGACACTGCTGGAAGGAAGGGACAGCTGGAGAGCATTGCTTGGTTCTCCAGAGATAATTTTGGTTTCAGTAAGAGCCTGCGCATGTGCAGAAGGACTCTTTACAACGTCATCTGAAATTCTAGCAATGCTTACTGCTAAATCATGGGAAGGGCTGTCAAGGATTCCCTTCCTGTATCATTTTATTTGCTTGCTTGGAAATCAAGCCATTTTCCTGTGCCCCTTGTGTGTGTCTAACTATAATTGTTGAACTGAATGGAGATTAGCTGAATAAGCACTTCTTTACTGGATATTTTTGTGTCTTTATTGCTCAGACTCTGTATTTTAAAGTAATCTCAGAATTGATCACAGAATCAAATCTCAAAGCTTGTTGAGTCTTTATGGTGGGAAAAAACCCAAGTTGGTCATTAAAAATACTTTCCTGAAATGCCCTTTGGTAAGAAAAGAGAAGGGGAGGCAACGCAGAGCTGGACTTGGAGCCTCCCTTGCTGCCTGTGCCCCTCTCCTGCACTGCAGCATGGTGCTGGGGTGAAGGAATTTGCATTCCCCGAGGTCTCTTGCGCTGGCAGGAAAGGCTGCTGCCTGGTGCGGGTGCATGGAGGCAGCCATCAACGCAGTGGGGTTTGTGGCAGTGGCTTGACTGAGGGAAACCTTTAACTTAACACTGTGCTCTTCTGCTTGTGCAGTGACAGGTTAGCCTTGCTGCAGGTGCGAGCCATCCTCCAGCAGCTGGGGCTCAACAGCACCTGCGATGACAGTATCATTGTCAAGACGGTGTGCGGAGCGGTGTCGAGGCGAGCAGCTCAGTTGTGCGGCGCTGGAATGGCTGCGGTTGTAGATAAAATTAGGGAGAACAGAGGATTAGAGCACCTGGAGATAACGGTTGGTGTGGATGGGACTCTGTACAAACTACATCCACAGTGAGTATTCACCTTTTCAGCATTTGTTTGCCTGCAATCTGTAGCGTGTTGCTTGTACGTCCTTTCTCTTGACTCACCAAACTGGTGTCTCTTACTTGCTAGGATACGAGCCAGGGAAAAGAAGTCTTAATCAGGGGTGGTGAGGGCTTTCTAAAGGGCAATGAGAGGATCACGAAGGACTTGTGAAGGATTCTTGGGGTGGTGACAAACTGAGGGGGACGCAGCTTGCAGAACAAGTTGGAAGCCACACAGCAAGGGAGGGATCTCTTGGCTATGCAGAGGCGATGACAGAGCAGTGCTGAAGTGCCTGGTGCCTCTTTGGAGGTTGTTTCTGTTCAGTGTGCGCAGGAGATGGGCGGCTGCGAAGCAATGGCAGGAGAGGGCAGGAATCTAAAAGAACTGACGCCAGGAGGAGAGGACTAGTGCCCATCTCTGGTGTGCCTGGAGGGAGATGGGTGGGGAAGAAACAACTGTGTCATCTCTCCTCTCCCCTTTGCTGTGGTACTAGCAATCCGGGTTAACCACACGTGGACAGAGAGGCAGGGGTGGGATGCAAATGCTTTTTTCCTTTAACTCCCACTGCTCCAAGTCTTCAAACCCACCCTAGTTTCCAGCATTTTAGTTCTTTCCCCAGTGAAAGGGGGAGCACCGCAAAGGCCCGTGGCAGTGCTACGCTCTGCAGGTGCTGCGGGACCTCCCTCACCCACTGCCCTTGTTTCCTTTTGCAGCTTTTCAAGGATCATGCACCAAACGGTCAAAGAGCTGGCACCCAACTGCGATGTGACCTTCCTGCTGTCGGAGGACGGCAGCGGGAAAGGGGCAGCGCTCATCACAGCGGTGGGATGCAGGCTTCGTGATGCCGAGCAGAACTGAACTCCACCTCCTCGCCCCGATTCTGTCTTGTGAGCACTTTCTCATAAAGCAGCGACTGCATAGTCAGAACTGGTAAAAACCCAGAACTCACTGCTTTATCGGGGAAAAAAAAAAATCAACTAATGACATAAAAAATAGGATACAAGATAGAATGTGTGCTGTTAATAATATCTCCTGTTTCTGGACCCCAATCTGCATGTTTCTTATTCACCTTGTTGGTACCTTCCCCATCTGTAGGTCATGGAAAAATCAGTCTATAATTTCTGCAGCTGTCAAAAAATCGGTTGTGTCTGAAACAAAATTGCCCCCAAGTGATGTGCGTTGAGAGCTACCGTTGCATCGTACCAAATGTGTTCTTTGCAGCATCCCTGTTAAGCGCACCGCCAGCACGCTGACCACCAGACTGGGTGTTGATGCTTTTAGTGAAGGGGAAGCAACAGTTCCCTCCTGCATATCTACCTGCTGTTGTTTCGTCTAAAGCGATTGTGAAAACATTATGGTGTGTCAGCACTGTGCACGCACGTAACTCTATAGTGGGACTTGACAATACGACTTGCTTTCTTGATGCCTGTTTTGTCATGGTAAAAGTAAACGCCCTTGTCCCACAAATCTGGTTCCACTGGTATTTCCCATTGCTTCTGTGAATAGTGTTGTGTTACTGGGTGAAATCTGTCACGTTTTGGCAAGAAATCCCTAAAGAGTAAAACAAAGTGGTTGGTGATTGGGGTAATCCAAATCTCCAGACCTGGGAAATCGGTAGATTTATGGTCCCTCCATGGGCTGTGCTGTATTCTTCTGTTTAAGAGTTCTTATAAAAAAATATTTTCTATCTCTTCTTGTTAGTCTAGATCAGGGCACTGCAGCTGCCCTTCTACTGAATCTGCAGCTAGACAGTGTCACTCGGATGTGTATACTTCCGTCTCTCGCCTTAAATGGGTATTTGCTTCCACACAAAGCTTTAATCTTTAATACTGCTAAGCAGCCACTCAAAACACAAACACTCAGCTAGAGTTAGTGATCAGAAAGGAATACGAGGGTTTGATTTTCATCTTGCCTTTGAGGACCTGGGTGCATAAACTAAACAGACCACAAAGCCAAAATCGGACCCAGCTTATTCCAAGGACTAAAGCAACAACAAAGATCATATACACTTGGTGTATCCTGTCCTCTGTCGAGTCGATGCCATTATTATATTTGCATACCAGTTGCATTACTTAAATTGAGAAGCAGTTACGAAGGCAAATGTTGAATAACGTTTGCAAGTCATGCCACTTTCTGCAAAGAGGGACACCACACAGTAGTCCTTGATTCCCACTCTTCTACCAAAAATGAATTTGAGATGTCTGCATGGTTTTCCCTGCTGCCTTTTCCTGCAGAAAGTAGATGGAAATTTGCAGGCTACTCCTCTTTGTCCTCATTCCACTCCTCTAAGATTTGGATTGCCCTACCTATCGATAACATTTCAATATGCATTATGGTGCACTGTGAGTGAATGTTGTAAAGTAACATGTGAGTCACAAACAGTCATTGCAGCTTTAAGTGTGTGTCTACCTGAAAAATTGCATGCCTAACTGGTTTTGCAAAGGTAGAGAGTCTTTTTACTTTGCACACTAGTAGCTCCGATACTAGTGTTACGTGATACTTGTGAAAATATTAAACTTTTTTGATGTGCGTTAACTGGTGTTTAGTGGTTCTTTCTGGAAGAGGTGCTGTTGGCTGGTGGCTTAGTGCTTTGGGAAGAGCTATTGTGTAGGGAGAGCTGCAACCTAATCCCAGTGGTGCCTGTGTTTTGTGTGTGTGTTTTTATTCCCGGGCATTCGGGGTCAGATTCAAACAGGGTGGATTTCACCCAGGTCCCCATGCCTCGTGTTTCCTAATGTAGTTCAGCAGAGGCACAGAGCTGACAACGCCCAAATCTTAGGGGGCATGTAGCTTGTCCGGGTGCATCTCATGCCCTGTCTCATGCAGGGGGATCTGCAGTGCAGGAAAACCTCAGCCCACTGCACCAAAGCCAGTGTGATTATATTAGGCTTTGCCAGACACACAGTGATGGATACGTTACAGTCGCTGTGTCCCCGCAGAAGTCTGATGCGTGTCAGAGTCCGTAAGCTCCCTGTGTGCATAGGGTTAACGTTTGCAGAATCGCAGTGTCAGGTGCTCATACAACTCTGGTTTGCACATCCTGTGTTGGAGTTGTGTATGAAAGCCCCTTTTGCATACACTAAAGTTGTGCTTCTCCAATAACCCATTTTACGTTACAGCTTGAATAGTCTCTGACAGCCTTGATGTGCAGCTATGACCCCAAATAGGAGACAGAAGAAGGTGAGAAACTTTTCGGGCACAGGGGACACATTGCATTTTAATTGCTTGAAGATTTGCAAATCTTATGCCTGCCGTTGGCAGTGCTGTAGGGGTGGTGTGAGCCGTGCCTGGGGACCTGGGGTTGGAGCTCTTCAGCATTTGAGGGCTAGGCTCAGTGCAGGATAGAGGATGAACAAGAAGTGGAAGTTAAACTTGGTCTCAGGGTGACTGTGAATTTTGGAGATGCTGGCATAGGTCGTTTTGTTTATTGGATCCAGCTCATAACAAATAGGGAGTGAGTTTGTGTTTCTAACAGCGCAACTTTTCCTACTGTGGACCATAGGTGATGTACTCGATAAGACACAGCAGTTTTTTTCCAAAGGGAGACCTGGTGGGATTTCCATTTCCAGACTACTTCTTACCCCTAGGAAACTGTTCCAAGTGAATCACAAGCTATAACTGTCTGAAGAAATGTCTCCAATGTTATCCAAGCAATGACTGAGATGTCTTACTTAAAGCTTTTAGGCTTGGTGAATAAAATCATAGTCCTCTTAATTGTTAAGCTGTAATTACTGCAATATGAACACAAAAATCTTATATTTCCTGGGGAAAAGACCATTTGCATACCACTGTTGTAATGTCATCCGCTCCTTACTCCTCTGGGGGTTCTCTCAGAAGCCTTTTGAATGGGTTTTAAAACAAGCAGACTTTGTTTTGTTTTGTTTTCTTAAGAAAATAGCAGAAGGCAAAATAAAGTGTTTCTGAACTTCTGAACCCCGGTCTGTGCTTTTTGTTCGTTCCTTTGCCATAAAAATGAGATTATTCAAATGTTTTTCTTTACTGACTGCAGGGGCTCTGTTGCTGCTCAGAGCACGAGTAACTGTGCAGAGGAGGGATTTATTGCTGACCTGGAGGTGTTTTACTGCTGCATGGTATTTAATCATGTCTATATTTATATGAAGAATTGCATGCATTTACTATGGAGCATGGTGTTCCTGTTACCTCATATATCACAGGAAATAATGCAGTCTGCCTTGGCATGCCTTTTCTGCCAGTGCCTAACAAGGGCTCAGAGCGTCTCTGCTTTCTAAACTGTTGCTTTTTTTGGCGGAGAAACTTCTCAGGATCTGCAATGTGAGTCCTCCAGGGCATGGAGAGTTTCGCTTGCAACCTGAAGAAATCATCCTCTGCTTTCTGCACTCAAGTAAGAGAGAGACATGCCTTCAACTGTCAGAAAACGTCGGTGCCTGTCAGGGACTGCACAGGGGGAGGCACTGACAGCACGTGCAGGACACTTGGGCATCTGAAATGGGCTCTGGCTGGCTGCTAAGGTGTGAGGGGAAGATGGGCTGCTCGAGATAGGCCTGTTTGGTCTAAAAAGACCCGCATTAGAAAGTCGCAGGATTTAAAGGCCTTACAATCACATTGGCTGGGCGTGGGAGAGGTGCAGCTTATGTACGTGAAACAGTGAACTCCGTGTGTAGGTGTCCTTCAGTTCCTTGGAGCGAGAGTCTTTGCAACCTCTAGGCTGATCCCAGAGGTGTGTGCCTTGCACAGCATCCCTCCCAAATTGTTTTGAATCCCTTCAGAAGAAAGACTTGGTGGTGGCTGTCTGTAAAGGCTTCTTACTGCTCTCCCTCTGTCCTATGTGCACCCCAGCAGTGCAGGCTCGGGAAGAGCAGGCTGGCCAGTTAAGAGGGCCAGATAGATAATATCTAGACTAGAAACTACCTACCGTAATGATTTAGCATAATGAACATTTTAAGAAGGGCATACAGTGCTGTGCTCTGTAGCGAGACAAGTTTGTTGGGTCTCTGTGTAACGTAATCCTTTTCCACAGCAGCCAGGGAGGTGAAGAAGATTAAGTGGAGAAGGAAGATACATCTGCTGGTTCCCGTATTGAAACAGACTTGGGAAAATCATATCCCTGAGTACTCTTTCAGTTCAAGCCACAAATCTTCGCTCTGAATTTACTGCAGAATCTAAGCCTGGCAATTCTTTGTACTTTTGCTTTCACAGAGCAAAAGAGAATATTTCAAATAACTGGATCTTGTCGACATTGTAGGAGCATTTTGTATGCTAAGGTATGGCTCTGTGATATCATATACAAACCTGTCGTGAAAGGTGAAGGTGATTGTGAGGTGCTACTTACTACACCAGTATTAAATGCTGTATTACTTTTATATAATGTTTATATTTCAGCTTCTCCTGTTTTGCATGCCTGCCCATGCAAAACCTCAGGCTTTGAAGATGACGTATTTCAGCCTTTATTTTCATATCTGAGAAGAGAAGAACAGTGATGGTAAATATGGGGTAAGTCTGTAAAGGGAAGATGAAGGGACCAGCTGGGAAAAGGCAGTGATGGGTCAGACTGTGGTTAGGACTAAGAGGAGGTAAAGGAGGTGGATTCAGATTAGATCCATGAGCTCTGACCAAGCCAGTGAGCATCCCACACCTTGCTACTGACTCTTCAGAGAGCCTTGCGTTCTGAATTAAGCACCGCAATTAACTATTGAAGTTAAAAGAATCACTTGGGCACAGTTTAATAGGAAAATGACATTGTATTTTGGTACAAGGTTATAGAAATCCATGCAATGACAACATCTTAAGGACCTGTTCCTCGCTTTGAACTAATGAGAGATGGTGCTGGTGAAATTGCAGGCATGAAAATTCCAGAATGAAGGAAATTTTCAGGGCGGACTTTTCAGTCTCGATGCATTAGTATTTGCCTTTGCCATAAACAAGCTTTGCTCCACAGTCTTGTCTGCTTCAGGTCTGCTGAGCCATGGGACTTAGCTGCCCACACAGGCCTGAGGGTCTGTCCAAACTGGGCCAGATGTGCCCCAGCCTTTCTGCTCCATCACCTCTTTTCCAGATTTAAGTGTCTTGGTGGAACAGAAAACAGGAGATCACTATCTGGAAGAGAATAATTGATATTCTACTGCTGGGCACTGCCTCAGGTCTGCTTTGCTACTTTTTTGACCTCATGGGCAAAATCTCTCTGTTCTGTATTGCAGTTGTTGGTGTAAGGGAGGGCTGAACTTGCATCCGTAGCTGGGTGAAATTTGGACCTACGTGGATATAAGCAGACTGCTTTTGATGCTGATGGCATCTGAAAAAGTCCCGTAGGAAACAGTTGCTCCAGAAAAAAAAGACCTGCCTCAGGCTTCTACAAATCTGCTGCCTTGAAATGGTGAATTAAGATAGAGCCAGAACCAGGAGGAGAAAATCAAAGCGTTAGCTGGGTGAGGGTAAATGATGTCTTCTCTTTCTCATTCAGTTGAGTTTCTGTGTTGAAACTTGTTGTTCTTGACTTCCTGTGGGTTGTCTGGTAAAGAGATGGGGATGTAAGTTTAAGTTTGTCTTTCTCAGTTGCTTTTATGCACGGACACCACCGGAAGGCTAATTTGAAGCCAGAACGAAACCTGTAAATGTAAGAAAAATCAAATGGTGGAATGACTTTTTTAATTGCACAGAGAAAGAGCAGATGCATGACTCGGTTCTACCTCTGAATGACCATGGAAATAAAAAGTTTCTGTTGAAATGAAAGGAGTGAGCTGAAGAGCTAAATATATAAAACCATGAAGGGAAAAGCAATAGGAGTTTATGATCAGATTTCCTTATATTTTAAGTAAATATCTAAGATCAGTGAAATGGCAGGATGTTTGATGTGCTCAGTAGATGGTGCTGACCATGCTGATAACAGCATTTGTGAGAAGTGGAGCTTCTGAGGAAAATATTGTGTTTACTCACTGGAAGCTTTTTAAAAAACCATGAATAATTAAATGAGGAAGCTTTCTGTTTTCTGAGAGAGGAAGAGGGGGATGTGTTTGGGTGTTTCACATTAAATGCAGATTGGCTGAATGGGCTGCAAACCTGCCTTCTTTTGCAGTCTTACGGGCAGGATGCTGTTTGAAATGCTCTCAAGGGATGAGCCTCGTAGCATCACTCCGGGGTTAGGCGTTTTGCTGGTGGAGTCCCAGTGAAACGTCACTGGAGGTGCTGGAGGAGGTGTGCTGATACCCTTAAAGCTCAGCTCAGCACGCAGCTAGGCTGAAGAGAGATGCCGGTTAGGGAGAGGTCTGGCAGTGGGATGTGCAGGCAGGATTTGGCATGGAGATCTGCAGGGCAGCCAGAACAGCTCCCCACACTCAGCATCCCGCAACACCAGCATCCCGAGCGCAGCCCGTTCTCAGCGCAGAGCAAGAGAGACATCTCTTGGCACGATGGGGTTGTGCTCTCCCAGCTGCTCACTCATGGCAGCGTGCCCAGGCGGGACTCTCCGTAGTCACCCGTGGGCTGCTCCTACTTCCCAGCGGGGTGAGCCCAGTGTCTGCATGGCGGGGGGGCTCAGGGCTGTGCTGGGGTGGGTGGTGGTGGCCTGGGAGGAGTGGCTGGCCGAGCCAGCCCAGCATTAGGTCAGCAGATGCTTTGCAGGGATTACAGATTCCTCCCTCTTTCCTTGGAAATAAGGTAGTCTGCGTGTGGGAATGGGTGCAAGTGTGGCTGCACTGATCATATGCCTGCTGCTTGCGCTTTACCCAGAGGCAGAAAACCTTAAGGGCTGAGTTAAAATCTCACTCGCAGAGCATGGCTCATCTCACATTATTAACAGAGTATAAATTAACTTGCCTACTCAGCCTATGGACTGCAGTTGAAAATCAGAGCTGTTCTCACCTCCAGAGATTTATGCGTTTTCAGACTGAGATTTTTGTTTTCTCTGTGCACACATGTGCATGCTACTCACCTTTGGTTAAGACAGCAGTATATGATGGGGTTGTACATTGTCGAACTCATGGCGAGGAGAAAGATTGCAAGATAAACCTGCTGAATGTACTTCTGCTGGTAGATGTCTTCCTTGAAGCTCCCCAGGATGAAGTATATGTGATAGGGCAGCCAGCAGACAGCAAAAATTATCACAACTACCACCATGGTCTTCACAAACTAGGAAGACAAAACCAGTGTGTTATTCCTGGGTTCCCATGTGATCATCTGAGCTTGCTGGGGGAATGGGCAATGCTGCTTTTTTGGGGGGGTATGTTTTGCCCTCCTGAGTGCTCTGTATGGTATGTAGACCTGGGCTGCTATGGCAAGGAAGCCAGTCCTGATGATGGAAACTGGGAACAGGGGAGAGTTAGAGCAAATCGTTTCCCAGTGCACTGAGTGGACTTTCTGCAGAGGAACTGCTTCCAGCTACATCAGAGAGATGTGGTAAGGAAATGCGGTAACTGCTGTTATGCTGAAACCTCTCCACCCTGTCCAGAGTTTTTCCCTGGTCTATCCTGTGACGTGCAGATCACTGGACACCAGGCTTTACTCTCTAAGGACTGCTGGGAACTGGCCCGCTGCCTACCGATGTGAGACTTTCTTCCCTGGAGGCTGGCTGGTGCATGTAGTTCACCATTTTTTTCATACTTGCTGGGTGATGTCCTTTACCCCCGGCCCAAAATATTTTGTCAATCTTTCATGCCCAATCCCACAAGATTTTGTATCAAATGCAAGCTCCGTTTTGGAATTGGAGCCAGCAGGGCTGGTGTGCTGAGGGTAATTATTTTTAAGTTTCACTTCTGACCTTTTTTTTGGCATTAACTTGGTGTTCATAGCGGACTCTGTTAAGGTGGTTGCCTGGA